>NW_026555338.1:27094664-27142970 GCF_029017545.1 Prosopis cineraria
GTTTGTATATTGGTTGCTGGCTGGAAGGAGCTACGTTATCTATAAAAAAAAATTTGTTGTAGAATTACTTCTTTGGTTAAAGTAATAAAATCCGATATTCGAGTTGAATGAAACTTGATTACCCCAGCAGCAAACCCATTTGAAAACAGAGAATTGCAAAGAAACTTAATAAATATACCCTTTTGATATATTCACAATCGAGCAAATAAAAAATATCTTATATTCCATATCAATTCATTTCTTTCTTTTTATTTTTCAAATCTTTGTTTTTCCATGTAAATTTGGATGAAGAACTTCGATAACAGAGTTGCTACGTGCCTAGCATTTTCACCTAACGAATGATTACATTAGAGCATTTTCTTGACCTGGAGAATCCATTAACTACAATATTGCATATAACAATGTTTGTATTAATGAAGATATTGTTATAAATTAGTCTAATCGTTAAAAAAAAAAAAAGCATTTGATTTGATTTGGGGGCAATATACCGGTCAGCTTAATTAAATGGCATTGACCCAAGCATGCAACTAATTGGAATGAGTGAGTAATTCGGACAAGCTAAACTCATTTGAATTGGGTTTAAAATATTCGAAATATGAAAAAGTTTAAAAGATAAGTCCGACCTGAATACTCGAATTGTTAAATATTAATGATAATTATAAACTTTAAATTATTAAAATTTCAATAATAAATCATGGTTCTTACTTGCAAAAAATTAGCTTTTGTTGGTTAGTTTAAGATTCACAACAGACTTTGATAAATTTTTAATTATTTGGTTTTTAATTTCTCAAGCGATAACAAAACTTTACAAGTAATTAGCTTACAATTAACAATTGATTATCATAAATTCCCAACAGATATTATAAATGATTCCAAGTATATTTAGTAGATTTCTTAAGTGATTTATCCATATATTGATAATAAAAAATTATAAGTGATTGAATTATGATTCACAATTGATTCTCGTAAATTCCTAATTAGGTTACAAATAAGCCCAAGTGTATTTACTTAATTTTTTAATTTTCCCAAATATTTTATCGATATATTGAAAGCAAAAAATATTGAGATTCTCAATTAATGTTGCAAATAATTCCAATTGTGTATTTAGTAAAATTTTCAACTTATTATTTGCTTTTTTTTAATTGCAAGTAAAGAACATGGTCTATTAGTAAGATTTCAATAATTTAGGGTTTGTAATTGTCATTAATGTTCTTATAGAGTTCCTAATTGTCATTTTTCCTATTATTTTTCTTTTTTGAGTCAATTTTTAATTTTTTTCCCTAAAAAATTAAGATTTTTCAAGCAATAGAACAATACAACACACTTTTTTCCCATTATTATTAAAGTGAGACCAAGTATAAAAAAAAATAAAAATGAAAGCATATGAGTTAACCTCTTATGTTTATTTTTAAAGTATAATTTCAAAAAAAATATTCAAAACAAACAATTATTATAGCATTAAAACTTTATTTAAGAGTGCAAAATGTGCACACTAGAAGTTTGGGAGAGGACTTGCGAAGGCGAGTGATGAGGTGAAAGTTAATTTCATGTTATTAATATTAAAAAAGAATTTAAATATTTAAGTTAAGCTTATTGAATTCAGGCTTGACTTAAATTTCTTTATGCTTATTTGAGTGATCTAAATAAATTTAAAATAAAAATTTTTAAACTCTCAAGCTATGCTTGAGTTTTTTAGCTTATTCAAGTTAGTTTGAATTATCACCTCTACAGCTAATGATTGGTGTAATATAGAACGTTTGGATAAACTTACACCAAGTTGTCCTAAAAGAGTATAATTGTAATGCGGAGCTAGAGAAAAACTGTCACTTTTCCATATTACAATTTTTGCAATTTATGTGAGAACGGTAATAATACCATGCACGTTCCTATTACGTAGTTCTTGCATTTTGCTCCATCTCTATTTTTTAATTTTTTTTTAATTTTTGAGTGCATGTAATACTGTGGCAAAGGATCTTAGAAACTCACTGTTTGATTTAGAGTCAGGTTTATTACATTGCTTGAAAATAAGCTCCTCTCACACACACATGCACAGCCAATAATTAAAAAAAAAAACCAGCGCCAACAATTACATATAATAATATTTTTATTTATGAATAATTCTTATAAATTAGTCTAATCCTTTTTGTAAAAAAAAAAAAAACACACAGCTCATTTGATTTGGGGAAAATATACCAGGGCTAGCGAATCAGTTTAATTAATTAAATGAGCATTGACCCAGTCATGGAATAGAATTGGAATATTGGCATATTTGGACAAAAATGAGCTGTCTCAGGGAAAATTGACCCATTTGTGGCACAGTACAATTAATAAACCCTGCCTGCATTAGTTGGAAGTTTAATTTCAATTTCACAGTAATTACCAACACCCAATCAACCAAGTGGACAAAATTGACTCATATCTAACGAAATTGATAGGGTCAAAATTATTGAACGAGACAGCCAAACGTAATAACTCAAAATTGCATTTTACTGCTTCCCTGGTTTTACTTGTAAACTCCTACTCATTAATTATCTTGGTCAAGATCCTTTATAGAATTTAATAAAATATTTGCGATTTATTTTATAAAATACTATTATCTCTTTCTCTTAGTTTTGAATAATGTTTTTTTTCTATATCTCTTTTTCCGTCCAATAAAATATCTCATTGTTTTATAAAGTAAAATTTCCTTCATTTATATAATTTTAACTAATTTCCTTAATCTTAAGAAAATAGTTATCAGTGCAAGAAGGCTTTGTTAAAAAAGCCATGAGTGAATAACAATATAGGCAAACAAAATTTAGGATAAATTGGCTGGCCCATTGGCCCAAAAAAATCTTATATACAAAAACTATGGACTAACTTATTGAAAATTTGAAAATATAGCTAGTTTTTATTAATATACAAAGAATTTATAATTGATATGTAATGAATTTATCATTGAAAAATTAAAAATTTATAAGAGATTTAACATTTATATACAATAGTATATTATTAAAAAAGATAATAAATCGGTCATAATATAAAAAATAATCAATGTTGGACTATTTGCTTGATTTGAACATATAAGATAGGCTATATTTGCAAAAGCTTTAAAACTTAAATACTTGCAAAATTATTAGATTTAGAATATGGTTGGAATAAGATAAACTCAATCAGTATCTTGGTCTGAATATGTCTCATATCATATCAGGTTGATGAAAAGCTTTTAATTAAATATTGAGACATTATTAATTGGATCCGCATTTTTCATATATTGAACCCAGATATATAGGCATCCATACGCGTATATTTCATTACAAGGTAAAATATGTCAAAATATTTCGTTATTCAAGATAAAACATGAGTTAGGTTCATGGAAAATTATTAACCCTATCTAAAAAATTAGAGAAATTATTAAACATGCATAACTCCAACAATAGTAACACAAATAGGCATTTTTTTAATTTTTATTTTAAAAAAAATCATAGGAGTCACTTCATTTGGGTTAAAAGTAATAATATGCTACTGGCAAATAATAATAATAATAATAATAATATTATTATTATTATTATTATTATTATTATTATTATTATACGCTAGTATCAAAATTATCCATCCTCGTCCGTATGACAGTGAGAATGTGAAAACAAGAATGGTAGCTGGCAGGTAGCAGCACGGAATTATGAAAAAATCTTCATGGAAAAGCAAACCAATATGCATCACACAAACATTATCTCTGATTTCAATTTCGGAGTAATTCCCAACAACCAATCAACAAAGTGACGACCTTCCACCAGCGAACTTCACTTTCTTCTTCCATCGCTCCTCGGTTTTCATCCTCCGTTGCTGCTTCGTACTTGCTTGTGCTAAGTTTTACATAACAAGCGATGGCTGAGGTGCTGGTTGGAGCATTTCTCTCCGCCGCCATTGAGGCACTTCTTAAGAGATTGGCTTCTAGAGACATTCTTGACTTCTTGCGAGTCAAAAGGTTGCAGGATGGCTTCTTGCTGAACAAACTGGACTTGACCCTTAACAGTCTCAACAAAGTCATGGAAGATGCTGAGGAGAGGCAATACAGAGACCCTCGTGTGAAGCACTGGCTTGATGAGCTCAGAGATGCTGTGTTCCAGGCTGAGGATCTGCTGCTTGAGATTGCAACCGAGGCCTCTCGACGGAAGCTGCAACTTGAACTTCATCCCACCACAGGTAAACTACGCAACCACTTGACTTCCATTGTGAAATCTTTTGAAAAGAAAATCGAAACTAGGGTCCAGAAACTTGTAGGGTACCTAGATTTCTTAGAAAATCAGAGGACGCCGCTGAAGTTGAAGGATGGCTACTCTGGCTCACTCACTCAAGGGGGAGTGAATAGGGGAGTTTTCAAGAGATTGCCAGAATCGTCCTTGATAAATGAAGCTAATATATTTGGTAGAGGTCCTGATAAAGAGAAACTAATCAATATTTTAATGTCACCCAACGAGGGTGGGTGTGGATCCCCAGTGGACGTGATTGCCATCGCAAGTATGGGTGGGATGGGTAAGACAACTCTTGCCCGGCTTGTTTACGAAGACAAAAGGATAACAGAGGAATTTCAACACAAAGCTTGGGTATGCATTTCCGAAGAGTTTGATCCTGTGCAAGCTACAAAAGCGATTATTAAATCACTTGATGGTAAAATTAAACTTGAACAATCAGATGATTTAGATCCACATCAATGTCAACTAAAGGACAAGTTGAAGGATAAGAAATTTTTCTTGGTTCTTGATGATGTATGGAATCGGGATCATACTATCTGGGACTCCTTTCGAATTCCTTTCAACTGTGGAGCTCCAGGAAGTAAGATTCTCATTACAACACGTGAAAAACACATCGCAAAAGTTATCATGCGGTCCAGATATATTCATTGTTTGGAGCCATTACAAGATGAATATCCTTGGAAGTTATTTGCAAACCATGCATTTAGCGACCAATGTATTGATCCAGAACTTGAATCAATTGGTAGAAAAATTGTCCGCAAGTGTGGAGGATTGCCTTTGGCAATAAAAACATTGGGAAGTTTGCTGGGCACAAAACCAGCTCTTCAATATTGGGATGCAATTTTAAAGAGTGATATTTGGTCCTTACCAGAGGAAGAGAGCAATATAATCCCATCTTTAAGGTTGAGCTACCATTATTTACCTTCTAATCTCAAGCGTTGCTTTGCATTTTGTTCCATCTTTCCAAAAGATTACTTGATAGAGAAGGATGTTCTTATTCAGTTATGGATGGCTGAAGGTTTGTTACATTCTACTCACACAAGTAAGAACTTTGAAGAAGTGGGCAACGAAATCTTCAATGACCTACAATCCAGGTCATTTTTTGAACCATCAGAAAAGAATGGCAATTACTTCATAATGCACGATCTTTTGAACGATTTAGCAAAGTCTGTGATGGGAGAGTTTTGTGTTCAGCTAGAGGTTGGTCGGGTGCAAGAAATTTCAACAAAGGCTCGCTACTTTTCTTATAGATGCAAAGCAAATGAAAATCTTGAAACTTTTGAAGATTTCAAATGCCACCAATTACGTAGTTTCATCTTATTGCGTGAAAATTTCAACCTCAAGCATTACATCATTGATATTATGCTCCCGAAATTTATATTTTTCGGCCATGCTAAGCACAGGCACGCATTTGAGTTATTTTCAGGGAATCAAATTTTCAAAGACTTTGGTATCATGCATGGCACAAATGATGATATAATATCTAGATTTTCTCATCTCAAGCACATACGGGGGTTATGTTTGGTGGGATGTCTAAGTTTCAAAACGTTGGCAGATGATATTAGCAATTTAAAGCACTTGCATTACCTGGATCTTTCTGAGACTTTAATTGAAAAATTGCCAAATTCAATATGCTTGCTAATTAATTTACAAACATTGAGATTAAGGGACTGTCCTTGCTTGGTTGAGTTTCCATCAAATTTTCACAAGCTCATCAACTTGCGTCATCTGGACTTGGATGGTTGTTATTTCATAGAAAAGATGCCAAAACATATGGGAAAGTTAACTCGTCTCCGGACAATGAACCATTTTGTTGTGGCAAAGAAAGGAGGAACATGCTTGAAGGAACTAGGTTCCTTGAACCATTTAATGGGTTCACTAACCATCTCAAATATGGCATGCATAAAGAATTCCATGGATTTGAGAGATGCCGGTTTAAAAGAAAAGCATTTGGATAAATTATGTCTAAATTATAAGTGCTATTACCATAGCCGTGAAGCAGGACCACATCAAGAAGACATATTAGAAGGGCTTGAACCAAGTAATAATTTAAAAGAGATCATTGTTGAACATTACGGAGGTACCAAATTTCCAAACTGGCTGGGTGGTTCACACTTTTTACCTAATTTAGTGTCTTTATCTTTGACACGTTGTGCCAACTGTGTGAACTTACCGCCACTTGGGCAGCTACCTTCTCTGGAGAAACTTGAGATTACAGAATTGCATGGAATAAAGGTGATAGGGGAAGAGTTTTATGGGAATGGCTCCTCCAATGCTCCATTTCGTTGCCTTTCATATTTAAGTTTTAAAGAGATGAGAGAATGGGAAGAATGGAATATTTGTCGGGAAGATGAGAGTTTCCCAGCCCTTCAACAGCTTCATATACAGGAGTGTCCAAAACTGAGAAAGTCTCTCCCGCCACACCTTCCTTGTTTAAAACGGTTACACATTTACTCGTGTGGAAATTTGGAGACAACACTTCCCAAATCCTCTTGCATGGAAGTTATAACGTTAGCGGGGTGTAAGAAGATTATAGTAAAAGATGTGCTTGCATGGAGGGAATTAATACGGCCATCAGGACCCATGGCTCCATATGAGTTGAAAGAAATTTCATTTAGTGATCATGACTTTGAAGATGGAGAGTCCTTCCCTGACTTGCTGCCACGTACCGTCGAATCTCTTTCATTCTCAGGTTGTCGCAACTTGAGAAGCATAATATACAGGGGTCTTCTTCACGCCCCTCATCTTACTTCTTTATCTTTTGAAGACTGTCCAGACATGAGTTTTGAAGGCATGCCAGAGGATGGTTTCCCTCCATCCCTTTCTCATTTATCAATTCAAGATTGTCCGTTGCTGGAGGAGAGGTGTCAAAAAGAGACAGGACCAGATTGGCCTAAAATTGCTCGTATCCCTCATGTCTCCATACGCAGAGCTTGACTCTCATTCTACTCAAAGGTACTTCATCCATTTTACTCTCCCACCCATGTTCAATATTCATGTTTTTAATAATTCATCATTTTGTCTTTGTTTTTCAGTTATTATCATTATATTCATCAAAATTATATTATTGCATGCTCACTTTAATTACATCTCTCTCATATCGATTCTTCTTTGGATAGACATTCCTAAAGCTACAGTCTCAAGTTTCCTGGAGCAAAACAACATCATTTATTAATACTGCTTATTTTGGAAAAGGTACGCACTTCCTCTTTATAAATGACGCATGCTTATTTGACAATTTCCACTACTTTCCATTTTCTAACAACAAAAACTCCTATCTAAATATTTCGTAATTTTTTTAATTAAAAATTCCCTCCTTTGTGTTTTGTTGTCCCCGTTCAAGTATGAATAAATACATGGTATTTTACTGAGACATTTCTTGAAGGTCATTTGTACGTACGGGATGTTGATCCATCGGTTACAAATTAAATCTCTATTGCTTAATAGTTATATATGAATCACAACCCACATTCTGTTGCTCTGTTTACATTGTTAGATTTGTTAGCTTTTTATATTTAGCCAAAAGAAAAAAAATCAGATATTACCAATGGTGACCAAAATAAATATACTTCAATACTTCATATTTTGTAAACACACATATCAGACAAGAACTTTACCCGTTTCTGCGAAGTTCATCCTTTTAATTTGTTTGCAAATAGGACAGAGGAGTCATTTCATTATATTATCTTCTCTCCATATGCTACAGTCAACTCATGCCATTACTGTCTTTTTGTGCAAAATGCAGCATCAGACCAACAACAACAACAACAACAAAAAAAGGGAATTTCTGGCTTCAATTTCAGATTAAAAGAAGAGGCGCTGCTCAATTGAAGTGTTCAAACCAGCATGAATGGCTCATATGCATAGTACTTCTGCAGAAATTAAATTAATCTTCCAGTTGATTTTTACGTGTTCTCTAGATTTGGTGGGTGATGGAGTAAGATAAGGTTTGTTGTTATTGTTACATTGCTGTATTTCTTTCGATCTATTTTGAAGGAGTTGATTGGTTTTTTCCCCTGTTTTTCTTTCCCCGAAACGTTCTTTGATTTAGTAGCAAGACTTTGTGATTCAATGTTGCCTTGTAAAGTGTCATCACTCCATTTCAAGTGATTCATTGTCTTAAAAGTTTATTTCTATGATCTTAGTTGGAAGTTTAGTAGTTTGTAATTGACAACATTCTAATTTGTATTATGATCATCTTCTCATTATAAAATTCTCAAGCATATTGTGCTTGAGAATCAAGAGGATGTAGGATTCAATATTTGAATCTGAACCTCTATATATCGTGGTCTCATTTTCTTCTTCCTTTATCTCTTTTTACCCTTTATTATTTAAACATTATTTTATTTTCAAGTTAATTTGTTGCCAACAATGAAGAAGCTAAGTTAATTTTCCAGAATGAATCAAGCAAGTCAGCCGAACTGGTCTATATACAAGCAAAATAAGGTCATACATCAATCTCAAATTGGAGACAGAAAGATAAAGGAAATAAAGGCTACAACGGAATTTAAAATTGATTCTAATATTTACCTCTGAATTTCTGTTCATGTTTATTGTAGGGGGAAAAAAATCTAACTATGTTATTCAAATTATATTGCTTTTGACAGCATTAAATTGGTTTTCTGATACGAAATTGAAAATTGTAGTTGTGTATCTTTTGTTTTCTTCCAGCTTGTCCAAATTTACTGATTTTTTTTTTATTTATTGAAAAGATGATGCATCATTCAAACAGAGATTACAAGTAAAATTGAATGTAACTCAACAACTTCTCGTCATCCATTAGTTTTCACTTTCCTTCAAAAAAGTGGTGATTGATCAAAAATATGAAAAACACCAAACCTGTCAACACATTAATTAATAGCTAAATAATGAGCACAAAAATTTGTTTTCCTATACTTAAGCTCTAAAGACACACATTAATCTCTATATAAAAGCAAACAAACTTCAAGAAGGATATGGAAATAGGGGTGACAATCATTTCGGTTCTGCAATAGAAGATTAATTGCTTCTGCTTAATCAATTAAAATTTTGACTCTTCGAAAACCTTTATCCCAACACATGTGAAGACCCTGCAAGATAGCAATTACCTTTGTAATGGCTGGTGGGTAGTAACCAATGTTGGCATTAAAACCCACGGGCCAATTAGCATTACTATCACGCATCACTCCTCCACATTTCTTAATGCCATTGTTATATGAACCATCCTCATTTCTTTGCTTTTCTGGATTTTGTGTTTTGAACCAAAAAAAAAAATGCAAGGGGATGTACAATTGTTTTAAAAGAAATAAATAATTAGAAAAAACATACAGCCAGCTTTTATATTTGATACTCTCTCCGTTCAAAAATATAAAGTATTTTTAACCGAATCTCACCTTCCAATGAAGTGATTACCTACTTTCAAACTAACTCTATCTTTTTATATTTACCCCCTATTAAACACCCTATAATAAATATAAAGTTACTATCAATAGGGATACTTTAAAAAAAAAAGACAATAATTACACATCAAAAGGTTAAAAATGCCATATATTTTTTAACATCTAATTTCTCAAAAAATACCTTATGTTTTTGAACTGAGAGAATATATTTTATCCAATCAAATCAAAATAAATAAATTTTAATATATTAATAATATAATAATAATAAATTTTTATAAAATAAATAATATATAAGGAATCCATGTGACTTTTGTATATATAGTCCATGTTATAAGACCAAATTAAGCAAACAATCCAACATTTTTAATATTTATATTATAACTGATTTATTATATTTGTCAATGATATATTATTTTATATCAATAATAACATAATACTAAGAATTTAAAAAAAAAAACAGGGGTTCATTCTGTGATTTCAACTTTACAAAATTACCAATATACCCTCCCCTTCATCAAATTTACATTTTTCTCTTTCCCTTCTCCTTATTCAGTCTTAGTTTCGCACAGACAGAGAGAGAGAGAGAGAGAAATCTGGAGTGCCATCACCGACTTCTTCTCTTTCTCATTCATTCCTCATTCTCGCCGGTGTTAGTGGTGGTCATTGCCACCTTGCCAATAGGTTCTCCATCATTTCTGTCTTTGGTGGGCTTCGTCGTTCCTCGTGCTAGCTGCCATTCGCGTGCGGGTTTGAGTAGTGGGTAGAGTGAGAGCTGAATCGCTGATCTAAGGTATTCCTTGTGGGTCTGTTGCTTCTTGGTCTGGTTCGATTGGTTCAGTTCTTCTTCCTCTTGCATGGGTTGCGTTTGAATCTCTCCCCTGTTTTGCTGTAGGTTTTGTCTCCTTCGTTGCCTCTACTGTTATTGGTGATTGAGGTGGGAATCTTAAGGATTCTTTCTTGGTGAACCTGTGCGAGAGAGAGAGAGAGAGAGAGAGAGAGTTGATTGATGACTAAAATTACAGAATTTTTGTGCCGTACTGTTCTAGGAAGGAGAAGATTCAAATTTTAACCTGAAATTTATCTTAAAGCTTGATAATAATATATATATGGATCAACTTTTGAGTTAAATTTATTTTATTTAAATTGATTAATAATGAAGAATTGGTTAGAATTATGTTAGAAGAGATGAGATATGAAACTTGAGGAATAATGGCTATAAGATGGTCATTGAAGTGCTTATTAGCAAAAATTGGACTTGATTTTTGAATATTTATAAAGATTCATTAATTCTTGTAAAAAGTATGAAATTAAATTCAGATGTTGCAAAGAATATTGGTCTATGAAATTTATAATGTGATTTTTGGATTTTTGAAAATGGATAGTTGTTAGTGAAATATTGAATGCTAGCATTTTTATGAATAGATTGAAAATAATTTATGTTTCGTGCCCTAACCAAATGCTAGTGAGGATTTTTCTTGAGAAAAAATTAGGTGTATTATAGTTTAATATTGGTGGTGAGTGAGGTTGGAAAAAAAAAAGAAATTATTGCACTAGTTGAGGGTTAAATAAAATTTTAATATGATTTATAGGAAGTTTGAAAGAGGAGAAATTTGATTAAAGTTGAGAGGATAAATTTAAATTCTGGAGATTTCAGGTAAGTGAATAGCATTCTCTTTAATTTATTTTATTGTCATAGACTTTTATTGAAACATTTTTTTTATGAATTACATTAATTTTGAAAATTATGAAATATTAATAAATGACAAATGAATTATGATATATGCATTTATTTATTCTCAAAAGTGTATTCCCAAGGTTGATGAAAGTACTCTTGTATGGTTGTTAAGTTTTGAAATATATTGACTACTCAAGTACCGTAAGTTTGCCATAATAGCTATAAAGTGTAGTTTTCATAAATTTTGAGATTTGAAACAACTCATGCAAGTTTAGCATTGAGAGTGAAAATTTTATTATAGCAACAATTATTTTTCTTGCATGTTTGAAATGTGGTTTTAAGAAAACTCTAAACAGAACACTGCTGCTAACGGCAGTTCTGTTAACCCATAGCGCCCTGTGGTTAAACATTAGCTAATTTGTCTCGTGAGCTTTATTCTCACGTTTGATATTCGTGGGCTTTGTACCTGCGTTTGATTTCGTGGCCTGAGCCGCATTTGATTATTTACTCTCGTGGATTGTGTGTTTACGTTTGTTTCGTAGCTTCGACTGCATTTAGTTACTTACCCTCGTGAACTGTGTGTCCACATTTGTTTCTGTGGCATAGACCGCATTTGATTATTTACCCTCGTGGATTGTGTGTCTACATTTATTACCTATTCTATTGAGTCCTCAAAAATTTAAATGTGGACAAATATCTGTTTGTTAAAAATTTACAGGATTTTGGCTAGCAAATACATCACTTAGATTTACGTGTGAATAAATGGTTTTCTTTAAGCATGATAAAAATATATTGCTTCCAACTTACTTTCATTTTATGATTATGATTACGACTTACAAACTTACAAATTTATTTTGTTGAATTATTTTTATTTAGTTTACGATATCATTAGAGGTTGTTAATTTAGATTTTACAATTTTACTTTGGGAATGCTATTCACTAGAAAACTTATTTTGACCTCAGATTTGTTAACTGACGCTGATCCCACCATTAACGTCTAAAGGGAAAAATAGCTATAGGGTGTGGAAATTTTTGATTGGTATCATTGTTTTTAATGTAAATATATAATTTGTATGTCTTTTTAATTTAAAAGAAAGAGTAGATGCTCCACATAAATTGTTGATAGACTTTATTTTGGTTTGTATATTGGTTGCTGGCTGGAAGGAGCTACGTTATCTATAAAAAAAATTTGTTGTAGAATTGTCAGGAGATCCTAGTTATAGGGAAAGTTTTGTCAAAATTTTTACAAAAACGTCGACACTTTCTTATGACAATTAGCTTAAAAAAATTTATTTTAATTCTCGTATAATTTGATTAAATTTTTTTTTTTCTTTGTAAATGGAATAAATTTTCATTCTAAAGCTTACGGGGATGTGTGAATGGTTCACATCCGTGCTGATCACCTTCTATTTTTGGGACGTGACAAATAAATTCCTTGTAAATTTTCAAATTTTCAATGACAAATTCCTTATATATCAATGATAAATATCTTATATATCAATGTCAACCGATTATACTTCTAAATTTTCAAAAATTTAGTCTATATTTTTTTAACACAATTTTTTTTTTCAACTAGTAGGCCAATTTATCCTTTGAGAGGAATAGGAAACAAATACTTTAAATATATAAAGTTAAGTACATAAGTTTTTTTCTAATATAACTATGAATTAAGGATAAATAATTTATAATAAATAATAAAAATAAAGCTAATTTCATATAATTTTAATATGATATCTCTTTAAAAAGAAATAGGATGTCACATTAATTATTAAATACTCTCTCTATTTAAAAATATAAGGTATTTTTAATCAAATTTTACCTTTAATAAAATAGTTACTTGCCTTCAAACTAACTATATTTTTCTATATTTATCATTATTTAACAAAGTAGTTCACCTTAAAATAAATGTAAAGTGATTTATTCTATAGGAATACTTTTTTAAAAAAGAAAATGATCCTTGAAAGATTAAAAATATTTTATATTTTTTAATATTAATTTTTAAAAAAATACTTTATATTTTTTAATAAAAAATATTAATTATTCTTTGACTGTCAAACTGCTCGAAGTAGAATTGGGCCAAAAGAAACTGTTCAAAGAAGAACATCATGCAGAGTCACCTTCTCAATTTTTAAATCTTGACGTTTGAGATTTAAAGGTTTTAAATCTTTATTTTTATTTAACTTTTATTAAATAAAATTTATAAAAAAGATAAGAAAATTAATAAATTTGTATCCAATGAATGTAGGCCGTAAAAGTTTAATTTGAATAGTACAAATTTTAATAAACACATTTCAAAAAATTTGCTTGATTAAGAGTTTCAACAGTTTAAATTTAGGCTAAAATACATAAAACCTTCTTAAATTTTAAAATAATTGCCTATAACCTCCCTCATATTTAAAATTTTAAAATTAACTCCCCTAACTTTTAATTTTATTTTTTAAAACCTCCTATTGTTAATTATGTTAGTTTTTCATGAGAATTAAAATGTCATTCAACTAAAAAATATTAGTAAACAAAAATATTATATTGTATAACTATTTATAATAAGTTTTTTATATTTTTTGGATAGTTGAGACATTGATAACAAAAAAAATGTTACTATCACTGTATAAAATTTTAAATATTTATATTTATATTAGTTTTATCCATTTTTTTTGTTATCATTGGTGCATGATTTTATTATTTTAAAATATAATTATTTATTTATATTTTTATGTTAGATTAATGTAATGTACATGGTTAAAATATTTGAAATTTTAAATATTATCATGTTAGATTAATTTATCTTTTAATACTAGAAAAGTATGCACCATTGATAACAAAAAATATAAAAAACTAACATGAAAGTAAATATTTAAAATTTTATATGGTGATAATAACATTTGTTTTGGCTATTATCAATGCCTCAACTATTCAAAAAATATAAAAAGTTATTATAAGTAGTTATATAATATAATGTTTTTTGTTTAATAATATTTTTCAGTTGAATGACATTTTAGCCCTCATGAAAAAAATAATAATAATAGGGGTTTTGCAAAATAAAATTAAAGGTTAGGGAGGTTAGTTTTAAACTTTTAAAGGTGAAAGGGGTTATATGCAATTGTTTCAAAATTTAAAGAGATTTTATGTATTTTAGCCTTAAATTTAATATAAATAGTCTAAATTTAATGTTAATTTTTTTATAATTTTTATATATCTAATATTCATTTATATTCTTGACTGTGTAAATTTAAAATTTTTAACTTATGTTTCATTTAAAAAACTTTTATTTTTCAAAAAATATTTTTAAAAAATAGATGTTAAAAAATTATTTGCACGGTATAGAATATATTTAAATAATTAATTTATAAAAATTATAAAAAATTAAAATTAAATTAGATTATATAGATTCAATTTATAAAAATTATAAAAAAATTTAATATTAAATTTGTATATAAAAAATTTATTGAAATATTTTCTTACTTTTATAAATTTAAATTTTAATAAAAAAATTAAATCCTGGTCCAGATCTGCCCTGCCTTGCCCCACGCGCGGAGTCAGCAGAGAGAAGCTGACTCCCGTCATGCACCCCTCACTGTGACGTACCAAGCCTCCTTCAATTACCCAGAAATCTGACATTTCCAAGTACCAAAATGCAACTGAAATACTTTTACGATTCAATTCTAGTTACCATTTCAAGTTCGCCATGGTTTCCCCCAGCTTCAATTCAATATAGTTGTGCGTTCGTCAATTCAATCATTTGAATTTTCTACGACCCCCAATTCCTATAAGAATGGCCACCGCCGGAGAGAATCTCTTCGTATCACAACATCCACCAGATTTCTGAGTCTAATCACATATAGATAAACAAATGGCTCTGTCAGGGGTGACCAGACCGACGGTTAAAGTGGCGGCGATTTGCGGATCCCTTCGGAAAGGATCGTACAACAGAGGCCTCATTCGATCTGGTATAATTTTACGGTTTTCACAGTATTTTTGTTCGTTTTGATCTTGCTTGTTTGTTCGTGTTTCTGATTTGGTGAGTCGATTGATCTCCGGTTGATCTCAGCCATGGTGTTAAGCAGGGGCGACATTGAAGGCATTGAAATCGAGGAAGTCGACATTGCTTCTCTGCCGATGCTCAACACGGATCTGGAAAAACAGGGGACCTTCCCCGCCGAAGTCGAAGCTTTCCGCCGGAAAATTCTCGAAGCCGATAGCATTTTGTTCGCTTCGCCGGAGTATAACTTCTCCGTCACAGGTATGATCCTTCTTAGCAATTTTGATTTGAATCGAGAAGCTCCTTTTGTTACATCTGATTCTGTGTTCTCCAATCTACACCTCTATGCTACAGTGTTATTTTTGTATGAATTATGAAATATTTACATCGCACAACTAGAAATTAAATAATTGAGTTATTAAGGAATGAACAGTTTCATTTACTCTTAATAACAACTGTTTATTAGCAACAAAGATAATTATACAGAAAATTAACGATTAAATATTTCCGTATAAAATTGATATCAATTGAGAATAAGTTGTTATCAAAATTTAAATAAATGATTGCATGTTAATTTAAGTTAGTCTTTTATTAATAAATATTCATTTAATTTTTAACAATAATTAATTTTAAATTAATTACATTCTATTTAAATTTTAATCATAAATTATTTTTAATTTATATAAATTTTATATAAAGATTCCTAACTATAGATTTGGTTGACAGTGTTGTTGTCAACTGGATAACACTCCGACTTGCACGTGTTTAAGATATTTGTAAATTAATGAAGATGAATCAATTGCTACTTAAATATGTCTAGTTAAATAAAGGCGCGTTGGTTTAATATTAAAAAATAAATAATTTAAAATTTTTATAAAAAGATATTTATTTTATAAAAATTTTATCAAAAACAAATATTATTTTATATTTGATTATAATAATTTAAAAAGTAATTATTAATTAATCATTTTTAAATTTTATAATATTTTCCTTGATTTCTGTTTTATAAAAATAATTTATTATTTTATTATTTAAAATTTTATGATATTTTTGTATATCTCATTTTTTAAAACACTCTTTCGTCTATCATATTAATTATATTCGAAAATATGTTTTTTATTTCTAAATATTTTTAAAAATTAAAAAAAATTTTTAAAAAAAAGTAAATGATTTTTTCATAAAATAAGTTAAAATAAATAGACTTAAAATAAAATAAAATGTTTCAAGAATTTTAGTTACAAAATATGTTTGATTTATGGTATTAAAACCCGAGTTAGCCAATCCAGCTAGTGAAGCGGTAAACTAGATCACTGACAGTCAAGAGTTTTGGATTAGTCAGCTGGGTCGGATTTCATAATTTTTCTCCCCTTGATGAGTCTGAAATGATATCATGTTTAAGTTAAAGAAAGAAAGAATGAATGAAAAAATAGCAACCGGTCACGTCTATGCTTTAATAACCTTGTTTTATTGAATTATGTGTGATTTTTATACTTGAACATCCCATTTACTTGTGAATGAATGCCTTTTTTATGTTTCGTACCTTGATTTCCTTCACGAAATAATCAAAATACGGTATGAATGGTGACAGCACCACTGAAGAACGCAATGGACTGGGGATCGAGGCCACCGAACGTGTGGGGAGGCAAAGCAGCAGGCATAGTGAGTGCAGGAGGGCTGCTAGGAGGAGCCAGAGGCCAATTCCATCTTCGCCAGATTGGAATATACATTGATCTTCACTTCCTCAACAAGCCTGAGTTCTTCCTTAATGCCTTTGAACCTCCTATTAAGTTCAATCCTGATAATGGCGACTTGATTGATGATGATGCCAGGCTCAGATTGAAGCAACTCCTTCTCTCCCTCAAGGATTTCTCCCTCCAACTTCAACCCAAATCTTGATTCCTTATACACTGATTATTGATCACTCATTTTGGCTTTGTAATTTTCAGTGTTTTGACTCCCAAGTAATTAGGGCCATTCTCATTCTTGTATGTTATCAGTTTGTTTGAACCTTCGGAATGTTTCTTGTTAGGCAATACAGAGTTTGAGTGTAATCTGCTTCCATGGCATGGGTTGGGTCTGGGTGGGGGTTCTTTGACAAATTCAAACAGTTGCGTCTATCCATGATTTATTCTTTTGATTTTATATTTTTATTAATATCTATTTATTTATTAGATTATTTTGGCCAGAATACTAGTTTTCAAATTCATTGAAGCTAAATAAACAGTCTCTAAATTAATAACTTATAAACTAGTAAATTTTGCCCTAACAATTAAGTGGCTAGATTAGTAAATGGGAAAAAAAAATAAAAACAAAACCATTGCATGAAAAAGGGGGGAGGGGTGTCTTCACTTTCTACTCTCTATTTCTCTCGTTTTACCTTTGTTGTTGTTAAATCAAAATTTCAACGATTTAGATTTAATATTTAATAAAATTATTATTTTAATTTTATATAAAAATATATAAATAAATTTGTACTGTTAAAGTTTGATCTAAACAACTTAAAATTATAATATTTTTGTGTATATATTTTATGTAAAACTATAATAATAATTTTATCTAAAATTAAATTTAAACTGTTTAAAAGCTTTAATCAAACAATAATAAACGAAAAATTAGAGAAATAGAGAGTAAGAAAAAGTGAGACACCCCTCTCCCAATTGGTCCATAATGTAAATCATTTCCAACATGCATGTCCCATGTTCAAGAAATTCAATTATTTTTTAATATCATGAAATTTTGACCTTTTTTTTTTAAAGATTTTTCCTTATCTACAACTAACGCCCACATCCAATGCATAATTATTTAATACACATAAACCAACGCAAGAATAAAAATAGAAAGAAATTTCTTAAAGTACTTAATAACTTTTAGAAAATATCTTACAGGGAGTGTAATTGAAAATGAGTGGTTTTTAAAAAAATAAAAAAGATGAATGTAACTAAAACTTGTAGTGACAAATTAGAAATGAGAAGTAAGTAATGAGAGAATAAGCTGGTGGCCTAATAGGGGGACAATTGACTTGGCTTCGTGGATTTGTCTTGTCTTGAAGCTGAAGCATTTATTAATGGAGGAAATGGAGGGAACACTAACAGGGACAGATAGGAATAGGGTTAGACAAAAAAACCATAAATAATTTTTGTGATAGAAGGAAGCAGCCTCAATGGAAGATCCACATCCCGATATTGTTCACATCAAACAGTTATTTTTGAGTTCAATAGGTCCAGTGCCATCCACATCACCCAGCTATTTGCCTCTGTTTTCATTTACATTCTTAAATATCAACCTTTTTTATTTTTACACATACTACTTCCATTTTCAAATATTAAAAATAATTAATTTATATAATTTAAAAAAATTAATTAAATATAATAATTATATTTGAAATTGAAAATGTGAATTAAAATATTCCTGTAATTAATTAAACAGCTTAATATAGTGATAATAAGTATTGATTTTATGAGGAACAATTTTAAAAAAAAATGTATTAAATACTTTTTAAAATTTATAATCTTGCTCATAAATAAAAACAAAGACAGACATAATAGTTTTTCTTATATTTAAAAATGAAGAGTATGAAGAATATTTGGTCAATTTTTGCCATATTGTGTAAAGGCTCAGTGGACAAGTCATACTACTTCTAATTTATGGACTTTGGACTCAATTTAATATTTGATATTAGTATGCTCATGAATGATATTGGCACATTAATCAAATAGGTTATGTATTCTCTCTCTTGTTCTGTTTATAAATTACTTTCAACATATTTTACCATAATTAATGAAAACTTGAAATTATATTAATTTTATCTTAAAATTTAATAAATTTTTACATCTACAGCCTTGCAAAAAGAATTATTTTTAATAATTTTGTGTAGCATTTAATAAGAGTAAAAAGATAAAAATGAATAGAAAAAATAGTGAAGTATTTTATAAATAAGATCAAAATTAATCTTCTTTATTTGTCTTATAAATAAAATTAAAAGAGTATATACTCATTCTAGTTGGTATTATAAAACAAATTGAAGCACCTTGCAAAGGCTAATGAAAGATGATTAGGTTATTATTTTTTAAAAAATAAAATAAAATATTGATTTTGCCTTCTGAATGTTTCTTGTTAGGTAGTACAGAGTCTGGATGTAGTCTGTTTCCCTGGCATGGCTTGGGTCCGGGTCTAGGTTCCTTGACAAATTCAAACAGTTGAGTCTATCCATGATTTATTCTTTCCTTTGTAGTTAATTACATTGATTTTATATTTAAATTAATACTCCTTCTATTTTTATTTATAAAAAAAATATTATTTTTAATTTATTTTTTTATATAAGTAAAATTATATTTTTTAATAGGCATTTATTACAAACTTTTTGAATTACCCTCATAATTTTATCATTTATATTTATAAAAAATAATTAATAAAGACTTAATTAACACAATTAATAAAGAATATTGTAGTCTAATTTTTTTATCTTCAGACAAAATTAATATAGTTAACTGATTTTTTTAAATTGTGTAATATAATTTTTTTCATACAAATAGAAATGAAGGGAGTATCTATTTATTTATTAGATTATTTTGGCCAGAATAATAGCTTTCAAATTTATTGAAACTAAATAAACAGTCTCTAAATTAATAATTAATAAATTAGTAAATTTTTCCCTAACAATTAAGTAGCTAGATTAATAAATGGAAAACAAATAAAAGCAAAAGCCATTGTACAAAAAAGGGGAGTTTCCCTTACTCTCTATTTCCCTTCATTTATGTTCATCATTTTAGATCAAAATTTTAACAGTTTGATTTAACATTTGATAAAATTATTATTTTAATTTTATATAAAAATATATTAATAAATTTGTACTATTAAAATTTGATCTAAACAATTTAAAACTATAATATTTTATTTATATATTTTATGAAAAAATATAATAATAATTTTATTAAAAATTAAATCTGAACTGTTGAAAAGTTTTGATCTAATAATAATGAAAAAAATGAGAGAAATGGTGAGTAAGGAAAAAGGAGCCACTCCTCTCCCAATCGGTCTGTAATGTAGATCATTTTCAACATACATGTTGCATGTTAAAGAAATTGAATTATTTTTTAAATATCATGAAAACTTGACTTAATTTTTTTTTTCATATTTTCCCTTGTCTACAACTAACACTCACATCCAATGCATAATTATTTAATACACATAAACCAACAAGAGAATAAAAATATAAAGAAATTTCTTGAAGTACTTAATAACTTTTAGAAAATATCTTGCATTATGTTTGGGCTTAAAATAAAGGAATGTTTGATTATAACTTAGAAGTATGAAAGAGGAAATGTCAAGCTCAATAAACCATCCACTAAAATAAGGTTCGATCCATTTAAAAAGAGATCTTTCAAACTAAATAAGCACTAACCCATGAAAGAAACGTGATCTTTAAAACTTGAAGCGACTGAGCTAAGAAAACTATTATTTAAATGGGAGACCGTTACTTGAACATCCCTAAATCTTGCAAGATTGTACTTAGCATGAATAGATATCTTAGCACAAAGCATTTAGACTCTTTATTGTGCGAACATAATGGTCTCAACCTAACATTATAAATAAAGTTCTAAAAAAAAAACAAAGAAAGCAGCAAACAAACAACAAACACACAATCTAAATACTTTATTACTCAAATTTATCTTTTATCATTTTGTACTCAAAAGTTAGATCTTCTTTCCTATTTTATTGTAGTTCTGTAATTCAGTAGCCTTACACCATTAATCAAAACTACTTTTTTTTTACTATTTATTGTATCTTTGTATTTGAACAAATTAAGATAAAAAAATTTAAGAGCTTTTAATTATATTGAAATTTTATATCTTTAGCATGCCTAATAATTATATTGTTCAAATATCAAGAACAATTTGTGTGCTGAGGGAGTGTAACTGAAAATGAGTGATTTTTGGAAAATAAAAACATGAATGTAACTAAAACTTGTAGTGACAAATTAGGAAAGAGAAGCAAGCAACGAGAGAATAAGCTAGTAGCCTAGTAAGGGGACAATTGACTTGGCCACGTGGACTTGTCTTGTCTTGAAGCTGAAGCATTTATTAACGGAGGAAATGCAGTGAACAGGGACAAATAGGAATAGGGTTAGGCAAAAAACCATAATTTATTTTTGTGACAGAAAGAAGCAGTCTCAATGGAAGATCCACATCCTGATATTGTTCACATCGAACATTTTATTTGAGTTCAATCGGTCCAGTGCCATCCCCATCACCCAGCTATTTGCCTTTATTTTCCTTTACATTCTTAAATATCAACCCTTTTTATTGTCACACATTCTCCTTCCATTTTCAAAAAAAAAAATAATTCATACAGTTTTAAAAAAAGTTGATTAAGTATAATAATTATATCTGAAATAAAAGAATTTAGACTAAAATATCCTAGTAATTAATGAAAAAAATTAGTATGGTTATAATAAACATTAATTTTACAAGGGATAATTTGAAAAAAAATATGATAAATACTTCTTAAAATTTGTGATTTTGCTTATAAATAAAAATAAAGACATAGTTTCTCTTATATTAAAAAATAGAGGGAGTATGAGGTATATTTGGTCAATTTTTGCCATGTTGTAAAGGCTCAGTAAACAAGTTATACTACTTCTAATTTATGGGACATTGGACTCAGTTTACTACTTGATATTAGTATGCTGGTGAACGATATTAGCACATTAATCAAATTTGTTATATATTTTCTTTCTCGTTTTATTTATAAAAAACTTTTAACATATTTTATTATAATCAATGAAAACCTTAAACAATATTAAATCTGTCTTAAAATTTAATAATTTTTTACCTCTACTCCTAATAAGGACAAAAAAATATTTTTAATAATTTTTTCTAACATTTAATAAGGATAGAAATGAAAAAATAAACATAAAAAATAGTGAAATGCCTTATAAATATAATCAAAATTAACCTTATTTCTTCATCTTATAAATAAGATCAAAAGAGCATATACCATTCTAGTTTCTATTATAAAACACATCTAAGCACTTTGCAAAAACTAACAAAAGATATTTAAGTTATTAATTTTATTTGAAAATGGACTAAATTTTTTATTTTACTCATTTAAATGAAAATTTTTTCTATTTATATTATACTTTCTCTCATAGTTAATAACTTTAAATAGAGATAATATTAAAAAAATCTAATGAATATCTTATCAAATGACTTATAATAAAGACTAATATGTATCTTTTTTAATAAAATACCTTAAAAGAAATGAGTTTGGTCCGTGTTTGTAGTAAGCCCAAACCTAACAAATTATGTAAAAGTCCAAAAAATTTTGGTCTCCTATCTTATTTTTAGAGCTTAAAAAAACATTTATTTTAGAGAAAGTGGCTTTTAGAAAAGTTTAAGATAGTCAAGAAGATGAAAAGCTGATGTGTATAACTACAGAAGTGACTAATGACATGATCATAATTTAACGTGGATGAAATGGGTTCCCAAGACAGAGGAAATGATGAAACAAAGATCTCACTACATGTATCACTATAGTGACACTTGCCTCCACCAACGAGGTAAAAAAAAGACACTAATATTTCATATAGTTATTATATATGTTACTTGAAACAAAAAATTATACATATCCGCAAAAAATTTAGGTCTAGTAAAAAAAGTTAGTCTGTCATAATATAATGAATCAATATTCAAATCTTTGCTATGCTCACATGTAATATATGGCCCCGCTTTGGATATGATTATTTCATATATAATGTCTCATGTGAGTGATAAAAAAAGTATCATTCAACCAACAAGAATACAATTAACAAAAGGAGCTAGCTCTTTGAAATATGTGAACTAAAATTCAAATCTCTATTAATAGAGATGTCCACATTTAATATCTAGACTTGCCTCAAACAAAAATATCTCTAATCAAAAAATACCTATGTGTACTAAAAAAGTTAGTTGATGTTTATAATATAGGATGTTGATAATTATTTCAAAGTTCTTAAAAATTAGTTGATGTATCAATCTTTTAAAAAATGTATGTGCTTTTAATTATGATTTCATTAAATAATTCTTACAAGTGCTTCAATAATGAGAATTAAAATTTTAATTGACTATTTCTTCAAAAGAACATGAAGTAAGTACCAGATGTCATATATTTTAAGTTAAACAAGATTATAAAAGCTATCAAATATCATATATTTTAGAATAAGTAAAATCTCTAAAAAATATTATAAAATTATGTATAAAGAGAATAGAATGACACAAGTATTTGGATGAGCCTAGCAAAGTATCATTATTATCAATTAAATCACAATTAATATGGAAAGAAAAAACTCAAAAGTTGACGAAAAGTAATCATTACTAATGACAAAAAAGACTAATAATTAATTAGCTCTACATCATTTCCCACACTGAATTTCTAATTCTAATGAAAACAACTTTGTGTTCTTCCACAGTAGAAACAGCCTTGAAAAGTGAAAGCCCACTCAAGTTGTGTAGTAAAACTACAGGAACAACACTGCAAAAGACTGTGTTTTTATAAAAGGTTAATGTTAATTGGTGTTGATGACTCCAAACGGTGAAAGAGATAGTAAGTATTTTATCAAAGAAATTGAAAGACAAAACTAAAATTAGGAGAATTGAATGCTGAGAATAGGACAGATATCTTCCCTACCGTTTCATGTACCATATTCATCCTTCAACACTAGTCATTTCTCCTTCTTCCAATTGTCTGGTCTGCTATTGCTTTGAGGAGCCAAATTCGGAATCAGCAGGAAGTGGAATCTCTTTGGTCCGTACTCAACTGAACAAAACAAATAAAAAAAATAATGATAATGTAATAAAATAAATAAAAAAGTGTGGGGGAAAAGTGAATTTTCTAACATGATAGGAAATAATAACTGAAAAATAGCGACGAGTCTCCGATCAACTTTCTTGTTTTTTCCTCGCCAATGTAATGTAATAGTTTAACAGCAGCGTTTCCTCTGAAAATCTGAAAACAACCGATCCTGCAAAAGTACTAACGGAATTAAGCGGATTTTTCCTTTTTTGGATCAAATTCGGGCATTGAGTTTGGAGTTGGATTCAAAATCTTTCCCTTCTTTGCCTTTTGTGTCATGTTGCAGAGATGGTTACTGAAACGCGACGCAACAGTACAAAACACGAACCTTGACAGATATTTCTCATCTGGGTATTCATGGATGAAGGCGAATGATAGGCTATAAGAAGAATGAGCCGATAACGATAACTCGAAGCATTATTTCTGAGGCTTGGGAAGCAACGGTTAACAAACAGAGTCTTCGGTTAAGGGAGAAAACAAAGTAATCGTGCCAATGTCTGTGGATAATGACGACGAAGATCATCTGCCGGGAGAAATCTATCACGTCGAGAAGATTCTCTCCAATGGCGATTTCTATACTGGCCAATGGGGCGATCATCTTCCTCAAGGTCAAGGAAAGTACTTGTGGATTGATGGGTGTATGTATGTGGGTGAGTGGGAAAAAGGCAAGACCCATGGTAATGGAATGTTTAGTTGGCCAAGCGGGGCAACATATGAAGGTGAATTCAAAAATGGTTATATGGATGGTGTAGGTACTTACATAGGTTCATCTGGAGATACCTATAAAGGGTCTTGGGTGATGAATATGAAACATGGGAAAGGGACAAAAAGCTATCCAAATGGTGATTACTATGATGGGGAATGGAGGAAGGAGTTTCAGGATGGTCATGGGAGGTATCAATGGAGGAAAGGGAATTATTATATTGGACAATGGAAGAATGGGAGGTTCAATGGGAATGGTTCAATGATGTGGACAGATGGGAACAGGTATGATGGTTTCTGGGAAGATGGCTTGCCTAAGGGGAATGGAACATTCAGATGGGCTGATGGGAGCTTCTATGTTGGGGTTTGGAGTAAAGATCCAAAAGAGCAAAGTGGGACTTACTACCCTGCAGGTTCTACTTCTTCTGGTCATAAAGATTGGGACCCTCAAGAGGTTCTTTCTGCTGTTTTGAATGATTGTGTAGTGTACCCTTGTGACGATGTGCCAATTTATCCTTCAGAGAAGAGGTTAAACTTGCCTGAGATGATGGCTATGTTGCAGTCAGTATCTAAGAAGGGACATGATGGTGGGAGGACTAGGTGGATGTCTGCGGATGCAAGGCTGAGTAGTTATGGCAGTGAAGAATTCCATCGTAATTCTGATGTGGAAAGGAGAGCAAGTACAGAAAGTACAGGGAGTTTTCAGTTTGAAGATGCTGTTTCAAGAGGGAATAAACCGCCACATTTGAGACTAAAGCCTCCCAAGAGACAGGGGGAGGCTATATCCAAAGGGCATAAGAACTATGACCTCATGCTCAATCTGCAGCTAGGAATCAGGTACTGATCAGAGCTTTTATTCTCCCTGTATTTTAATGACATCTCAGTTTCAGTTAAGCTTTCAATCTTCATATTCTGTCATTTTCTTCTGCTCCTAAAATTTGGAGTGATAGCTTGTATCTGCTAAAATGAGTTTTTGCCAATGATACGTGTGTACGATGACATTGTGTGATTTAAATACAACTTTTCTTTTATGATTCTGATATTCACTACAAGGTTATTAATTTCTTGTGCCATAGCACAGACATTCTGTTGGAAGACCTGCTCCAAGTGCATCCCTTGATTTGAAGCCTTCTGCATTTGATCCCAATGAAAAAGTGTGGACCAAGTTTCCACCAGAAGGATCAAAGCACACACCGCCTCACTCATCTTGCGAGTTTAGATGGAAGGATTACTGCCCAGTGGTGTTCAGGTCAGGCTTCAGACAAAAATGTCAAGATTGTATTGACTTTGTTTATACAGAAAATGTGTTTAAGTTAGGTGAAATGTTTTTTTGCAGTATGAACTGCTGAGTGCTAACTTGTTGAGACTGCAATTGAAATTATATAACCTTTTATCTGGAGGCAATAAGAGATTGGTGATATGCTCTAAAAGAGAATGTGTCTGTAACACAAACACTAGGAACGTGTGGAAACACTCCTAGTTGTACTTGAAGTTGCAATTGTTTCATAAGTCATAATATTAACATTACTGATAGTGTTAACTTTGTTTGTCAGAATACCTTTTTCGGTAAATATGTGAGACAATTGTTCATTACTTTTTATATTTTCAGGGCTCTTAGAAAATTGTTCAAAGTAGATCCAGCTGATTACATGTTATCGATTTGTGGGAATGATGCCCTTCGTGAGCTCTCATCCCCAGGAAAAAGTGGAAGCTTTTTCTATTTGACCAACGATGACCGATACATGATAAAGACAATGAAGAAGGCTGAAGGAAAAGTGAGTTACCTTGAAATTGGCTGGATCTGATATAACGAGTTCTTGAATTTCTCCAACAATTTGGAAGCAGAATCATTACCATGCCCATCAAGAGTTATAAAGTTTTGCCACTTACATTATGTGTATGTAAATTTACAAAATCAATGTGAATGCATTGAAGGTCAACAAATACCACATATTTGTAAAAATGTTTTGTGAACTTGGTAATTCTTTTGTATGTAAACCACTTTAAAAATTATTTCAAATTTATTAAAGGTTACCATCACACCTAACTTTGATGCGATTATTTTCTACTGTTGCCTGCATAGCGAAGGCAATCTATCTGCTCGATAAATCTCGACTTCATGATGTGATTGCAGGTTCTCTTGCGTATGCTTCCTGCATATTACAATCATGTTCGGGCTTTTGAAAACACTCTAGTGACCAAGTTCTATGGTCTCCATTGTGTTAAACTAACAGGATCTGCACAGAAGAAGGTAATACATAAGTGTGAATAAACTGTTACTTTCATGAAAATTTTTTACTTTCTAATACCTTATAAATTTCAGGTACGATTTGTCATCATGGGGAATCTATTCTGTTCTGAATTTTCCATTCATAGGCGCTTTGACTTAAAGGGCTCTACCTTTGGTCGTACAACTGATAAACCTGAGTCAGAAATAGATCCAACAACCACCCTTAAAGACCTTGACCTAAATTACATTTTTCGGTTGCAGAAGGACTGGTTTGAAGAATTTTGCATGTGATTCTCTTGCTTACTACTTTGATCCCTTCATTTGTGTTTGTTTGTGTTTGTGTGGATGCGCACATTATGTGTTATGGAGGACACTGCATAATCCAATTGTTTGCCTCATACTTGATAGCTGCTTTCTTAAGGGTATCACTTATGACTTTCGGAGCTCAGCTTTCATGAAAATGGAAATGAGATCAGAGGTTTACAAATAACTGATTGAATATAAATTATAGCTGGCATAAAATGTCTTATATTCATTTCTTTAAATTATAAGATAAAAGGGTCATACCAATTACTGATCATATTGGAATGAATCTCACATCCCTGAAATGGTTGTACTGTTGTATAAAGTACAAATTGGCTGCATTTTTCACTCCTACATTTGTGCACTTTAATATGGACTCACTGGCTTGACTTGAAATATATGGAATATTTGGAAGGTAGTTTGTTTTATTTTCTAAGCATGCCTTCATGCAGGCAAGTGGATAGGGACTGTGACTTACTTGAACAGGAAAGGATAATGGATTATAGTATGTTGGTTGGTCTTCACTTCCAAGAAAAACAATCTTATAGAGATTCTCTTACACCTACCCGTACTTCAGGAGGTTTCACTCCTAAAGGTTATTACTTGTGCTTTTTTTTTTTTTTTATGTTCAATATGAATCTTTGCTAAATATATGAACATATCTTGCAACAGACGGACAATTTGACAATGGTGGAACCCCTCGTCTTTCAATAGCAGATAGAGATAAGCTTCTCATAAGTCCTAGTCGGTATGGTCTTTCAACACATGCTGGTAGAAGTTTCCGTCATTTAATAACACTCCAATTTTGATAGCTAAGTGTTCAGTCAAATCATCCGGAACCCAACTAGGCCTATGCTTGTTTTTGACAGTTTACTTATCTATTTTAATGAGGAAAACTATTCCTTGGTTTCTTAGCTGGTTGTTATGACCTTTTTATCTCTTAACAAGATATTACGAGTGGAGTAACTTTTTCAAGGAGTCAATGATGTGATGTTGAGTTCTAAAATGTTTGTATGTTTCTTTTTTCTTTTTTTTTTCCTAGTGGGAAAAAACAAGCTTCAGTAACTCACAAACCTTGCTCTTTTACTAGCTCTAATTCAACAAGCATGGGGATAGCCCTGTTCAACTCGACGTGGCTGTCTAACTCTGCTTTGCTTCTACTGAATTTAACATTGATACTTTATCTGTTGTTCACCTCTTAATTTTTCCCTGATCTGCATCAATACAGGTCCTTCATCAACTTATAAAAACTTTCACTATTCACTTTGATTCTCTCCAGCCAAGAATTGTTTGTTTTTCCTCTGCTTGCAATGCTGTGATTCTGATCAGGAAGAAAGTTGGATGCATCTGCATGCTGCAATTATTAGGTGTTCACCATCATGTTTGCTAATAAGATTATAACTGGTGGAAGAACTTTATTGGACAAGTTGATATAGCAACTCCTAAAGAACTAGGTTTAATCATGTCCTGATAATTAATGGAAATAACATTTTTTCATAAAATATTAAGCATTGTGTTTCCCGTTGTAGGTTGCCATCCATTCAACTAGGTATAAACATGCCAGCGAGGGCTGAACGGACTGTGAGAAGCAATGAGGGTGAAACTCCTCAGCTGGTTGGAGAACCAACAGGGGATATTTATGAAATTATAATCTTTTTTGGCATCATAGACATATTACAAGACTATGATATTAGTAAAAAGCTTGAGCATGCTTACAAAGCAATGCAGTATGATGCAACTACAATCTCTGCTGTTGATCCTGGATTATACTCAAAACGCTTTCGAGATTTCATCTTCAAAGTTTTTGTAGAAGACACTTAAAGGGTAAAGTTTTTATGCTAATCATTCAACTTTCAGCAAGAGGTCATCCAAGCAAGAGGCATTTACGGCAATTACTCCAGTAATCAGCACATTCATACCCATTTTGGCCACAACTGCACTGATAGGAGGGTGTTTTATGAGTGCCAGGGGATGCAGAACACATCTGAATGGACCTAGGTCTAATTATTTTTGGCAGTTGCATCAGGATCTTCAACAGAAACATAACAAATGAAAGACATTTTCTAAAATAATTTATGAGGAAAAATTTTGTGTTCACTATCTGCATGTGCATGCAATGGTCCAAATTTAGTCTACAAATTTGGAGGCTGTGTTAAGATTGTGCTGATTCAATTGAGTCATTGTATGTACATACATGTGGTGAAGATACACATACTTTTGTTAGAAAACCTCAGAAACTGCTAGAGAAGGGCACTGGAGTTTTTTTTTTTTTTTTTTCTCTCTTGTGAAAATTGTGCATTCCCCCTCTAGTCATCATACGTTTGTTTTGTGAAGGTCATGATAATTATAGTGACAGGAAAATTATTTGTTGTATTCAATGTTGTAGAGCCACCCTAGCATATTGCAATTTGTAAATGAATCAACCAAAAAGGGTAAAACCAGTATTAGAAATCATTCTTTTTGGTGGCCATTTGTTCCCAGGGGAATCTCGGGGGTTTTTTGCACTGAATAAAAATGTACAGAAGATGAAGAGGGGTTTAGTTTGTATGTATGAAACATTTAGATTAATCATCTTGTTTTCCTTGGAACAGGATTGGGTATTCACTTTTTTGATTCAGTGAAATAGCTTACTCTTTTGTCTAATGATGCCTCCTCTTCCATGTTGTGGCCTTGTCTCTATTGTTTGTGAACAGCAAATCAGATAAGGCTTGCAAAACTCTGAAGATTGTAGTTGATGGAACTTCACGATATTTATTTGTTTTTCTTGGGTAAATTACATAGAATTCTATGAAATTTTGTAAATGTATTTCTTGTTTTTAAAATACTCAGATCTCTCTTTTGAAACAAAATGTTTTCTTTTCCTTTAGTCAAATTTCTACATTTTTTTTAATTGACACATACTCAGCTTAAATACATGATTTTTTTTTTTGGACTAAAAACACTAAATGGAGGGCATTTCATCGAATAATTTAATAAACTAAAATAAAATTCTGTCAAATCTCACATTAGCCGACCCATTGTTGATCAATTTCATTTCATTACTACTAAGATGATCAGAGATTAGAAATTAAATTGTAGTGAACATTGTCAACACATTGCAGCAACCTACAACCTATTGCCTTCAAAAGTGCTTGAAATTCTATATAAATCACATTAACCACCTGCAATATGTTTTCCAACTAATTGCAATTGGAAATATTAAGAATTTATGAATTACCATCAACAGGCAAAAAGAGCAACTTTCATTTCCGATTGCTATACTAAACATTTGATTCTTGAATATTGTGTTGTCTTTACCATGGCACATGTATCCTAAAGAATCACAATGACATTTCAATCTACCAAACGTCTTGGCAAACAGCAAAGTCCAGTTTAAATTGCAGCACAATTAAGTATGATACTCATATCCTTTTTTTTTTTTTTGGCCACATAGTCACATCCATTGTTGAGAGAAACCATTTTCGGGTAGATTGGAACTACATTCAAATAGATTCACTTGGGTGTGCTAGGATCATTATTATCATGAGTACAGGAATGTAAAAACAATACATGACCTTATCACAAATACAGCACACTCATTATTAACCAAGATGTACAATATTCGCAAACCAAAGCAAGAAAGAAAAAGAACTATTAAGATTATTCACAGGCATCAAGGCGCCAGCTAGAATAGATGCATGAGATTTTTTTCTTGTTGAGAGAGTTCTCTAGCTATGATCCCCAGCAAGAAACTATTCCCCGATCAGAACACCTCAAGAGTTTTGTTGGCATTTGTAAATCTCATGATCGGAAGTGGAAGGAGTTACTGGACACAACCTTACAGAAAAGGAGTATGGTATGGCAGGAACCAAATATTGGTGGTGCACACAAGGGGACCAGCTATCATCTCCACCCAAACCCATGTGCTTGTGGTCAAGATGAACCTGTAATATCATAGAACAAATTGAGTAGATGACACAAGTTACAAATGGAAAAGAAATAATTGCCTCAGCCATTTTTAGTAATCACAAAAGCAGAGATGATTTGCAAGCAAATTACCTCAATGTTATCTCCTTCAACAAGCTCTTCATTGCGTGTGGCCCGGCAAAGCTCTGAAGTGCTATAATAGCTTGCACTCATTTGCATAGGTGGAGAGCTACCATACCTTGAAGCATATAGTCCAAAACCATTTTTATTTCTGAATGTCACCCATCTAACATCTGCCCTGCCTGAACATTCCCCAGGGACGATATAGGGAACATGCAAGTCACTTACACTCTGCTCATAGACCCCGACATGTGCAGCTGCCTTTCTATCTGGATAACACTCAAATGGACCCTTCCATACCACCTTACTTGATCCAATGTTTTTTCCAAATTGAACTCAATTCCCACACGCGGCAACGGAGGAAGATCAGAATTTGGCTCCACATCACATTCTACAGTGATGTCCCCAGAAGCATAAATGGTATAGGCCATATTGATTTTAACAAGAATCTTTGATTTATTGTGCTCAGAAACACCGTGAAAAACCACCAATATTTTAACCAAGTTCTTTGTTGTATTCTGTATGGTACAACTGTCAGTAATGAAGTGGAGGCTGTCAAGTTGAGCAGCTTTCCACCTGGAGAGATAACTATGGGGTCCTCCTCCTTTGTCATTATCAGTAGGAGCTCGCCAGAAACTTGGTAGTATGCCTTTACCCATCAGATGAACTCCTCCAACCTAGCATTCATCAGAATAAGATTAAAACCTTTATTCAACAATTAAAATGGATTTAAAATCAAACAAGGATTTCAAGATCCCAAATTCAAGAGGACAAGCTGATTCTATAGGTATATGTTGAAACTATTTACTGGCAGTTATAGACATCCAAACTCTGAAAGTGAATTGTCAAGTTGTGTTGCTAGAAACAATTCACTAACTGGTGACGTTTAGATACTGAAAATAAACACAGAAAAGTACAGATGTATCAAGTATCCACTTCGGTTTAAATTCAAAGACCTATGCTCTTTCATAAAACATTACCCCTTGGATTAGAACATGGAGCCTCCTCAGCTAGTTTCTAAATTACACAAGCCTCCCTCAATTTTAACAAGTGACACAGACCACCGTAATTTTTGTAACATAATATGACGTTAAAGTAGCTTTTTAAATATTAAATAGGTTTGTGGAATATGTTCAGACCACAGGAGAGACCTGTATAATTTCCTCAACTTAAGAGAAACCATTAAATGCCATTATCACTTGAACTCCTATGATGACAGACACCACTGTTCTTCAAATAAATACTGAAACAAACATTAAAAAACAGACATCATCTCGTTCTATCACCAAATTATGCAAGAAGAAAATATATTTGAGGTTTCTAATGAGGAAAAATATATTTACTTTTTACTTGGTGAAGTTTACTTGGCAACTCTTGTTTGGAATACCTCGTACCAGCTACACTTATCAGAAAAATTTAAGTTACTGTTTAATTCAAGACAGGCCGTTTTGAAATTATTTTCCCAAATTTTTTTTCATGCATTTGACCTGCAAGCTTTCCCCAACAAAATGTTGCTTGGTGTTGCAGCTGGGAATAGAGCCATGTTGCCATCCCAAGGATAATTGTGTTTAAGTGTTTTAAAAAAAACCATATAGCCGACTTCCTGAGATAAGGCTTATTGTTGAATAAAATAATAACCATTGTTTTTTAAAAAAACGGTGAAGGATGTTTTGAAGTGAGAAGAATATAGAAAAGGAGGATCAAGAATCCTCTTGAATCAACGCAATTATGAATTTAAACATCATTCTAAAACAGAGATAAGCTATCCAATCTCCCTGCATATCTGACAAGGACAAGGAAGTCCCCCGAAAGAAGCCTGAGCAATAAGTATAAACCAAAATTGAAGCAAAGAAAATTTTCCAATTGGAAAGTAGAAGTATTAGAAAAAAAAAAATATATCTTACATTAATTCTACCTCAAACAAGGAAAAGAATATGATTACATCTTCTAACTAGATTTGAAACATGAGCCAACTTACAACTCACTCGGAAATCAGTTAGGATCTAAAGAAAGTTCTAACTACATGAGAATTTTTTTTTTATCAGAATTTAGACATTTGTATTTTAATCATATTAAAAATAGTGAGATTTCCCATTCCTTGGGTGCAAGTTGTGCAAACATTCTATATGAAATACTATAAACGTATAAATGTATAACTGGAATGTATACAACTAATTAGCAGATAATTAGATAACCTAAACAGAAAAAGAAATCATTAGCAAACTCAAATACAAATAATAATCCTTACAGAAGATAATACTATAGGAAAATACGTCCATAGAAAACACCTTTAATGTTAACTCCACAAATCTTCATTATGCCAATTCAATAATGAACCTCAATACCAATTGAAAGTTGCATCATAAAAGTAATAAAATAAGTAATTCTATTTTCTCAAATTGCTATTACCTTCCAGCTTTCAACTGTGCCTGTTTTGGTGTTGAAGGTTATGTCCCATATATCTTGATGGCTAACTTTGATGATATCTCCTTGAGTAGCAGTCTGTAGAGCGTCACTGCCAATATTGATGGCCTGGACAAAATATTCAGCCATGAAATGGCAAATACCAAAATTAACCAATGCATTGAATTACTAGGCCTATGGGCATAATCTCCAATTCGAGTTAATGTGAAAGTTAAAAATTACATGAGGAGCAATTTCTCTCCTGGCAGGCAGATGAACTTGCGTAGATGAAATGATATGACCAGCTTCAACCCAACGGGTGGAGTTCAAAAGCTTAGCATCTATCGTCAGAAATATTTCTTCTGCAACAGACGAAAACCATAGAGAATACCATGGACCTGACTGAAAATCTATAGCATAGCTACTCTGGGGCTTTATAGGGGCAAGACTCAAAATTCCTGACCCAAGGTTGCATCCATCTGCATGGGTACTCCAGCTGAACTCCAATCCTTGTGTCGTTTCAAAAAAATGAGCATTTGTGATCTACAGGACAAAATTCAAGTAAGACATCGAGAACAACTCTAACCCGGGCAAATGAAAGTCTCCATGAAACATGAGTACCTCTAATTTTCCTTCACGTAGTGTCACCTTTATTGGCTGGTATAAGTACTGACTTCTGAAATAATCAAAGCCATGAATTGTGGTACAAATGAGTAAGCATTGAAATACAAGATGGAGTGCAAGAATGACATATTATATCAGCTCACCGTGTAATGCAGGATGAGGAGTTCTATCAGGCCATGTGAGGCCATTTAGACAAAAATTTAAGTCATTGGGAACATCCCCGAAGTCACCTCCATATGCCCAATGGTTTCTACCATCTAGTCCTTCTTTCAATAGGCCCTATGAGCAAAGAGAAAATTCTTTCAATCTTTTAAGATGATTTCCTAATGTAGAGAATTGTACCTTTTCAACCTCGTAACTTCCATTTGTAAAGCCAATTGAAAGGTCTGACTAGGATACAATATATATATATATATATTCTCTCCATAATTTCATGAATAAAAATGTTAATAAAGAGACCATGAAAATCATATACTATAAATGTAAATTAGGCATCAAACAGTCATCCCCTTTTTGACAAAAAATAAATAAATAAATAAATAAGTCATCACACATCCAATTAGCATGCTCAAGCCATACGTTGAGGAATTCAACAAGACAATTAAATGGGACGATTTTAGTCAAATTTGACATCCAGCACAAGAGAAAAAAATTAAAAAAAAAATCTATTTCAAAAAGAGCTATGTAATGACGCATCTAGGAGTAATAGATACCAATAAGATAATGGGAGAATTACAACCAGGTCCCAGACAGAAAAATTAATTACTACAAGGTTCATTGACAACTGAACTAAACTGCATTGGCAACTAGTTGTATTGTTAATACAGTTTAGTTCAGTTATCAATAAATCTTGCAGTAATTAATTTTCTTATGTGGGATTTCAATATAATTCTCCCTAAGATAATTCAATGGTCAAAATGTCTTGTTAAACATGGAAACTATAATTAAGTCATAATTCCTTATTTATTGACTGCAAGGAATAAGGAACAAGTATATTATGTACATAAATGCAATGAGGCTACAATAATAATTCAAGGAAAGTCAATTATGAAGTTAAAAAGGTTCCCCTCATCTTCCTCTTTAAGAATTGAATAATTTTGTGCATTGTGAAACACCAACAGCTTCACAAATGCATTGATGCATTGCCAACTGCATAGCATAGCTTTTTGGAACATTTGGCCCAAGCATCCCACTTGATTGTTAATAAGAGTAGGTGAACTACTGCAATGATTTTGTGATGTCTAAACAACCAGCATTTGTACCGAAAAAAACAAAAAAAAGAAAACAAAATCTGCCAGTGCCAATATTCAAGTTCCAGAGTGAAGTGTTTTGTTCTCGGACATGATCTTGGTGAGTTATCAATTTTCTGTAAACTCTGGGAACACTCACCTGATCAACCCAATCCCAAATAAAGCCCCCTTGAAGTCCAAAAGTGCTGTCAATTGCTTCCCAATAGGAATGTATATTTCCATTACTGTTTCCCATTGCATGAGAATACCTGTTATTTATGCATTATAGACATCAAAAGGCCATAATCATTACTGGGAATAGGAGACACTTGGAGGGGGCCATCATAGTTATCGACATCAAACTCAATATAGTAGGGTCATTTTAGCCAAAAAAAAAAAAAAAACATACTCGCATAGTATTAGAGGACGGATTTCAGTTGGATCATTGGCAATTTTGACAATGTCCCAAACACGCATATACATGGGGCACACTATATCTGTACTTGACGTTCTAGATCCACCGCCCTCATAGTGTAATAATCTTGTAGAATCTCTTCCTCGAACCCAACCTGATGAAAGTATTCACATTCAAATTAATGACAGAATAGGCACAAGATTAAACAAACAAATTAGGGGAAGAGAGAGAGGAGTGAAAGAAAAAAGTGGATAAGATTTGATAGAGGAAACTTTCCTAAGAAGGTTCTCATTAGAATATAAATCCGTCTAGATTGTGCTTATGTGCTGTGCACAGAATCTAAAGTGAATCACACTACTCATGACTTTTATATAGTGTAACTTCCTATAGATTTTAAATTACATAAAAATGTATAAATGTATTGAATTATACCTTCAGTCTTTATACATTTAGTGTATCTTCTTCAGCAAGTAATCATTCACTGGCCCCTTCCCCATATCCCATTCAGTTCAGGATGCAAAGTCCAAAATTTTGAGAGACTTCTACTGATGATAATTTCAATTTCACCTCATTTTTACCCCCCTTGAATTACTCTAAGTCTTTCATGTTTTACAATCTTGATTGCCAACAAAATTGATTTGATTGTCAATGCTGTCTCACATGAGTGGTATCAGTAAAACTAGAAAAATAGTGTTTGAGTATGCTTTACCAACTTTCATTAAGAAAAAAGGCAATTCTCTGGAACCAATTCATTGGAAGATTTACCTTCAATGCTTTAGAAAAATTTCATTCACTTTGAAAAGCATCCTAAACAAATGAGATAATTCAGATATCCTAATTAGCATAACCTAACTCAAGTCTAGTACCAGCTAAAGCAGAATGATTTGGTCCATATCCAGATTCATTCCCTAAAGACCAAGAAATAATGCATGCATGGTTTTTGTCTCTCTCAACCATGCCAATCACTCGATCCAACATTGCATTTGCCCAACTTGGTTCCAAAGTAGGGTGCTTGAGATGTTGAGAATAGTCAAAACCATGTGTCTCGATGTTGGCTTCATCTATCATATACATGCCAAACAGATCACATAGCTCATACCAACGAGGATGTTGGGGATAATGGCTATTTCTCACAGCATTAACATTGTTTTGCTTCATGAAGACTAAATCCTGCAAGCACAGCCATCATTAGTTTCTAAAATCATTTACTTGAGATAAAATGGATGTCAAAGAAACTATAACATGGGGGGAAAAAGAAACACAATACCTTGACCATGCAGGATTCTATGTTTGTCTTCCCCACACGTGGATGATGTTCATGCCTGTTCACCCCTCTTATTATGACAGCATGCCCATTAACAAGCATCTGTTTGCGGGCTTTAGATACTTTTCTAAAACCTACCGGACATGATTCACAATCAACAAGATGGCCAGATTGATCTTTGAGGACAACAACTAGGGTATAGAGGTGAGGCTGTAAGAAAATGCATAGTCAACCCAAAGACTACTTGTCAATAATTGAATGAGTGATGGCAAGCAACTCAGACATCTGTAGGATATTAGTAGCAGAGAAAGCATCATCATTGTTTGGGACTTTAATCCATTCTTAGCCAATTAAGTCAAAGATAGTAATGGCATTGGCAGGACCTTTTAAAAATCAATAACTAATACTTGAAAGTTCAGATCAAAGTTTTTGGCAAAAAAAAAAAAAACTATTTTCATCCAAGATCCAACCATGTAGAAAACCTAAATCATTATAATTTCTCACTTGCTCAGCAGACCAAAGCTTTGGTGATTGAATTTTCCCCACAAGCACAAAACCATGAAATCCTAAAGCTGTGCCTGAAGGCTGGAGCTTTACGTCTGCTACATGAGATGAAAGTAGATCCGGTATGCATCAGAGACAGACCAGTTTCCAGAATCATAGAGTGCTCCCTCTATGGTATAATTTGCAAGAACACTTTCTTTTGATGCCTCTTGGGAGTTGTCTAACTTAACTTCAACCTGGATAATATGCACATTGGCATATAAGGTGTCTCAAAGATAACAAAATTTCAACATAAATAACCTATTTTTCAAATAATATCAAGGCACCTATGAGACAATCAGGATGGATTGAACAAAGTAAAGATAAAATATAATAGTGTAAAATCATATTAGTCAATTCACGTGCAGAGAAAAAACAATGAATTTTATAACATCAGAAAAGTATAGATCACAGATATTTCAACAATTAAAGTATGGCAACATCTGCTCAACAGGTAGTACTATATGTAAATATGTGTGCATTTTATGAGGTTAACGTCACCACAAATAGATGCTTACCAGTATCTCTGCATAAGAAAAATCTTCAGCAAGGTTTGATTTGAAAAAATAGTCTGCAATAAATACCTACACATCAAATAAATTGATGCATATCAGCATCAACCAGCACAAATAGGCAAATGCAGGACAAATTGAACTTTCTGCTTGCTCAAAACAAACATTTAAATCAGATGATACATATAAATACTTTCAGACTTTTGGAGCAGGTCAAAAACATGCAAACTATAAATGAAGTGTATATCAGTGAGTCAGCAGTGAGTGATTCTTTTCTAACAGTCTAATTTAAAATTTCATCAGTCCTTGGGGGAAAAATAAGTACCACATGAATATAAGGTTTCTGATCTTTTTTGTCTTTTTGTGTTGAAGATTTAAAAAAAAAAAAACTTTTATTTGTCCTTCCATATGATATGATTTGAATAAATTGCTCCTTCAGCACATGAACTGTGTGAATCATAATTTTTCCCTGCTTATGCATTTTCAGAATTCCAATGAGCAAAAATGCCCTTACATTGAAACACAATGATGGTAAGGTAAGCAAGAAGTTACAGAGAAAAATAGACCTTGGGCTTTGCCAGAAGAAGCACATCACGGTGGATACCAGATAACCACCAATGGTCCTGATCTTCAAGATAAGAGCCATCACTCCATCTAAACACTTGAACAGCTAGAACATTCTCAAGGTTTGAACCGCATGGATGACAAAAATCAGTGATTTCAAATTCAGCAGGAAGCCTGCTGTCCTGACTGTCGTTGCAAAACATTTAAGCATTTTTTTAATGGATGCATCCAAAAGTTGATAAATGTCAAAAGCTTCATCCATAAAATCTCTTTACTTCATATAATAATCTATAATAACGTTATAACAAAAGGACATGCCCCTTTTATTTTTAGATGCCCCATGCCCTATTATTATGCCCAGAGATATTCCGAATTGTTTGTCAACAACAACCGATTATACAATTAATGAACCTTTGTACGGCTCCTCTTTGGTGCTCAGTCCATGGTTTATTCAAGTGAAACTCTATTTCTGATGAACAAAGAATTCAGGTACACGAATTAGCTTCTTGGGGTTTATGTTACTTTGTTTTGCTTTTGTACTTTTGTATTTTCTGATTTGAGGAATTCTTATCCTCAACATTTTGTACCTTATCCCCTTTCTATTGCAATATCTTCTTTTTATGGGGAAAAAAGAGAACCTCCAGTCATAGATGCAGCAGATAAAGTTTTTTCCCCATTTTGTTCACAAAAGATTGGGAAGTCCGACAGTGTTTAGAAAAATTATTACCATTGGCAACACTTAAAGGTTAGGATTCATTGATTCTTCTGTAAGTTTAAAGTAACCTCACACTTCTTAACTTCATTTCTCATGAAATAAACTACTGGATTAAAGTTTCCATTAAGAATATCGAGCACAATGGTATGAAAGTGAAAACATTTTCCTCTCTTCATTGTAAATGGAAGGTCATCTAATTCAAGTTTACAGCAACAGGTGCTTTAAGAAACTGACTGGAATGCGCTGGCATTTATTGCATCTTTAAAGAGAGGAAAATGTTCTTTTGTGCCAATGTAAAATGCACAGGATGCAAGCCTCCATATGAAAGTAAGAATGCATAAAATCTTCAAATAAGTGTCATTGAATACCTATATCCCACAGGGGACCCATTTATCCAAGCACAAAAAGCAGAATCAACACCTTCAAAGTGCAATAAAATTCTTTTACCTGTCAAAAGTCAATAAAAAATGCATTTTGAGTAGTTTTAAAAGTTAAATGCAATAGTAAAAAAAAAAAAAAAGAAATGAATAGATAGTGACTTAAGTAAATAAGGATAACAAAACAATAGGATTTTTGCAAAACATCAAGTCAAGCTATCTTTTCAGACCATGCAAAAAGTCAATGCAACTAATGATATAAAAAAACAGAGGAAACTTCACATTATTCACACAATAAGAAATTGCAAGTAATAACTAATAGACACCATAACTAATTTATTTATTTATTTTTTTGAAGAAAAAGGACAGGAACAAGGGACTTATCAAATCAAATCCCTCTAAAGTTTATGTCAATCAACCAAAAATACAGAGACAATATGATAACATTCCAAGAAAATTGACCAGAACATACCCTCCCACTCTTTAGGAATGTGGAATTCAATCCTGTAGCAGCCTGTAGGATTCTCTGTGGGAACAAAAGGAGGATCCATTGGAAATGGATAGTCTGTATTTGTATATATAGGGCGGTCAAACCCATGTAGCTGCCAATTTGAAGGAACTGTCCAATTTAGAGAAAAGAACCCAAAGACAGAGGAAAGATTAGCCCTTGTGATTATAAAAAAACATATCAAGTGATGATGAATTTAAAAAGGGAATTGCTATCTCTCTTATGAAATAAAGTGAATTCACTAACCAAATTCAGAATCCCACACAGCCAATTAGAACCAAAATGAGGCACCAACACAGCAATATTATAATGCCCTAGAGTGGTAATACCATTATTTGTTTGCTACATCCCTCAAGACAAATTTCATTGTCCTTATTTACTGTACTTCTTTTGTCAACTTACAAGTAAAGAAAGTTGATATGATTCTTAGTATGATAAGAAAATAGTTTCCATGATGATGTGATGCCCTTTATAACAAAATAAAAGACTTGCTTAATTCTGTGGAAGTTCATACGTGACATAGGAAATAGGAATGAGGGAGAAACTGCATAAAAGAATGTGATTATAAAGTATATAGGCACTGACATAAAAACTAACCAGGCAAAGTGTTCCACTCTGAGTCCTGGAATTCACTTTCATAAAATTTTATGGGGACGCTAGTAGGGCTTGCGGCCAAGAAAAATTTCCAGTATCCAGACAAGGACTTAACAAAGGGTAAGTCTTTGACCCAAAATGCAGCACAATCAAGAGCTCCAAGAACAGCATCATCATTCCAAGTAGCTGACTTGGAAACGAGGAAATCTACTTTGCTGCGATCATACCAGCACCTCAGTGATCCTAATCATATCAAAGAACGTCAGAAAACCACAAAAAAAAAAAAATTAAGATCCAATGAGATGCAGTATAAACAAATTGAAAAGTAATAGTATTCTTTACATTAAAAATATTACAAAAGTCTCAAGAGTTAAAATTCTCAAACTAATTTCACATACTTTATTCATTATATGTCTCATAAATCCATAATCTATACCCCCATGACATAAATTAAACCAACTTGCCCTTAGTAACTCTTGTTTTGGGGTAGTGGGTGCATGGGAGATATAAGAGTGCACAACGCCACGCTATCTTCGATTCAAAGGATGCAAAGAACAATAATTAACAGAATACTTAACTCCACGCTAGTTCAAAGCAAGGAAATTAAAAACTGCATCTTTACACCAAGTTCGGAACAAATTGTCAAACAACCAACGCTTCACATGCTAAATCAGCATGGGAGGCTATTTATGTCTATTTGGTTATTTCAACAGTGAAAATTATTGCATTGTCACTACAATTCCAAACAGATAATTTCACTAATACGTCCAAAGATTATCATTGATTCATTTCTCTATGAATTGCTAAAAACAAGTCAATCAAAATTCCAGATGAAATATGTGAAAATCTTATCCTTTTCCATCCAAATTGTTCATCATTTTCCCTGATCAGTAATAATGAACAATCCGGTGATGAGGGCACAGTCATCAATTTTCAAACCTCAAACTACCAAGAATTTCAGCAAAACCAAATGAAAGGCCAGAGCTTTTCGACGGCATTTAAGCTATTACTGTAAATCCCAAGATATAAGAGTTCGCCATCGAGCCTCACCTTCAACTGAATCATGGCAATGCAAAGTAACGTGGGGTTCTCTTTTTCTCCACTTGATGAACGATGGATCCTCCCACACTCTGTGACTATGAACATCGGGAGGAAATACGATTTGCCCAGTCAAATTAGATGACATCAGCAACACGAAGAGGAGAAGAGAGTGAGTGAAGAAGAGGAAGAAGAAGCTCGTTGTCGAGGATCAGTCAGTCAATGCAGTACGCTAGTGGAACTGCCGCTGCTATTTAGTTGGATTGAATGGATTGGAATGAAATCTGATGAGCCATGTATCGCCGTTTAACAAGTCAAATAGTCAATACAGAGTTTCCAGTGGCCAAGGCCAACGACCCGTCGTTTTAGGTCTGGCTGAAATATAACTGCAAGAATTTCCACGGTGAGAACACCCCTGTTATGATAGTTCTTTGGCGCATTTTGTTGAGTAAGATTTTATAAATATGAGTGATTGTTTGATCTAACAAACTATTCTTTTATAACGAGCTTTTTCTTTAAATTTATGATTAATATTCTAGTGTTTTTATTGAAAAATTAGTGTCATAAAAAGAGTTATCTATAAAGGATTTTAGATTTTGATTGATAGGAAATGAAGTAAAGTATCATGAAGTAAAACTGACACTGATGGCCACTTTCAATGAGTGGCATCAACATATTCTACCTCTTAATTAATAGGAGATCAAGTGAAATATAATAACATTATCGAGAATGGGTAGGACATTATCACATGTTCCATATCAAAAGCTTTCAAATTTAAGTTGAATTTATAAGTACTATAGGCTCCCTCTCTTTGAATTTATATTCATGACGCATTTTAAATAATAACATTTGAAGCTGAGGAACGTGTTTTATATTTATTTTATATTTATATTTGTGTTATAATTTTCTTAAATTAAAATATATTAATTAACTATATATTTATTTAATAATATTTTGACATAAATATAATTCAATTATGAAACTATATAAATAGACGTAAGAATTATATATTTATTATAGTATTTTTTACAAATTTTAATATACTTTTGAAAAAAAAAATTGTTGTAATAACGGTCCGAATTCCAATTTTCCAAGGATAAATTAGCTTGCAAGACATGTAACAATAACCTCAGACGGTGACATTGAATGTCCTAGAATTTTTCATTATTTAATGATAGGAATTGAATCAGTTAAATGCTACTATATCCACCGTGGTCATCATCTAATCATTCTCAATGATTGAGATAGTTATTGAAATTTAATACCATAAAGCTTTATCCTTTAATGGCTTGATTAGGCAGCAGATTTTTTTATGAGTTAATAAGTAAATAGGATCATAAACTCTTGCTTAAAAATCACCTTGGATCCTGAACTCTTAAAATATGAAAAATAAACCTTAAACTTTTAAATTCATAGCAAAATAAACCCTAATCATTAACTTTTTAACACTATTACTGTTCACGTAGGTACTATTCAAGGTTTATTTTCCTACGAATTTAACCCTGATTGTTACAGTACCTGTGTGAATAGTAATGGCGTTAAAAAGTTAATGATCAAAATTTATTTTGCTATGAATTTAAAAGTTTAGGGTTTATTTTTTATATTTTAAGAGTTCAAAGTCCAGAGCGATTTTCGAGTAATAGTTTAGAATCCTATTTGCTCATTAACCTTTTTTTAACACTGATATTTATTTCTTTAGGTTTAGTGTTCACAAACCAATGAAAAACAAAAAATTCTTAATTAATTAATTAATTTGAGGAAAGGTTTTTTTCTCTTAATTCACAATATAACAGAATCCAATAATACCTTACTTGAGGAATCAAGTGTTGACCAATTAGTATAACTCAACTAATAAAAAGTTGTGCGAGATTAATTAATAAGCTTGAATTTGAGTCATGATAATTTTATAAAAAAATTTATTGAAACTTGAAACACCTAACCCAATTTTAAGGATGAATACACACATATAGAGATATATATATATATATATGTATACTTCTTCCTATCCCTATTATAGAGTACCTTGAGAAAAATATTTAGTATTTAATATAAGTCATATAGAGAATTATTAATTAATATTTTCAAATTTTTCTCCTAGCAAAGTACTAAAATGAAAATTTAAATTTAATTTAATATTTCTACATGGCCCCTTGAATGTTATATTTTACTCTCTTTAATAGACATAAATTTAGAATATTTTTTAAATTTTAAGATGAATTTAAGAAATAACATAACTTTTAGTCTCTACATTTTGCAAGCGATTTGCTACTAGTTCCTACATTTTATTTTTGGTATTCTAGGTCTCTATAGTTTTCTCCGTCTGCAGTTTAGGTCCTTACATTTTCAGAGGGATATTGACGTGACATTAATGGTGTTAATTATGTTGATGTAGACAATAACACCGTTAATTATATGATGACGTGTCAATTAGTGGTTGATGCGTATTTTTTTAGGAAAAAAAGAAAGAAAAGCTTATGTATGTTCTCTTCGATCTTTATTATAAAATACTTTTAACTGTTTCATGCATTTTAAGAAAAGTTGATTTTTTTCTTAATATAATAAAAAACTAATATGTATTTTAATTTTTATCATTGACTTCAAATAATGATACAACTATATTAAATACCTTCACGTTAATCAATAAAGAATAAAATTAAAAAAATATTTTAATTACTACAAAGTGTCTTATATTTTGAACTAAATTTTTTTTCTAAAATATGTCCTGTAAATGGGACTTGAGGGAGTATTTTTTTTAATAATCAAAAAATGAAAAAAATTTGTCCTAACTCCAAATTTGAATAATATATTTTATATACATTAAAAAACAATAAACTATCATGAATCTAACCCCAAATCTTACTTTAGAACATAAAATCATAGGAAAGGCACCCTGAAATATAAAATTGTAACAAACTTAAAAATGAACACATAACATTTTTTTTCATAGCCTTAAATCTTACTTTTTTATATATAATAATTATTAAAATATACACATTGTCGGCTTTTCTTTCTTTTTTTTCCCTAGAAAAAAATATATATTAGCCACTAACTAACACACCACTAGATAATTAATAGTTTTATTGTCTACATCAGCATAATTAACACATTTAATGCCATTTTAAACCCTATGAAATTGTAGGGACCTATAGTGTAGACGAAAAAAATTATAGAGACTTAGAACATTAAAAATAAAATGTAAGGACTAATAACAAATCACGTGCAAAGTATAGAGATTAAAAATTATGTTTTTCCTGGATTTAATAATTTAACCGCACTTCCTTGATTCTAGTAAGCAGGGTGTGTGTATAAAAGAGAAAGAGATGAAATGGGAATCAACTCAACTCAGTATTCATTATTGTCATTATAATATGACAATTTATTTATTTATTACATTGATGATATCATCATGATCAAGAGAAGACATGGGCAGTGAATTGAGTTGATGAGGTCAGATAATTAATTATTGAGGTTTTGAACAACAACAGAAGTAATTCTGAGGAGGCACACAGTTTCCACTTGGATAGCCATGTTGCTTGCAGTAATCATCACAGTTTGGAAAGGCTTTGCATGTTCCAGGGCATTGTGGCGGTTCCTGTCCTCTCACACCTGCATTTTTACATAATCATATATAATACTTTCATTTTATTATGCCAAGAATAAAAGTAATACTTATAACCAGAGACAGAGTGAAGACCTAGAATGGGTACTAGAGAATTTAATTTAAAAAATAATAATTTAATAATTGAAAATGATAGGGTAAAAGAGCAAATTAGTCCTTAAACTAGATATTAAAGACCGTTTGAGATCCTAAACTTATTTATTATGCAATGTTCCATTTTACTTTTGAAACCGATACAATATAGCCCTATTACTAACAAAAGTTAATTTTGACAAGATAGAAAAGAATCTCAAACATTATAGAGAATGTCTTTTTCTATAATTTTTTGGATCCTTATCTTATCTATAATTTTTGAATCTTTCACTATTTTTTATCATTTTTGTTATCTTCTAATCAACTAATAGTCAAAGTTAAATCTTGTTAATAACAAGGCCAAGTTATATCATTTTTAAAAATTGAAGGGAATGATATATAATAAATGAGTTTATGATTTCAAACACTTTGGACCTCTAGTTTAGTGGCTAATTTTCTCTTTTTTCCAAAATAATAATTAGATTAGGACTAAAATTATAATAATATGGGTAGATTGATTATATTTTTACATATAAATATATAAGACTTTCATTTTATTAATTACCAAGAATAAAAACAATAATCATAACCATAATCAATTGGATTTGCTAGCTAGAAATCTTATGTGTGTGTTCTTTCCAATTTTGAAACTAATTTCTCGCTCATAACATATAAACGACAGAGAATGTACCTTTTCCAACGACGCCGTTTAAGTATTAAATATTTGGGATAATAAAATTTTTAATCTCTTAAATTAACCTTAATTATTGATTTGATCATTTAAATTTAATTTTTATCAATGTAATTCTTTAAGTTTGCCTTTGTGATTGATTTAACAATAAAGAAAAGATAACACTGTTTAAATCTCTTGATATGAATAATAGAGCCATGTAAATTAATGAAAAAGTGTAATTATTTAGATAAAAATATAAACTCAAAATTTTAAAATATAAAAGGACAAAATACAACAACGAGATAAAAAATAACTTATTTCGCGGCTAATTTATTCTTATTTAGCTCCATACATGCAAGCCAAGTTATTAATATGCTTTATATATTATATTGATTTTGAGAGTCAAGTTACATTTTAAAATTTAAAGGACTAATATGACAATTTAAGAAAATAAAAAGGATTAAATTAACAAAAATTCAGGCAAAAGAATTGAAAAAAATTAAACTTGAAAGATCAAATTAATAATGAATGCAAACTGGAAAAACAGAAAGTTTCATTCTCTTAAGTATTTTTATATAATACTTTTCATTTTATAAGGGAAAGAAGGGGAGAAAACCATCAAACATAATAATTAATTATTATACATAATAAAAAAGTTTTGGACGCACCAAATGAGAAGAAGAGCATAATCACCATAGCTGCAAGCAGAAATTTCTTTGCAATGGTTGAGGAAAGAGGAAGCGACATTTTTGTGAATCTTCAAATATACTTGCTTTGCCAAGTTCTATGTATGTGTATTTATACACACATTATTAAACAATGATTTGTCACGCGTAATATCATATAATATAAATGGTCATGCTTTAATGACATATGCATGCACCACTTTAATTTATTTATCATCAAAAAGTGATTATTCCGTCGTGTTCACTAATTAATTATGATACAACAGCTACTAAATGTACGATACTATTTTATTGATTCCAGCAGAGTCATTGGCATAACTATACTCATTTATTTCGTACAAATATCAAATTCGTAGATAATTAACATATTTGTGAGGTGGTGGAGTTATCACTTTGTGGTCATTGTTGTGGGGTGTTGTGCCAGACCCTCGTTAAGGTATGGAGAAATAATATGTATAACTCCTTGTAATATAATTTAATTTAATTTTCGCATACTAAATTTTAAAAAATGGGCAAGACTTATATACTCAACATTATATATTTAATATACTTATATCCAATTAAATCATAACAAATGAATCTTAATATATTACTAAAATTAATAACAATAATTTATTATAAAATAAATAATCTATACAAGATTCACATATTTTGATTTAGTTGAAAACAAGCACATTAAGTATATATGGTTAAGTATATAAATTTTTTTTTAAAAAAAATCTTACATTTCCTCGTTCCTGATGCATGGTATCAATGAATCTCAAAAAAAAAAAAAAATTGTACTAAAATGAAATTATATATAAAATTCTCTGCACTATAATGTAATTTCGACTTTGGTATACCAAATTTGAAACACAACAATGCATAAGTCCGTTAATTAACTATTACAAAATGTGCAAAATATTTCATATAAATCATAATCAAATAGAACATATATAATTTTTGTAGGAAACACGTAAAAAAAAAGGCAGAGAGAAATTGATAAAGGCAATCGAGATGAAATATATCACATATATAATAAATCACAAACATTTTATATTAATTTCAATCGATGAGTAACCATTTGATTTTAATTTATGATAATTTTAAGGGATGAAATTCGGTGGAATATTT
>NW_026555338.1:27143070-27504054 GCF_029017545.1 Prosopis cineraria
TTGCCCAAGATATTCCCACAACTATCAACCGTGAGATTAACCCGCTCTAACCCTAATATCATTTAGTTTTTTTTTTTTGGAAACCAATCTTTGGGTTTTGATGAAGGTAAAAAGTTGAAATATAAGCCAGATTAAATCAGTTAGGAATCTGAAGCCCTTGCCTTATATAATAACAACAGTTTTTTTTTTTTTTAAAATTGTTGACAACATTTGAATACGAGATCTTGCTTGACGAAACTATGTATTATTATTACTTAAACCACTCTTAAACTAGTTACCGCTAAAAAATTATGCAGTTAATTACTATAACAAAGTATTTAGGACAAACCGATGAGAAGAGGAGCATAATCACCATAGCCGCAAGCAGAAATTTCTTTGCAATGGTTGAGGAAAGAGGAAACGACTTTTTTGTGAATCTTCAAATATACTTTGTCAAGTTCTACGTATGTGTGTGTGTATATATATGTACATATATGTATTATATATAGCAACTCATCATCACGGTGCTCCTCAAGGTAATAAGATTTGGATTATCTAGATTTAAAGTATTTATTTTATATTTAGTTAAATAAATTTTATTAAATATAAAAAATTAGTAAAATATATGTTTATCACTAATCTAATCTAGACTTAATTTGAATGGTCCAAATTTAATATTAATTTTTTTTATACATTGGCTATGTAGATTTCCTCTGAATGGTTCAAATTTTAAATTGTTTACTTATAATTTTTTTGGAAAGTTCTAGTTAGGATATTATTTTTATTTTTTTATAGTTTTTACTAAAATAAAATTTATTAAAAATATTAACATTAAATATAGGTTAAAAACTATTCAAAATATATCTGAATAATTAATATATAAAAATTATAAAAAAATATTAAATTAGATCATCTGTATTAAATATATACTATACATATTGACAATATTATTAGAATATTTTATATTTTTATAAAATTTATTTTAATAAATAAAAAATAAATACATTAAATATGGGCTATTAATATTAAAATCTAGATGATTCACATCACATCGAGTTGCTTACCAAGGTGATGAGCATGGAAGTTGGAACAGTGATAAATTGAACCAATTATTGATCGGTCAAGAAAGAGATTCAAAGTTCAATGATCCCACATTGGTTGAATTGGAGTCAACCCAAACATGACTAAAAATATATAATTTAATTAAAGTATATAAAAATATTCATATATAACCTTAAAAAGAATAATATTTAAATAAAAATCTTTAATGTTATAAAAAAAATGAAAATATTTAATATACAAGTAAATGGAACATTCCTATGTAAACCACACATATTATTCTTTTTATTGTTTTTAACTTAAAACAATGCCGTTGGAAAGAATTATATATATATATATATATATATAAATTCAACTCAAACAACCCAACCAAAACACTTGTCCGGGATTAATTCACTAGTATCCTGAATTGGGTTTTAATATCATGATTAATACACACATTAAACAATGACTTGTCACGCACAATATCTTTATATACAAATATATAAATGGTCATGATTTAATTATATGCAAATACCACTTTTTATTAATTTACGAAAAGTGATGATTCCCTCCTGTTCCCTAATTAATTAGGATACAAACTACTAAATATGCAATAATATTTTATTTATTCTAGCAGACTCATTGCTAAAACTAGACTCATTAATTACGTGCAAATATCAAATTCGTATATAATTAACATTTAGTGAGGTTGAGTTATCAATGGAATGCCCGATTGAACATACAGCATATTGTAGCCATTGATGTTTTGTGTTATTGTACGTGCCAGGCCATCTCATAAAGATAAGAATTACACTATTTTGTTAAAAATAAAGATAAGAATGATGTCTCCTTTTCTAGTTTAAAAGGATAAAGATTATCTCGTTTTTAATGTTTTTAAAGTTAGGCTAGTAATTATTAATTCCATAAAATATTGGTTTAATTAAGATTGATTGGTTCAGCTAAATTGGACGAAGTGACACAGTAATTAAATTATCATATGGTTTTAATTACATATATCCCTATAATCTAGACAAACTATGATGACAAAAGATTTTTTTTTAACTAAAATTCAAAAATGATATGTTGGGAAAAAAATCAAACATGATATTTAGGGAAAAAAATAAACAAGTTAAAATTAATATAGATCTTAAAGCCATGGTCATTATCTTCTTCAACAGGATAGAGAACTTCTTGGCAGGAGGGGGAGGAAGGGAACTAAAAGTGTGAGTTTAGGGGAATCAGAGGAGCCAATGAGCATGGGCATTTTAGTCAATTAACAAAAAATTTATTTATAACCTAGTTTTCTGACACCTCACAACCATTTATGGAGAAATTCTTAAGTAGATTGGATTCGCCTCGTCATTTGTGGTCCAATTGGATTACTTCAAGTCATCTAAATAAAATTTTATGTGATATTATTTTAATTAATTTTATTCTTATAATAAAATGTATATTTAATTTATTACATTTTCTCTTTATACTATCATTAATGTTAGAATTAATTTATATTTAATGCCATTTAAATGTAATATTTTTATTTACTGGATAGACAACAAATGACGTAATAGACTTGGTATACCTAAGAATTTCTCACCATTTATGTATTTAGTGGAATTTTTGATTAGTTAGAATGTTTAGAGGAAACTTTATATAGTAATTTTCCCAATTATCAATTCCATAATTAGAGACTCTGGCTGTAATATCAACCTCCATTGATTAATATTTTTAGGTCTACATCATTTAATTAGATATTTAACTTCACTTCTTCATGCACTATTTATTTTTAACCAATCAATTATTGGTATTGTGTAGTATGGATCCCGAAAGTTCACTAAATTCAAGATATACCTTTAAACTCAAAGAACACAAGATTTAAATTCATAACTTTATAAATTATGAATTAAATCTTGACCAATTGAACTAATTTTTATTGGTTGAGAAATCACTTCTTTATCTTTCACTCAATGAAAGTAACTTACGCACACATTACATTCATGAACGTTTGAACTTGCAATCTCGCACTTAAGGAACACTCAAGGACCTCATGTTCTCCATTAAAAAAGTTAATCATTCATTAATAACTTTAGTCCTTAGAAATTAACATAGCAAATGGATCAAATTATAAGGATTCAATTATTTACAGAAACCTAACTTCAAATCAAGAAAAACTATAACGATCACATATTCATTCTCCCTTTACAAATTATTTTTATAAATAAAATTACTAATTATTCTTACTGACTAATATTTAATAAATTATTTTCATAAATATAATTATTAATTATAATACATTAAAATTTATTATAAACAATAAATTAATTTAAAATAAAATTTTTTCAAAAATTTAAAAAACTTATATTACATATACTAATAGTAAAAAATAAATGAAATAATAAATATATTAATAATAAAATAAATTAGACATCAAAATACTAACATTAAATATATAATAACAATTATTTGATACTAATAATGAAATAAAAATATATTAATAATAAGGTAAATTAAAAATTCAATTACTAATATTAAATAATTTTATTTATAATAACTTATCATTAAATAATTTTATAAATTTATAGAATCACTCTAGAAACATATAACCTTCTGGAGCGCTTTCTAAAAAGATTCTTTATTAATATTTAATTTTTTAATATAATTTTTCAGAATGTTGTGATGTAGAAGCGTTCTGGGACTATAAGACATATCGTACCAGAGTGCTTATATTAATAATTTTTAATTTAATTTTTTTTAAAATTCATGTTTAGACTTTTCGGGCTGGCCTGAACTAGAATGGGCTTGGCCTGATTTATTTATTTATTTTTTTTACTTGATCATATAAATTTAATGGAACCCTAATTTATAAATACATAGATTCTGAGCGCCAGCTTGAGTAGCCCAATGATGAAAATGTAACCTTGCCTTTGATCGAGTGCATAAAATTCTTCTACGTCTCCTGTATCCATTCAACAGAAATAGGAACTTCGCAAAATATATTAAAAAAAGGAAAAATAAAAAAAGACAAAGGAATCTTGGCTATCCATACTTTGTAAAGACTTGTAATAATTCTGATTAAAAAAATAATTAAAAAAAAAGATTACATATGTTTGTGTTTGCGAAAATGCCATTTTTAACAAATATACATGGCTTCTGCAAATATTATCGTTTTGCTAACGTTTACAGCCAAATTTTACGTTGACCCCTGCTGATTTCTTTATAGATGCGTACATAATAATAACCATTAAATATAGGGTTAAAGCTCATTTTTTCCCTCAACTTTATCCGAAGGTCACCAAATACCCACTCAATGTTATAGATTCCCTCCATTATTATCCTGTTATTAGCTCATCGTTTTTTTAACATTAGTCAGAGCCCACATTCAATTTTTTATAATATTTATTTATTATAAAATATTTGGATTTAGGATGTCCACTGACACTCTGGGGATAAAAATATTTAAAAATTGAATGTAAGGCTACTAACTTTGAATAGATGGTGAGTTAACGGCAAGATAATGAGAGAAGGAATCTTTAACTTTAAGGAACATAATTAACCCATAGTCAAATTTAGGGTGAGATTGAGGACAAAAATGATCCTTAACTCCCAAACATACCTCATGGCTAACAATATATATATATATATATATATCAAGTTGATCAAAGGCAAGCCTACAAAGTTCATTCACATTTTGAGTGATTTCATTGCTTAATTAGTAGAACCAATGGAAAACAACAAATCTGCAGTAAAAGGTAATAACTGTTCAAGTGATCGCAAGGCCTCCAAAGCTGGCTGGAGTGCTGCTATCTTCATCATCTGTATGCTCTCTTTCTGAAAACATTTTTTTTTCATGAAAAAATTTAAATGAGTTGGGTTTTGGAGATTTATTAAAGCTAGGGTATGCTTCTCAATTTAAAGAATGTTTAAAGAGATGTGTATAGATTCCCCACTAATAAGGTCTTTACAATGACAATAAAATTTGAACCCATGACCTTGTAAGTTATAGGTTAAATATTTACTAATTGGACTAACTTTTGTTAGTTCTAATAATATCTTCTCACATCATATTTGACGGAAATGTTTTTTTAGCACTCCCTCCTGTATGACACACGTGGATGACCCCAAAAATCGATCAATTTGTTGACATTTAGGTCTCAATTATTTCGTGAAAGATGATCATCTACATTGATTTGAACAATTGCCATTATGAAAGGTCTTGATTGTAAATCATGCAATTAAATCTTGTATGTCAAACTTACTAATAAAATGACAAGTAAATGTAACTTTTGATTCCTGTATTTTACTCGTATTTTGCTTTTGGTCCCTATACTTTTTTTTTTCAGTGTTTTAGGTCTCTACTCTTTTATATTTTTTTATTGTTTTGGGTCCTTCCAAGGTCCCTATACTTTGCTCATACAGAAATCAAAAATAATGAAAAACAAAAGTGTAGGGATCTAAAACACAAAAAAAAAATATAGGGATCAAAAGCAAAACACGAGTAAAGTATATGGACCAAAAGTTATGTTTACCCTAAAATTAAATTAACAAGAAAAAACATGTATATATTATGCTTTTTTAGAAAATGTAACTGTTAGTTCATGTATTTTTAGCATGTTTAGGTATTGGTTCCTATATTTTTTTTTTCTATTGCTCCAAGTCCTTTAAATTTCATCAGTTTGCAACGTTAATTCTTATCATCAATAACATCTGCTAATATTTATCACTTTGGTAATTCAATTGCTGAGTTAGTAAAATTATGAAGAGTCAAACATTATATGGACGAAATTGCCACTAGCCTTGCTGCTTGTCTACCCTAGTATTAGTTTCATCTATTGCATATTTAAGAATTCTAATCCAATGTCTTGCCTTTTTTTTTTGTTAGTACACAATGGCCACTAGCCTTTTTTTTTTTTTTTTGCTTCGTACAAGCTTAGCCATCGTTAAGCTCTTAATGGTCATATTTAAAATTATAAGGGCCTACATGGTAAACATATGAAACTCGAGAGACTTGGAGCAACAATAAAAATATAGGAACCATGAGGAACTTGGAGCAACAAAAAAATATAGGATTTAATACTAAGACACATTAAAAATATGGGAACCAATAGTTGTACCTCTAGACCACAATACAGCTCACCTTTTAGAAGCACCCTTTAATTTGGTCCAAACTCCAAAGTGTAGAGTACTAGGTAAATTTTATGTCCTTTTATCATTTATGCCCATGCTTTTTTTACATGCCTTGTCTTTTGAATGCTCCATATTTAAAGACCATGCAACTGTTAATAGGAAAACTCAAGGGTGTAAATGTAAAGATATTAGGCATTTTTTAGTAAAATAAGGGTTCAACCAACATTTTTCATGAAACATAAATTAATTACTAATGACATATATTGTGGTCTAGAGGATACACACATACATGTATGTATGTATGCATTAATTTTGTTTGAAATGCATGCAGTTGTGGAGATGGCAGAGAGATTTACATTCTATGGTTTAGCTGGAAACTTGATAAGTTACCTCACGAATGTTATGGAAGAGACAACATTGACAGCTGCTAAGAATGTCAACACATGGATGGGTGTGTCCTTTGTCTTTTCTTTCGCCGGAGCCTTCATAGCTGATTCGTACCTTGGTCGTTTCAACACCATCATCGTCGCTTCTATCATCTATTTCTTGGTATGTTTATATATACCTATTAATTAACTTCCCAATTATATTGCAAAAAAAAAAACCGTCATGTTATTTAATTTTTATGTATACATATACCTAAAATAAATATTTCTCAATTTTCAATTTGGTCTTTATTACCTATGTTGTTATAAGGCCTTGCTAACTACTTTTTTAGTCCTATTTATAAGTCACTTCTAACATGTTTTATTAATACCAAGAAAAATTTTAAAACTTATTAACTTTGTCTTAAAATTTAATAAGTTCTCAACTTTACTCCTATTAAATATACATGCTTTAATAATATATTTTCTCTGTCCAACATTCAATGGAGGGTAAAAAAAGAAATTTGTGATGAAAATTTAATTATGTGACTTATAAATATGACAAAAAAATCTTCTTCTCTTTGCTCTGTAAATAGGACTGGGGGGATTATATTTTTAGGATTATTTAAGAAAGTTAAAATGTCAAAAAGACTTATAAAGAGACAAGCATTTTTTTTAATCAGAGAAAAAATGTTTTATTAAATTTTATAGAGTCTTGTATTGAGAAAAAATATATAGGATATTATGAATATATAGAACTACTGAAGGGAATATTATTTAGAGTTTTATAATTGAAATAAGAGGAAAAAAGTGGCCTTAAATGTTTTGAGGTGAAATAACTCACTCGTCCTGCACGTAGAGTCATATAACAAGAAAATACGAGGTCCTTATTATATTGACTGTACATTGGCATGGTTTCTATTGAAAAAGAAAATAATAACAAAAAAAAAAATTAAGATGATCTGGTCATGTGCAAAAGAAAATCAATGGAGGTACTGTAAGGAGGCTGGTAAGCAGATAATCTTCAATCTCATAGATAGTGGCAAAGTCAGGACCCTGATGACCTAGGAAATGAAATATAATTTAATTTTAAAATTAATAATTCCTTTAAAAAATAATAATTTGAAAATTTAAAATAATAATTATATTAGGATTAAAATTGTAATAACATGTATAAACAAATTTTTCTTTTTTGAAAATTATATTGAACATGTTTGTAGGGTCTTTTACGAAAATACACTGTCTCTTCATATATCCTATAAACTGTCTCTTCATATATCCTATCTTACTCATTACAATATTACATATCTAATAAATTTTTGAGCTCAAATATTTTTTGTTTAGTTCATAAAGTGCAAAATATTAAAAATAGATGGTGCAAAATGGTAGAGAGGGACCAAGTACATATAAAGGAAGCCATGAGTTGTGATCTTTCCCTTACTATTAAAAGAGCTGCTAAAACAGAGAGCATACAATGACATCACGCAAGCAGATTGTCATAATCACTTCATTGAAATGAGTTATGACAAGATGCGTGCGTCATGCAGGGAACTCTTTTGTTGATACTATCGGCATCATCGGCGATTCCAACTCTGCAAAGTCGAAAGTTAATGTTGTTGATAGGACTTTACATAGTGGCAATCGGAGAAGGAGGGCACAAGCCATGCATTCAAACATTTGCTGCTGATCAATTCGACGAGTCATCGCCACAAGAGATAATAGCTAAGACCTCCTTCTTCAATTGGTGGTACTTTGGACTTGCCGTTGGTGTTTTATCTGCCATATTTGGTGTTACTTACATTCAGGTATTAATTAATTTCATTTTTCTTATTTTTTTAATTACTTTGTCCCATTTCAATACTAGAAAATTAAAATAATTCAAATCTAACAATAACAAGTATATCTATAATATATAATATAATTTTGATTGGTTGTTTATTTTTATTTATCCTAAGTTTCAATTTAACCTTGGACTTAATTTTCTAGTTACATGACATCTTAGAGTTAATCAAGAGAAGGTGGAGGTAAAAATGCATTTTTTTTTATTTTTGTTAGCATGATACACCAATTAACAACCACACCAAGCAATTTTATTTTTGCAAAATGTTGCAAAATATACTGGAATTGATAGAACTTTTTAATAAACAATTAATAAAGGTAAATGATCGTCAAACTGAAATTAAACATGAGTAATATTCAGAGAATACAAATATGCTTCTTTCCCAATAATACAAAAATTTATAATGACCTTTAATCATGCATTTCAAAAAAGGATTATTTTTAAATTTCAAATGATTATTTTTTATGAAAATTATTATCATTTTAAAAAAATTAAATTTAATATGAAAAAATTTGAAAAATATTTTTTTATTAATATTTAAAAGTTTGATATAGAGGTAAATGACTAAAAAGTCATTTAATAAAATTAAGGAACTAAAATAAAATCTTATTCAAAGTTAAATAACTAAAAGTATGTTTTTTAACATAATTATTATTTATTTTTTCATATTATTTTTTGTGATTCATCTTAATTATTTTTTTTATTGGCATTTTAGGATAATGTTGGATGGGACATAGGGTTTAGCATATTAGCAGCGGTTATGGCAGTTGGATTTGGCATTTTCTTGTTAGGCATAAGAAGGTATAAAAAACAAGGGCCACTGGGAAGTCCTTTTACTACCACGACACGGGTGGCGGCGGCCGCGATTTTGAAGTGGCGAGTGGACGAGATGCGCGATGGAAGAGGTGTTTGCCATGGAGATACACCCAGCGGTGGTATTCTTATGGACCCTCAATCTAAAACTTATGCTCGCACCAAACATTTCTGGTACTTTGAATAACCTTATCATTTGAACAAAAGGGTTTTCTTTAAAGTACTTATCTGATTCTTTTTATAAGTCACTTTTAACATGTTTTATTAGTATAAAAAAACCTTAAAACTTATCAACTCTGTCTTAAAATTTAATAAGTTTTCAACTTTACCTCTATTAAATATATACACTTCATCAATAACATATTTTCTTTTTCAACATTCAATGGAAGGTAAAAAAAAATTATGATAAAAATTTAATGATGTGACTTATAAATATAACTAAAAAAATTATTCTTTTTTTGCCCTATAAATAGGACAAGAGAAAGTATATATTTTCATCCCTGATCTATTTTTTTAGAAGTGTTGGTTGTCCTAAAGTACACATTAGAACAATATCATTCTTTAAATGTCAAAATTATTCCAATGTTGATAGCCTTTGGGTTTATAGACATTGGCCATTAATTTTATAGAGAGAGAATCTATAATTGACATGTAGCATGCCTCTGTTGAAAAAAAAAAAATCTTTGGCTTACATATATAGCATTATTTTTTGTTCCAAATGTATTTATAGAAGAGCAACGAACACTCTTTTATTTTTTATAAACAAAAGTTTTAGTTGAGTTAGATTTTGGAAGCTTAGTAGGACTAGAGCAATATGGACACTCTAAAGTTCAATAATATGTAGCCATGGTCACTAGCCCCTTTGTTTACCAGAACAATTAGCATTATCTTTAAGACATGGCCTTGCCCTTCGAACTAGGTATTCATTAGGGGAAAAATAGGAAAATTACAATCAAATTAATTCTAAATAAAAAATTAATATTTTTTTCAGCTAATTTATAAGTCAAACTTCAATATTTACTTGCCAAATTTCAATATTTACAAGTGATTGGGACCTGTAAGTAATTAATTTTTTTATAGGGGACTTACATGTTATTTCCCAAAAAATTTGTCTGCTTCACTAACAATCAACTATCGGTGATGTCATAGTAGTATTTTTATCCCATTTGTATCACATCACTTGTACACTGATAATAAACAAAGTTTCACACTTAGACGGGCGTGTCTCAGATTTTTGGACAAGGCAATGATAATTGATGACACTGATTTGTCAAGCAATACAAGAAATCCTTGGAGACTATTCTCATTAAACCAAGTGGAAGAGATGAAGCTAGTGCTTGGCCTCATGCCCATATGGCTAACATGCCTGTACAGTAGTGTAGTTTTTTCTCAAGCGACAACCTTCTACATCAAACAAGGCAGTACAATGGTTCGATCCATTAATGGATCCCACTTCAAGATTCCACCAGCTGCACTCTTTGGCTTCACTTGCATCACCATTATTATCATAATCCCAATCTATGACAGATTCTTCGTGCCTATGGTAAGAAAATTCACAGGCAAACCCACAGGCATCACAATACTCCAAAGAACAGGCATTGGCTTAATCTGTTCTATTCTAAATATGCTTGTGGCTGCACTAGTTGAGGCCAAAAGGGTTAAAGCAGCAAGCGAGCACAATCTCTTGGACGATCCAAAGACAATAGTGCCAATTAGGGTTTGGTGGTTGCTTCCTCAGTATATTCTAGTTGGGTTTGTTGATGCTTTTGCATTGGTAGGGCTTCAGCATTTGTGCTACGATCAAATGCCAGAGGCTATGAGAAGCATTGGTGCTGCATTTTATGTTAGTAATGTTGGGATTGGAAACTTTATAAGTAGTGGTATTATATGGATTGTAGAGACAACAAGCAAAAGAAGACAGCTTGGGAATAATCTGAATAGGTCACACCTTGACTATTATTATTTGTTGCTTGCTGGTTTAGGGGCTTTGAATTTGGCTGTTTTTGTTGTTTCTAAGCGGTATATGTACCAAAAAGCCTCTAAAATCTACAATCTACAATCTATAAGCAATGATTAGGTGTGTATTTTGTCAACAATTGTCGTCTATTTGTAAGAATTTGATTCAAAACTTACAAGTTAATTTCAAACCCCATTACAGATGTGAGGAGGACTTTATTGATGAGTAATATATAAGTATTTCTATAGAAGTTCTTTGAGCCCGGATATGTAATGAACAAGCTACATTGTTAACAACTTGACAATTGTCTAGTTTGATATAAAACTTGTATTTGATCTTGATTAATTTATGATAATTTTACCTTTTTAATGATAATTTCAAGGGACAAAGTGTTACATGTTAAAGTAGGTGAAATATTATAGATGTTCTCCATAATCTATTGATCTAACTAGCATGACTTATCTGGAAAATGAGCCACACTATTTATGAATATTGTGTCTTGTTAATTAGAATATAAATAATATCCTAAAATAATTTTAAGGGCAAAGGCTTAAACAATGGGTAGGTGATGGGATAGAAAATTAATTAGATTTAGAATTTTTGTTTTATCAAAATGATTTCTCTTAGATTTGGATTAGGATTTTATTTGAATAGTTACATTTAATTACTTAAATTCTTAGAATATCTCATATTTAACGCTTTGACTTTGAGGGTTAAAGCTAAATTCATAAATAGCGTCCTAGCACCTTTGATTTAATTAGTTAAATTATAGTGAAATGTAAGTGGTTAAAAATTCTTTATATTTTTTAATGGAGGGACTAGGGAGTGTGGCTTCTCCTATATAGATAGAAAATTAATAACAGTTAGATTCCTTAAAAAATAATTATTGACACATTGATCCTTTTTTTTTTTGGCCGGCAAGATCTTTTTTTCCTTTATAAAATAGCAATTATATTATCAAATAAAACAGAAATATAAATTCAAAGGTTTAAGGGAGAATTACAGTTAGGTCTCACATAAATGAATTAATTACTGTAAGGTTCATTGACAACTGAACTAAATTGCATGAGATTTTAATATAATTGTCCCAAGGTTTAAAACTTAACAGTAAAAACAGAAATAGGAGAGACACTTTGATCCCGTCAATACTGACTCAATTTGAATGATATACTCCCTCTCTCTCTCTCTCTCTCTATATATATATATATATATAAATAACTTTTTGTCACAGGAATCAACGTGCTACTAATTCTCTTAAGGGATTCAAATTAAATATCATTTTCCCTTTTCTGCATTCGATATTTATATTATTACATTTAAATTTAAAAAGAACTAAAGTTCAATCGTAGTTACTTATATGAAACAAGTGTTAATTATGTTTTGAAAAAAAATTATTTGACATATTTTCAACAAATTAGAACACATTTTACATTTATATAGATGTTTTGGAACATTAAATATAATAAAAGCCAACTTGTTGGAGGATCCTACTCCTTATGCTCATCGAAAGCCAACTGTATGTATTGGTTCTAGTGGTAGGAAATCGAATTTCCGTGAATAATTAAAAAAAATGGGTATTAAATAAACTCAATAATGACATTTTATAAACTTACTTTTTTAAAAAAGTTATAAACTTTTAAAAATACTCCTACGCACTTAATCATTACACTACAATTTTATTTTAATTTTCTCTCCACTTGAAGGATAATATTAAAAAGGTATTATTAATGAAACCTTATTTTTCTCAAATTATTTTATATTTTGAAATAACAAAATTTTTCCAAAGTTGTCTTATAATTTGGAAAGGAGGGTGCATTAGATATGAGTTTACCTGAGAAAACAAATAATAAGGTCTATCTATTTGATATCTTTGCATGATTTCTATCACTTGTATAACATGATAAAATATACCAAGTTTAATTTGTACTTTTGACATGCTACAGATTTTTGGACAAGGCAATGATCATTGACGACGTTGATGCATCAGGCAATGATAGAAAGCCTTGGAGGCTATGTTCATTAAACCAAGTGGATAGGGGTGGAGGCATGAATTTTTATTAGGAGTCGAGGGATGACAAAATATATATGATAATCGAAGAAAAGTTAAATTTATACATGTAACTAACATAATATAAATATTTCAACATATATATTTAAATTCAATTTTACAAATATATAATAAAAATAAATATATACCTTCATTTTTTAAGTTTTGCACTCAATTTTTCATGGAAAAACAACCAATTATCATATTTGGGATTGATAAACTTTTTAACAATTTATTTTTAAAAATAAACTATCATTAAAAATAAACTATCATCTTTCCTAGCTATGAATACTGAATGATTTAAATACATCATTGAGATTTAAGTTTTGTTCAATTTAAGATACTCTATTACTTATTTGTTGAATTTACTATTTAATTTTTTCAATTGATAATCATAGTAAATAAATATATCAACACAATAAAAATACTTAATTGTCACAAAATCTTTAGGTCAATTATATCTTTTTGTTGCAGCTCTTGACAAAGCTTAGATATAATTCTTATAATTTATTTCATCAAATATCAAATGAAAACAAAATTAAATGATATCACCAATGCTCTAATTAAGAGCATGTGTAGTAATATTATCTCTTTAAAAATTAATAGATTTTATGATAACTATATCTTCAAGCTATTAAAATAGTTATACTATATATGCTTAAAGACAACGTATATAATCGAAATGACAATGTCATCTAGTGTGTCATCTAGTGTGTCAAGGTTTCTATAATATGCCAACTTTAGGAGATTGAAAATATATAGCCCCTGTATTTTATTGAGAAAAGATAAAAAAGGTTATGAGGCTGTGACCCCCTAACTAGTCCCCCCATCCCCATGCCAACAAGTGAAAGAAATAAAGCTAGTTTTTAGCGGTTTAGCCTCATACCCTTATGGCTAGCAAGCCTGTACAATGGTTTAGTTATAGCTCAAGTCACAACCTTCTTCACCAAACAAGGCAGCACAATGGTTCGATCCACTGTTGGACCCCACTTCAGCATCACACCAGAATCACTCTGAGGCTTCACTTTCATCACCACAATTATCACAATCCCAATCTATCACAGACTCTTGGTGCCTCTAATAAGAAAATTCACAGGAATTGCAACAGGCATCACAATGCTTCAAAGACTAGGTTTCAGCATTTTCCTTTATGTTCTAATCATGCTTGTGGCTGCCCTGGTTGAGGCTAAAAGGCTTAAAGTAGCAAGTGAGCACAATCTCTTGGACGATTCAGAAGCAATAGTGCCAACAATTAGGGTTTGGTGTTTGCTTCCTCAGTACATCATGGTTGGGGTAGTTTCTGATGTTTTTGGATTGGTAGGGCTTCAACATTTGCTCTACGATCAATGCCTGAGTCTATGAGAAGCATAGGGGTGCACTTTATAATGGTAATCCTGGGATTGGACGTTTTCTTAGTAGCGGTATTTATCTATTGTGGAGAAAGAAAGCAGAGGAAGATGGCTTGGGAATAATCTGAATAGGTCCCACCTTGATTATTATTGTTTTTTCATGCTTGCTGGTTTCGGTGTTTTGAATTGAGGCCTTTATGTTGCTGCTGCTAAGCGCTGTGTGCGCCAGAAAGCCTCTGAAAATTAAACTAGAATTTATACCTGAAAATTAAACTAGATATAAGTGCACCCTCTCACTTGTAATATTTTGTAATTATGTCATTGAAACTTTGACTTATTTTACTCTTGAAATTTAATATTTTGCACTCCCTATCATTGAGTTTCAAATTTTGTGCCCATCTCTTCCCTACAACTGTGTACACTTGTAGGATTGATCAGCTATATATACATATATGAATTAATGCTAAATAATCTGTGAAGGATAATATAAACATAACTCTATCAAAATTTGTTACGCAATAATGGTGATTATATATATAGAAGATAAGGATAAGATAACAAATCTTCTTGTCCCTCGTAGGATATTTAATATTCTATCTTGTCAAATTCTTCAAATTTTAAGGGAAGCTAATTAACGTCTTTTGCTTATTTTTCTAATCACAAAACAAATGTTTATTATAAGCACAAGTTTAAAGAAAGAGCTCATACTAAAAAACTAGCATATTAAGTAAGAAAATCTCTTAACACTTATAACCTCCACCTCACTTTGAAGGTTTCCTGGTGTAGGATTCATGATGAATCAATTTTAGTATTTATCATACATATGAGAATTGAGAGCTTATCACCTTTTTTTTTTAACTGGACACAGAATTAAAAATAAAGACAAAATCTTAACGTTCTAGAAATGAAAAAATCTTAGTGCTCATCTATATGATGAGCACCAGAACTGGTTCTTAGTTGATCATTGTTGTTTCTGTCTCTAAGCGTTTTTTTTTTTTTAATAACAAGGGACAGACGCTAAGTAGCATTGATATCCTGCTGAAGTACAAGAACTAAATCAAGGGTTAGGGTAAAAGACAGGATGAAAACCAACCACATTTGACAATGCCTGTCTAGCTAATATATTCTTTCTCTAAGTTCTTTTGCCTCTTATTTTAATCTTTTTTTTTAAAAAAAAAACTTAGTATTCAATGGTAATAAATTCAAACCATTTTAAGATGTGATGATGATTAATACAATTCGAGTAGGTGTTCGGGGTGATTTAATTATTTGTTGACGTTAAGTAAGAGAATGATCAATGATCCCCTTCTCGCAAGAATAATTAACGATGTTAATTAATCAACTGATATTTTATTTCTGATTGGTACTTGAACTTGGGGCCTCCAAATTAAGTCTTCATAGGCTTCTCATGAAGAGTAAATTCGTTGATAAATTGACATGCATGATATTTTGTTCGCTTGAGTTTCTGGTCTATATTATATTGTACAGCTTCCTATAAATTTAAATTACATGTATTAATATATTTGGAGAGAGGCGACTAAAAAATATGTGATTGGTAGAAAATCTCTCGTATCCTTTCAATAGCAAGAGTAAGAACTTGGAATTTAAAAAAGAAAAAAAAAGAAAAAGAAAGACAAAGGAATCTTGGCTATTTGTACCTTTAAAGACTTGAAATAATAATTCTTAATCAAATCAAAGCATTGATGTCTGCTAATTATAGCATGCCATTTTAAGATGTGACTAGTAAAAATACTAACCCTTTGTTAACTTTTAAAGCCTAATTTGATTGACCCCTGCCAATTTATTTATTGGTGTATATATACATAACCCTGAAGTATATCGTATGTCTAACACTCACATCTACACGCACACACAAACTATCAAAGCTAGCTAAAACATATCTAGTTGAGATCAAACACAACCTCACAAGGTTTCTTCAGATTTTAGGTTGCGTTTCGTAGCTAATTAAGTGGCTATGAATAGCAACAAATCTCCGGTAAAAGTCAACTGTTCAAGTGATGATAACAAACCCTCCAAAGGTGGCTGGAATTCTGCCATCTTCATCATATGTATATTCTCTCTTTCTAACTTTCTTGCTCACATATCTCATATTTAAGAACCCGTTTATTTTGCTGGAAAGGATGAGAATGAAGTGAAATAAAGAAATAAAATGCAAAAATAAAATGATCATAATATGGAGGGGAGATAGTTCAACCATGTTCATGATTCATGATGTCTGTAGCAGTTGTGGTGATTCTATATGATATTAAATTTTGTTATGCTTCTCATGATAAAGAGGGTAATTTAGTTTATTTTTTCCTCTATTTTTTTTATTCCATTCTATTCTCATCCTTAAATTTCAGCAACGACCGAATAGCCCCTAAATTCTTCTTCTTTTCTCATTCTAAATTGAAGCTCAAAACTTGACTTTAATTAAAAATAAAATAATTAATTTTGTTGAAATGTATGCATATATGCAGTTGTGGAGATGGCAGAGAGGCTAGCGTACTATGGTTTAGTTGGAAACTTGATAAGTTACCTCACAAATGTTTTGAAAGAGCCAATAGTGACAGCTGCACAGAATGTCAACATATGGGGTGGTGTCTCCTTTGTGTTTCCTTTGGTCGGAGCCTTCATTGCTGATTCATATCTCGGTCGTTTCATGACCATTATCTTCGCCTCCATCATCTATCTCTCGGTATTTACATCTATACCCACTAATTACTTTCATCCCAAATGTCAACAATGGTATGGTAGCATTTAGATTGATAAATTTAAATTTGAATTTAAAATTTCACGTTTAAATAATATATATATATATATGTAAACTATTTTGTTTGGCTAGTATGTGATAGGAAAAACATGACAATTAAGTAGAGCTGAAAAAATAGGCGGGCTCGACCCTTATGGGCTTGAGCCCTTAAGCCCAGTTCTCCAATTTTAATCCCATTTTTGAGGCTTAGCTCTTATTTGAAGGGCTCAGGGTCGAGCTCTTAAGCCCTATTTCAAAAAATTTAAATAAAATTAACCACTATATATTAATTAAAATATTTTAAAATTTAAAAAAAATAAAATCCTCATAATTTTTTAGAAATTGAACAACACATATTTAGAAATCTAAATTAATTATACCATTCATCAATCAAAACTTAAATCCTCCTCATCTATAAATAAAACATTAGAACCCTCAAAAGTAGGTTCACTTATTGAAGGTGGAGGAACTTCAATGTCAATATACTCTTCAATCACTTCTTTCTCACCTACAATAAATATTAACAAAATTGTGTCATTATTAAATATACGCACTCACATATATCACAAGACAAAATATTTAGATATATCGTAAGAACAAGTGGCGTGAGACGAAGGGGCAAGGGCAATTGCATGAGGCTGAGGGAAAAGCGACCTTAGGTTCAAGGTGAGGAGTGATTAGGGTTCATGCACGATTCAAAAATTAGGACTAGGGAGGGCTTCAGGCAACAAGTCTGTGATTTCAAAGTTCAAGCGTGCGTTTGTTGTTCCATTAAAAAAATATGACAAGGCCTGAAGGGCCGCCCAGGCCTGAGCTTTTTTTTACAGGGTTTATTAGGGTTACGCCTAAAGCCCGGTTACTTTAAAGAAATAATTTTTAAAATCTGAACCCTTATTTAAACAATGTCTCCAAGGTCGACCCTTATTCCCGACTCTATAATTAAGTTCTTGTACTTTAATTGTGTTTTTTTTAGTCTTTATAGTTTTATTTTGTTATTTTCAATCTCTTTAGTTTGATCAGTTTGTAAGGTTAGTCATAATTTTAAAAATTCACATAGTGACCATAAGTTGGTACTGATAGAGGTAATTTCATTGTAATTCTGCTAATATCTTTTGTTAACATGATAAAAAGATGCTAATAACATATAAATAAATTGACCAAAGACATGATTAAAAATAAAATGTAAATAGGAAAAAAATTTCTTTTACATTTGGCTTAAACAGAATATGGGAGATGAAGGCAGGATTAAATATATGTTAGTAAATGGGTTAATAGAGTTAAATACATGTTAACAAAACTAACTCTGTTAATGCTAACTCATGATCTTTATGTGCATTTTTAAAATTAGAGTCCTGGAGGAGCAAAATTCTTTGGTTAGGGGTAATTTTTTTAAAAAATAATTTTAAACATAATTTAATCATTAAAAAACTGCTTTGAGTTAAAAAGTTGAAAAATTTAGATGTAAGTCTGTTAGGGAGATTAAGAAGAGACCGAACATATTTCATTGACGAACACAATACGACATTACAAAGAAAGGGAATCCTTCACTTGAAGGATTGTAGAACAATCCCAAACTACAGGATGAAACATTAAACCCTATACTTTAAGGTGAGATGATGAGGACTAAGTTAACCTTCCTAATTTCTAATCCAAAGTTGTGTCTTTATATATACACTATGGTCACTAACAACCAAGTGATTAACACATAATCACCTCTAATATTCCAACAAAGTTTAGAAAAAGAATGAAATAAATTTAATATTCAAAATATTAAAAAGAATGGATGCAAAGTCTAAAATTTCATATTCCAAGTGAAGAGACTAACGTTGCTGATATAGACCAAACTAAACAAAATAAAACTATAGAAAGCAAAACGCAATCAATTAAGTACAAGGACATATTTTTATATTTTCCCTATATATATGCGTGTATTGATTTAAGTTGGAGAAAACGTATGCACGCGCAGGGAACGGTTTTGTTGACAATATCAGCGTCGTCATTGATTCCTGTGCACAGTCGAAGATTAATGTTGTACTTAGCACTTTACGTATTGTCGATTGGGGAAGGAGGGCACAAGCCATGCATTCAAACATTTGCAGCAGATCAGTTCGACGATTCATCGCCTGAAGAGAGAATAGCTAAGACCTCCTTCTTCAATTGGTGGTTCTTAGGCATTGTCATTGGTGCTTTAGTTGCCGCCGTTGGTGTTACTTATGTCCAGGTATTTATTCTTCATTCAATTACTATTTTTTTAGGGACTTGCGTCATTTTTATTTTTTGCAAAATTTATCCTTATTTTAAAATTTATGAGTAAAGTCCAACAATAAAAAGTTAGATATTATTTTCTTTTGAAAAATGACTTGTTTTTTCGGTGAAATAACTAAAATATGGATTATCAATTTTTTTTAATTTGTGAAGTCCAGCAAGAAAAAATTAATTACTACTTTTTTCTTAGAAAAATGACTAGAACGGATATTTTTCTGTGCTTCTCTTTTTTATTAATCTTAGTTATAAATTTTTTGGTTGGTATTTTGTAAATTTAGGATAATATTGGATGGGACGTAGGGTTTGGCATAGCAGCAGTGGCTATGGCGGTGGCATTTGGTATTTTCTTGTTAGGGATAAGGAGGTACAAAAAACAAGGGCCTATGGGAAGCCCTTTCACGACGATGGCACAAGTGGTAGTAGCAGCGGTTCGGAAGAGGCACGTCGATGAGACGCGCCATGGAAGAGGTATTTGCTATGGAGATACTGCCAGTGGTGATATACTTATGGAGCCTCAATCTCTGACTCATGTTCGCACGGAACATCTTAGGTACTCTGACGAAGTCTCATATATAATTGTCATTTAAATTAATTCATTTTAGACTTGAATTAGAGTTGGGTGACCAGCAGGCTAGCCTATAAATAAAAATAGGTTAGTTCAAGCTAACCACTCTAACTACAACTACACATAAGCTTCTCCCATGGCAACGCGGACGTGGAGGAGAGGGTAAAAGAAATGTAAAGAAATGTGGACCCACAACTTAGAGTAAAGTCATGGACGGTCAAATTTAACTGAAGATGTTGGGTGTTTAGTTTTTCTTAGTTAATAATTTATTTTACACCAGCTCATGATATAGGATATCAGGTACTTCATTAAAAGTAATTTATGGTTAAATTTGTACTTTTACCTAAGAAAATATAATCACAGTTTCTTTTACGAAAACAAGTATGAGCTTAAATAGATAGCTCGAGTCTATTTTTTCAGGTTTAAATTAAATGCGTTGAACACAAGTTCTTTTGTACTAAAATATCTCAATTTTCAAAGCTCAAGTCCAAAAACATATATATAGGCTTAAGCAAGTAGCTTGATGGTTGATCTATATTCCCAATTCTCAATGATTAATATGTAGCATTTTTTTTTGTTGTATTAAGTTACTTAGTCATTTTATCTGCATATTACATGAATCGAATAAAATATACTGAGTCTTGCACTTTTGAAATGCTTCAGCTATTTGGACAAGGCGATGGTAATTGATGATACGGACGCATCAAGCAATAGAAGAAACCCTTGGAGGCTATGCACATTAAACCAAGTAGAAGAGATGAAGCTAGTGTTTGGCCTCATACCCATATGGATAACATGCTTGTACAATAGTATAATTGGATCTCAAGTGGGCACCTTCTTCACCAAACAAGGCAGTACAATGAATCGATCCATTGGACCCCACTTCAACATTCCTCCAGCATCACTCTTAGCCTTCCCTAACCTCGCCACCATTATCATAATCCCAATCTATGACAGATTCTTAGTGCCTCCGATCAGAAAATTCACGGGCAAACCCACAGGAATTACAATACTTCAAAGAATAGGCATTGGACTATTCATTTCTATTTTAAACATACTTGTGGCCGCCCTAGTTGAGGCCAAAAGGCTTAAAGTAGTAAGAGATCACAATCTCTTGGACGACTCTGAAGCAATCGTGCCAATTAGGGTTTGGTGGTTGCTTCCTCAATATATCATATGTGGGGTTGCTGATGTTTTTGGAATCATAGGGCTTCAACATTTGTTTTACGATCAAATGCCAGAGTCTATGAGAAGCATAGGAGCTGCATTTTATCTTGGTAATTTTGGGATTGGAAGCTTTGTTAGTAGTGGTATTATATCTATTGTGGAAAAAGCAAGCAGAGGAAGATGGCTGGGGAATAATCTGAATAGCTCACGCCTTGATTATTATTATTATCTTCTTGCAGGTTTAGGGGTTTTGAATTTAGGTGCTTATGTTGCTGCTGCTAAGCGGTATGTGTACCAAAAAGCATCTGAAAATTGCAATCTATAAACTATGATATAGATGGTGGTGGGCTCATTTTCATGCCTTCAATAATGTAAAGAATATTCACAATTTGAAATATAAATCTTATACTTGGTGTTGATTTAAATTACTAATCAATCTATGTATAGATGCCTAATCTCTTGTCCATGTAATGCTTTTTGCTCATGCCAATTATCTCAATATACAAGCAAATTTCATATTGAAAGTATAATGGATATTTGTAAAGTTGTCCAAGTTTGAGTAAACTTGAGTCGGTGTAAAAAATCTAACATTAGATAAAATTAAACTTGATAACTAATATAAAATGAAGAAAAAGTATATATAAATTTAAGATTTGAAGTTTAAATTAAGTAGTGCTCTTCCATTACTTTTTGTCCGTTTCAGCTATCGCTCTTCATTCCTAACAATATTAACTTCTATCCATTTCAGCCATCACTTTTCATTCCTAACAATATTTGAGAATCCAAATAATTTTTATATACATTTAATTTTTTTATCAAATTTATTACTATGATCAATGTAAAAAAAATGGGGTGCGTGTTTAGAAATTTCTATAGAGGTATTATATTTATGGGTAATAGATACTGAGCTTATCAAACTCGTGAGTACAAGTAAACTTATAATGGGAATGCAAATTCAAATTTTAAACTCATAAGAATTAATCTTTATTTTTTAGTCCATCACTAGCTGTCCTAAAAACTTTGGGATATTATCACTCCAGCCTAGACTAATCATAATAGCTATTAAAAATATATAATTAAATAATTAAAATATAAAATATAACCAACTTTGATTTAAATGTCTCAAATATAAATCATTGAAATTAAATTCATATATATTGATAAATTATCAAACTCAACATAGGAGTTTTGAAATATGGCAACTTATTTTTGGTATTTCTTATTTTCATTTTTATTGATATTAGTTTTAGCTTTTTTTAGTTTTATTTTTATTTGAACCAGGTCATGAATTGAGTTTTACACAGCATATACTTAACTTGCTCAACTCAGTGAAAAGATCAATGAGTTTAATAAGTTTAATTGTGTTTATATCTAGTCCAAATTTAAGAGCAAGTTGACACATTTTTGTATGTTAGAAATGTAAAAATGATAAATTTAAAAAGTCAACTTATGAGTTATAACCAAGTTTATATATAGTCTGAGTTTATGAATAAATTGATGCAATTTTATAAACTAAATGTAAAATTAATAAACTCAAAGATTGAACTCGTGAATTTGACAATAATGACGAGTAGTAGTACTCTAGTCTCATCGAGTCTCTCTGATCTCCAAGTATGAAAACATCAATCTTTCTTCTTCTTCTTTTTAATGAAAACATCAATCTTGATTCTTGAATATCACACAAAAATATCGGATAAATAAATAAGATATAAGAAAACAAAAAACCTCCCAACCACTTTTCTATCACATTTGTTTCGAAAGATTGTTCAAAGTTAAATATTAATCTAATAGAAATGACCAGATCAGTTGGTATTTGAGACGGAATATTGTGTCTCTTTCGGGGATTTTATTTTTTTCCCAAACTTTTCTCTTCCCTCAAGGGCAGATAATTCAAATTTATTCTGAATTAAACTCAGCTTCATACACACACATTCCCTAGTTTTCTTCATTTATGCCTTCAGCTTCGAATCCTCCTTCCTCAGATGAGTGTAAGGGTAAGCCGAAGCTGCTAGTCTTTTTTATCCAGCTTATAAGTGATGGTTTTAAAAGTCTTTTAATTTTTAAGCCCAGCTCTCGTCCATGTTTGTCATGCTTCAAGATCTCCCTCCTCCAATCTTGAAATTTGCACCATTTTCTTTCTCTTGGTTGTGGGGTAGTGATATCACAAGCAAAGGTCCAACACCCAGCAATGTCAAAGTTGATAGTGGAGCAATAACAAATGAGGATTGAATGGCAGCCTTTGATTTCCAATCCCAATATCTCTTGTCATTTCCAAAACCAAATGTCACAGATTCACAGTAGAGAAATAAGGCATCCTATTATCACTATAAACATGATGAAGTATAGTAGTTAAATGAAGAAACCCAATATTCAATGGTTGCAAGGCCCGCAAGCTACAACAATAAGCAATTTATTGAGAGATAATTGACAGCAACATGAAGGATTGAGGTGGTGCATCCACTAATTTAAGAAACTTGGTCTGGGGCAAATATAATATGGCAAACTCCAAGTAACAAGCTCAAATGGAGAAAATGAATGCAGGGAAACGCTTTAGAGCCCAAACCTCAAACTCTATTATTTGGTAAATCCAGCTAGAAATAAAAAGTGAAATACCCGGATTGAAGATCATCTACCAGGAAATCCTCGAATACACCCTATCAGTGCCAGTACTGACCCTTGAAAAGAAGAAACAAAAAAAGTGTGAAAGGAAATTGAGCCTAAGGGCATAATCCATAAGTTCTTCTCCTTGAACAGAATCAAACCAGCAATGTTTTATCTAAGGAAGAATAAAATACATAAGGTCAGTCATAACACCAAGGAAGAAAGTTGGGGATGGAAGAAGGAAAATGGATTCCATATCATCGCTGGGCTGCATCAAACTTGAACCCTTAATGGTGAGATTGTGAATCACTAAAAATGACGAAAACCATCTCTTCATCATTATCGTCATTGGTTGGCAGCATGGTTGATTCGGTAGGATGATTACCCTCGACTTGCACTGTAACGACTAATGATTGCTTTAAATCAGGAGTACCCTTATCACAAGGTTCAGATGGATTAGTGACCAATGACTTCTACACACTCAGATTTTTTTTTTTTTTTATTAGCTGTTGTTGGCGGTGAATAATTGACATTGTGGCCACTCAGTGAGAGTTGGAGGCCTCGGTTAACAGATTGAGCAAGTTTCTTAGCTTCCCATAGATTTTACCGTCTTTAAAGCTTAACTCCACTAGCTACTTCAGGCTCAAGAGGCCTTAAATAACAGTTCAATTGCAGATTCTCAGGTAAGACTACCTTACCAATGAGTTTGTCAAACCAAACCTGAAACTCAACCAGCATTCCCATTTGTTTCATTTGCACAAGCTCCCTCATCAGATCCTCGTCTCGATTTGAGTTGAAATTGGTGAAGGTAGTCTTCTGAACCCACTCATCATCGAATGTGGATGAAGAAGAATTATTGTTGGCCATTGAAGCGACCTGCTTTGATACCATTGATAGGATTAGAAATACAGAGCAGAGCAAAAGAACGAGCAGAGCAGAAGATAGAAGGCATAAGGAGATGAAGAAGGCGAAGGGGAAGAGAGAAATTCGGGAATAGGTAATCTCATTAACAATATCGATAATTCTATAATGAATTACAACAAGAAATATAACGTCAGCAATTAATAAAAAGACAAAAATAACCCAATGCTCTAAAATAAAAAAACAAATCGTATCAGCCGTTCTTTGCTGTGGTGGATTATGTGGCATTTCAATTTCCTACTCATGTTCTGTGTCATCACCATCTTCCTCTTCTTTAAGTGCTGTCGTCGACGATCAAGAGGAGGGAAGCTCGAAAACTCTTCTGTTCACTCCTATGCTATCTCGTTGATATGTTTGGATCCATTTCCTCCTTCATTTTTCCGCACCACTAGGTTCTCTCTCTTTCTCCTTGCTCGGTTATGGCTGAACTAATATGAGGAGTTTTGAATACTCTTTCTTGTTGGATCTGTAGGTGTGTATGTGTGCTTGAATGGTTGGGGTTACAATTCTTTTTGTTTGCTATTACTATGCATGGTTAAGAACGGAAAGGGAGTTTTGAGTCTAGTTGAAATATTAATCTAAAGAGCAAGATGGGCAGGTGGGTTTGAACTTCCTTTAAACTTAATTGATCTTTGGTGGGAAAGTTAAATTTGAAAAACAAGATGAATTTGATTATGGATGTTTGGAATTTAATCTGTTGGGCAGGAGACTAAAGGTTAAGAGAAAAGCTCTATTAAATGGTTTGAAAATTCAAGCACATAAGGTGTTTGAAATAAGGCCTAAGTGAAAATTATATTCCAATTGCGTAATTATCTATGATTAAAATCAAATATGAAAATTTTGAGATATATAAGATAATGACGATGTTGGGAAGGAGTTTACTTAATTTTATAGCAAGTCTATTGCAAAATTTTATATATACTTGATAGGTTTTCAAAAAGAAAAAAAGAAAGCTTGATTGAAGTTATAAGAAGAAAATTTTATAACTTGATAATATATATTAAGTAAGTAAATAACATTTAGTTCTATATGAATTAAAGGTGATGATCTTATTATTATTATTATTATTATTATTATTATTATTATTTATTTGAGCTTGATTGCATAAATAGAATTTTTCCTTAATTTTTTTTATGTTTATATATAATATGGAGCCTTGGAAAATTCAAGTTGAAGAGTGTAGGTTTTACAAGATCTGAAATTATTGATATATATATATATATATATTTTCATATAATATTTTTCTTTCCAGAATATATTATTCATGCATGGATTGAACAATCTACAAATGAAAGGATAAGTAGCCATTATGAATTTATGAACAATTTGAACTGTAAGGATATTTAAATTCCATGCTTGTCAAAAATATTTTATAAGACTGAATACAAAACACTAATTGCTAATAACAGTTTTGGCCCTTGACATATTATAGTACACTTAGCTAGTAAAATGCATTAGAGATACTAGTTTCATCTGTCTACCAACACACTTGGAATAGAGGATGCAACTTTGTGAATATAATCTATGCTTATTATTCATGAGCTTTATGTTTATACCTGTTTTTCATGATTTCTTGCCACACCAGATATTATTTACTCTTATAAATTGTGTGTCTATGCCTATTATTTGTTCTGTTTAGGTCTTAACAAAGAGCATAGTTTTCCAAGTTATACTTTCACTTTCAAAATGATGAATTTGTATTTTTTTTATAAATTTTAAGAGATTGAAAATAAATTGTACTATTATCTATCTAGCACCATCAATAACTAAACTAGTTATTTCTTTCAAGTTTTAGATGTTCATGGTTATTGTTTATATTATTATTATTATTATTATTTGAGGATATTATTTATTGAAATAATTTTTGGTATACAAATAATAGAATTAGACCTTATTTTCAATAGACCTCGTGTGACTCCTTGAGGCAAGAAGCATTTTATTACTCTAGTTACCTTGTGGATTAATGCAAATATTAAAGCATTCTATTTTGCTCTAGAGTCGCTTCACGAATTATATAGACGACATTCTTGTTTTAAGTATTTTGGCATATATGTATATATACTGATATGGAGTAGAACTTTGTATGCTATCTGGATATATTTTTGCCAATTGTAGGGATTTCAAGAAGTTCAATTTGCAAGGAAGACTCTGTTAAAATTTTTACAATAGATTAAATATTTTCTAACTACTAGCTTATGGTTATGGATATGAATCATGCTAGTATGATAATTTATAACTATTATATTAGGTGTTCTATGGGCTTAGGCTTATAGAATGTAAGTTTTTTCTTCCTTGTATTTCTGCCGGCCACACCTTGAATTTTTGGGGTGTAACACAAATAGTAGCACAATTAGTACTCCTACATTCTAGAGTTGAATGGGATATATACTAATATTTTTGTCATCTTTGTAAAACTTGCAATGGAGCTAATGAAGCAAGGGGCCATGATGACTATATCAAATAAGCATATTTTTTTAACTAACTGATGTCATTTTTAACTTGCAATAGATTGGATTGGGTATGATTCAACAAATGCAACATGTCTGTCCTAATAGCAAAGGAACTGGTCATTGAAACTTAAAACCTCACCTTTCTTAAGTTGCTTTTTGGTATTTCAACTTCTACATCTCATCTTCATTGTTGCAAGTGAGGTCAACAGTAAGAGAGACAAACACCCTCAATGCAAGTGAAACAAAGTCACTCAGGAAAAGAAGGTACTAGAGATGCATGTTGAGAAAGGGATGCAATAGGTTCAAAAGATTGTGTTTGAAAGGCAAGTTGATGATCAAGTGGCTAATTTCCTTGATAAGGAGGGACGGTAGGATATAGCAAAGATGAAGATTTGGTTGCCTAGTCATGTTGCTCACTAGATTGTTTGCATTCAATTCCTGAGAGTTGAGTGTGGATAGGATTCATTTGTTTGGAAACCATCTAACGATGGTTCCTTTAATGTTCGATCTGCCTATGAGTTTCTTATTGCAAGCACCAACTTGATCTCGGGTAACAATTGGTGTAGAATTTGGAGATGGAAGGGTCCAAAAAAGATCAAGACACTCCTGTGGCTATTCGAGAATAACAAGGTCCACATGGCAGAGTTAAGAGCCAAGCATGGTTTGCTTTTATCAACAAGTGGCCACTTGGTTGCAATTGTACAAAAGATGAGCTACATTTGTTCAGGAGGCTATCCACATGCAGAGGAAAGATGGAAGTGGCTGGTCAAATAGGAACATTGGAGCCATTTCAAGGGGCCTAATCGTGAAGATTGGATCTCTTGGAACTTCAAGAAAGCTAAGCAAAAGATTTCACCAAGCATGTAACTTGGGATATTTTGCTTTGACGTGTTTGCTGGGATATATGGTTTGATAGATGTCAAGGAGCTTTTGCTAATAAAGGAGTTGAGAAAATGGGGTTTGGTTTTGCTACTCTTCAGAAAGCTAAAACAGATCTGAGTTTATCTCTAGCTTCATATAGTCTGCGCAAAAAGCCAAATAAACCTCTCAATAGTTGGAAAAGACCAAGGGTGGGCTTCATTAGATTTATCAAATTATTTATCATCGGTGCAATGTACAGGGTTTGAATAATGTTGTCTATTTTTTTTAAAGGTTTGAATAATGTCAAAATTGATGAAGAGTTAGGCTACTTATTACCAATGTCTTCTTTTTAAAAACAATACTTCATGTGATCTTATTTATAAATCACTTTAATATTTTTATCAAAATCAAGGAATACCTTAAACTCATTAATTTGTATAAAAATTCAACTATTTTTAAACTTTACCTTTGTTAAATATACCTACTCTAAAAATAAAATACTCCAGTATTTAATAACTTTCCTAACATTGAATAAGGGTAAAAGAGTAAAAATAGATATAATAATTATTGAAGTGCTCTATAAATAGGACTAGAGGAGTAAATATTTTCAGCTACATTAATAAATACAAATAATTTGAAATTAAGACAAATTCTCGTGTTCTTTACCGTCTTACTATATGGTATTATTATTAATTACAAAACTATTACTAATAATACAAATTTTAAGAATAGACACCTAAAATATAATTTCCAATTGTTCAAGCATTATTTAATCAATGTTTGAAGTTGTTAAAAATTCAAATAACATAAATGGTTCATTATCATTGAAAATAATTTAAATCTATGTAGTCTTTAATTTTATAATCTATAAGCAAAAATGCTTATGCATGGTAAATTTAATTTTATATTAGCTCTGAATGAATAAAATATTTTGTTAAAATTTTATTTCATCTGTTGTACCTACTCAAATATATATGTTTGACATCTTATTTATTATAATTGATACTGTAATCTGGTTTGATTAGTACCCTTGCGCGGGCTTTGAGTCTATTAGTCATAAATTTTAGTATATCCATCTGTGATGATAATGATATATTGGCCTATTAATATATTAAGTATTAATTGTATCAAAATTAATTCTTATACAAATTTCTCAAATTAAATCACTCCAAAAAGATTATCAAGAAATATCTTATACCATTAAATTTAATATTTAAAAATAAAAAATAAAAACTTTAATTTCATAATAAAATTTTCAAAAGCATGTTCGATTTTTTTTTTTCAAGACCAATAAGTAAAAGTGTATTTTTCTTTGATTTTTCTCTGTTTATATAAAGATAGCCTTTATTAGATAACCATCTAAAAAATTAAATTTAAAATTTTATTATAGCAAATCTAGTTTAATTTTTTTAAGATTATGATGAATAATTTTAATAGTTTAAAAAAAATCTAAAAGCAAGATAAATTAATCAATAAATAATGATAATTATTTTTTTATGATTATGATGAATAATTTTAATAGTTTAAAAAGATGCTAAAAAAAGATAAACTGATCAATAATAATGATAGTTAAGATTAAGTAGTATTTTTTAATTTGTTGAACTAGCATGAAAAACTGTAAATCAACGTGTCATGTTAAGTTAGGTTAGCAGTTAACTTATTCAAGAAATTAATTCATTTTACAAGATACATATTTGAACGAGTAATATATAGGTGATATATATTTTATTGAGCTTAAATATTGTTCATTAGAATATTTTTTGATTAATATTAAAATTATTCAAACAAAGATAATCAGATATCATTATCTTCAAACGAACAAAAAATAGATAAACATCGTTTATCTGCAAATTTTAAATTGCGAATCCCCTCAAATCACTATGTATATATACATATGTGTGTGAGTGTGTGTAGAAGAATCCCACACACTCAGCCATAAAAAATTCCGTCCTAGCTGCACTCAGCCATAAAAAATTCTGTCCTAGCTACTCGAATGGAACATCAGATTATCTCTATTCATCGTACTTTACGTGATGATTCTTGTGCTTCTACTTCTTCGGCCAGACCTACGTATGCTGCTGTTCTTTCTAAGTCATTGCATCCGCCAGCGATGGTGGCTGAAGCGGCATCTGATGTTGCATCTTCTCTTTCTAAGAACCTTAAGGGTGAGGGGTCAGAGTCATCATCCGAAGGTTTGGCCGAAGAATCCTCGCCTGTGCTTGTGCAGGTTTGTTTTATTTTCTTTTGGCATATCTTGTTACCTGATGTTAGATCAATTTCAACATATTTTAATATTTTAATTTTCAATTATACGTAGGATTCTCAAAGTCAAAGTCAAACTTCCACCGCAGAGAAAGATGCCATCACTGTTGATGACACTGATCAGAAGCAAGAAAGCCTAAAGGACGATGTGTCGTTCAACAGCCAGGCACAGTCTACAACTCAAGGTCCCATGACAGTGACAGGGCCCCACAATAATACACAAAGGTTTGCTGGAATAACTACTGGATATGGATCAAAGATTCGTAATGCTAACCTTCCTCCACAACATCATGGTAGGATCAATCAAAATTGGAACACTCGTAGGAGTTTTCATGGAATAAGAGGAGGCATCCATATGCCACCTAGAGGCCCTATAATATATGCAAGGCCACCTCTGCAGCCTCCACCACCACTACCACGTCCGCCATTACTGACTTCTTGTCCTTATAACCATTTGCACCCATCACCGATGTTGGCACCGGTGCCGCCGCCACCTTATAATAAAGGCCCCTATGGATTCTCTGCAGGTATATGTAATCTCCTTCTAATAATATGTGAATGCCTTTAAAAGTTAATTTTTATAAATGAAGAGTGACTACTCAGGATGCTAATAAAAGTCAAATTGTATATTTCTAGTTTTCTTGGTAATCAAAATTATAATTTTGCATGCTAATTGCTAACCATGTGTCCTATTTATTTACAGGATTGGGTCCTCATCATTTTCCATATGGTGCTGTTCGACGACCTCCTATTTGTGTTCAAGCACCAAATCCCGCGGACCTGTATGATAAAATTGTAGACCAGGTTGATTTCTATTTTAGGTAGGCCTTCAATATATATAATTATATATATACATGAATTTACTTAGCATTAGTCTTTTATTTTTATTTTTATTTTTCTTTTCATCGTTTTAACTATTCTAACTGTCATATAACATATATACTTAATTTGTGATCTTTTGCAGTTTTAATAACCTGGTTAAGGATATTTATCTGCGGAAGCAGATGGATGATCAAGGTTGGGTTCCAATAGGAATTATAGCATCTTTTCCAAAGGTAATATCTTTATTTGCTTGCCTTTTATATATTATACATTGCTTTTTCCAATTTTTCTTGTTATGAAGAAATAATGTTTTTTGTTTCATCTTTTCTCGTTGAGTTCAATCTTAAAACTTAACTGTACTGGATTTTTTTTTTTGCATTTATATACATTTTACTAAATGCTTTAGGCATTTTTATAGATAGTGTCATTTTTTTAATATAGAAGAAATCTTAAATTCAGAATTAAATTTAAAATAAACTAAATCTTAAGATATGGATAGATCCTATAAATCCTAATTATTTAACTATATATTTATATCACAGATAATCTGAATATCCTAATAAAATTAACCTAATTAAGTTAAAAAAAACACTAATAAGTAACTATGATTTCTTTCATTTGTTCCCCTCCCTCCTTGTGTATATATGTGTGTGCCTTATAAATATTGTATATATTTTTGTAGCATTTATTAACTGACGATATTTTTATTTTTCTTACCTTTTCTCTCAGGTCAAACAATTGACTGGCAATGTCCAGATTATAGCAGATGCTCTTAAAGCGTCTTCAGTAATTGAAATTTTGGTATTTTTTTCCTTGCATTTAAATTGTTATAGAGTTATATATATATATATATATATACCTACATGCATTGTTTAAATAATTAACAATTAGCTTATAGAATTAATATGTGATTAAACATGTGTTTCAAATTTCCATCATTATAATTACATATATTATAATTTTGTTAATTAACTAATTATTTTTTCCTCTTATATAGGATGACAAAATCAGGTTACGTTCAAACTGGCAAAGATGGATTCTGCCTCCCTCATTTCAATTTGTTTTCTGATTGTGGGGAAATAACAGTGTCAAATTTGAAATTATTTTTGAGAATTTCATATGTAATAGATGGTTTGAGCTATATTGTAGTTAAATTTGGTACTGCAAAGCCATGAAGGCTATGAGGTGATGAGCGTACATAGTGAGATACGAGTGGAAGTTAGCATTAAGATCCTTTCTTATTAAGGGAAAAAAATTGGTTCCTGAGAGATGAAAGGTAACTAGGCTGTTTTTTGTTCTTTTGTTTTCCCTTGTAATCTTTTTTTTTTTTAATGGAAAACGATTACAAGGGAACGAGCCTAGTTACCTAGGGAATTTCATAGTAATGCTCATTTTCCATTAAAATTAAATTCGTATTGGATTCTCTGTTGCAAGATATATTAATTAAAGGAGAAAGAAATTTGTATCCAATAATTATTTTTCTTTAGTCAAGATCATTCCATGCACAAGGCCATAACTTAAATTATTACTTGTATTCATTTCTCGCATAATGAGCTTTTTTTATTAAAAAGGATCATACAAATCAAAAGAGATTACATCATATAGGTGTCCCTTAATTGGTTGCTTTCATCATTTCTCTCTCAATGAGCATATTAACAAAACTATTCATCACAATTTTTTTGAGCATGCTTTTAAATAATTAAGGTTATCTCAGTTCTTACAATTTTTTAACCCAAAATAACTCAATTCAATAGTTTTTTTTTAATTCAGTATAACTAAGTCTCTATAATTCCTTAATTAACTTGCTAAACTATAAGAATTTAATTATAATGAGTCAAAGTTTAATAACTAAATGGATAATGAAAAGAAATTTTAGAGATTAGAAGTTATATTATTCCTATACATAATATAAGAAATAGGGAAAAGGACAATTAAGGACCCCATAAGATCAATAATTACAATTAGGGACCCTAAATTATTGAAGTTCTAATAATGGATCATGGTCTTTACTTGAAATTAAAAATATATATGAGTTTACAAAATTATCCTTGAGTAAACTATAAAAGGCACCGGTAAAATTATTATGATGAATTAGGACTATTGTTAATCTCAATTAAAAAAAAAATCAAGATCCATACTTGGAATAGGTTGTTTCCTAGTATGAAACTAAAACTCGCTAATGAAACTTTTGAAAGATAGTTGTCAGTATAAGATAATCACTTAAAAGTTTACCAAAATCATTTTAAATATAAAATCAATCACTTTTAAATTTTTATGCTCGTCAATATAGAGGTAAACCACTTGAAAAAAATTAAGAAAAGACATTACTAAAATTACTATCTGAGACTATTACTAACCTCAACTGGAAAAAAAAACTAGAATATCAAATAGTATGAGTTGGGACTATTGAAATTATTATTATGGGTTGGGTCTACTATTAATATCATACCCAAGTATGGATTCAAGTTTTTTCAATTGAGATTAACTATATTCTCAATGCATAATAGTAATTTTAATACTCAAGACAATTTTGTAAACTCATATATGTTTTTAATTCCAAATAACAACTATGATCCATTATTGAGATTTTGTGTGTGTTTGATTTTTAGTTTGTCAAAAATCAATTTCATAAAAGTTCATTTGGCAAAAATCAGTTTGGTGAAAGTCAGTTGTTGTAACGATATTTGTATTTGAATGCATTTTTTTAAAAGTCAGTTTGGTAAACTGATAGTTGTTTGGATTAATAAAAATTTGTGCTTTTGAAATGTACTTTTTAATATATAATGACCAAAAAGGACATTGATTTATGATAAGTTATAATTTTTATTATATAAACATTATATATTAGCAATGTTTAAAAATGTGAAACAAATTTAAAATAACATAAAATTTAAAATGTTAAATAATAAGAAAAAATATAAAATTTAATTTTGGAAAAAAAATTATGTAATAAATAGTTAAACATTCATTAATATTGAATAGTTACATGATTAACGGTTCGATCTATAATATACAATATGATCTCTAATAGAATATCAAATCCCATTCATCTCTGTAATAGAAGTTATGCTTGAAATTGCACTTGAAATTGTTGATGAAAATACATGCTTGTCATTATCATTGTTAGTATTAACTATATTTTCATCCTCAAAATGCCTAAAATCAAAATCATCAGTTGCAAATTTTCTTCTGATAAAATTATGTACAGCCATTATTGCACCAACCATAGAAACTTGTGTCACAAATGGATAGCTAGGCATGTGTCATAAGATTGTGAATACATTTTTCCAAACCCCGAAAGTCCTTTCAATTGTGGTCCTTAAGCTTGAATGATAATAATTGAAAACCTTATTATTGTTTGCAAATGAACGCTTGAAATCTAGGAGGTGATATCTATGAGATCTATAAGGACTTAAATATCCACATGGTGTTGGATAACCAGCATCTAATAAATAATATTTACTTACTAATAAAAAAATAGAAATTGTAAGATCTCAAAAAATATTGAAAAAATTATTTTAAATTAGATAAATATGAAATATACCTTAGGGTGGATGTGAAAATTTCAAGTTCAGTCTTGTGAGTGCATAGTCAAACAAACGAGTATCATAGGCAGTCCCTTCCCATCTAGCCATGACATAAGTGAAGCACATATCACAATCACATATGGCCATTTTATTTTGTGTTGAAGACCTTTCTTTCCAATATATTTCCCTTGCTCTTTAACACCAACCATGCACGGGATATATGTTCCATCAATTGCTCCTATGGCATCTTTAAAAAATGGCCAATATCGCAAATCACCAACAATTTTTGGATGAATATCTTGAAAAGTGTGATCTTTTAGTTAGATATATTCCTTTGCTAGCTTCTCACAAGCATGGAATACATTTCTAAAATGTCTGTGAATAGTCTTTGCTGAGTGTTGAAATCATTCTTGCGTCATCCTATTCCCTACCCTATGTTTAACAATATTTAAGAACATACCAACCATTTTATGAATCCCTATTCTTTTAGTTGGACGCAAACCATGTTACACTAGTTCATCACAAAGTTGAAGAAAAATATCTTTTTCCATGTAAAACATGTCATAACAACGCTAAGGATACCCTTATAAAATTTCTTGCACCAATGTATGACTTGATTGTGAATTGGTTCTACAAGGCTCTTTCAATAAAGTTATTGAGTAATTAGATACTATTGCAGTAATAGCCTCAACCTCATCATCTTCCACATGTACAAGTAATTGTCATAAGCGAGATTGCGTACTCTCATCAATAAAAACTGCATAGCATAATTAAACAACCATTACGCTATTGTTCATGACTTGACATTAAAAGTACATAAAACAAGAGTCAAATAACACAGACAGTTTCAAAACAAAGTTAACAACATAAACAGCAAACATTGAGAAGGCAAGCTAGGATTGATCTAATCTGCTTTTATGCCCAAGTACTTTAAATAGGCCACTAATGCTCTTCTATTATCCCTAAGCCTAATATGCATGTCCCTTACGGTTTTATCTAGCAAGGCCACAGCATACTGCAAGAAGTACCTCATCACAAGCAATCTCCTCGATTTCATAAATTTCCTTTACAACATCCACCATATGTTGATCAACTAGTTTTGTTTCACCCTCAATGGAAATAAGAATTGATTTCAGTTTTGAAACCCTATCCTCTTGTGTGGACACCAATCAACTCACTGAATCAACCATCACAATTGCAAGACATTTTCCCTTCTTGTTTTGACCACTTTCACCTCTCTTTCATTTGCTCCCTGAATTAGTACCACCACTATATTTATTATTCAAGTTAACATGCCTAATTTTTAGGAGAGCTCCTCCACTAATGTTTCTTACATAATCACTGCCTCTTGATCTTTTAGTCAAATCCAATTGAGGCCTATACACATCTTGCAGATCATCAATCACAGGTGTCCACATGTAAGTGCCCTGTGCTGCAACTGGCTGAAACAACTGTGTCAATTCTTGTACATATGGAAGTAGTCTATGCCTAAATTTCTTATACTCGGGATTCTCCTGCACATTTACAAGAACTGAGTCCAATATATTTACAAAATAAAACATCAAATATATAGCATGCCATATATAATTGTATACCTTAATCTTTTGATTCCACCATTCCTCCGGTGTTAATACAGTATTCTTTTCACTATCCTATCCCAAAGCAATCTCTTTGTTCAACAGTTTGTCTCATATATTCTAGTCTTTCCTCAAATTGTCCCATTTGTTCTTTAGCTGCTTCTTTTCATAGCTTCTAAAGCTCAATGCATTAAATTATTGCATTAGTGCCTCCCAACCTTCCTTTGATAAGGTAGAGCCTTTACGCTCATTTTTTTTCTAACTTGCTGAAGAGCTAATTTAATAAACAATTTAGTCTCTTATGTATTCCATAGTGCTTTTCTTTACTCATTTTTACTATCAAAATATCATATTCTCAATGATCAAGTTGGAAGAGTTAAAATATTTATACCTAATATACACTATGAAATAAAATTGGCATTGTATTAATTTACAGAGAGCCCACTTACCATTTAAGGAATGAGCTCATTTCTAGATTTAAGTACAACATATGGAGACATCAATGTATGAAATAAAATTGGAAACACAAGTTATGAATAAAAGACACCTTATTTGCAATGTAAAGGCAATGTATATATTGTAGGAACAAGTAAAGAAAGTGAAAAAGACATTTATATAATCTCATCTTTCATTGCTGATTAGTTTCCTCCGACATTTCAGTTCATAGATAACCTAAAATTCACCAACCAATTGGCTGAATCATCCCTATGTGAAGTTACTGATTATTTAGTCCAAATCAACCATTTTATTGTATCTTATGATCAGGTATCCATGCAGACAATTCATATTAGTAAGCAACTCAACAACAATTATTGCATAGGTTTCCATTAATCTGTGAACCACAGTAGTTTTGCTTATTTGATATCACAAATCACATGGCTAGGCCATCAAATTGACACAGTTCATTCCTTTATGTTACATTTATATGATATTTCAAAAAAAAACATGCTAAAGTTTTGGAAAAAGGAAATAGAAATTTCATACTATAAGTCAAAAATAAGAGAACTAAACATCATTGTAGCTTGCGCTGGAAGAACATGCTTGCTGCTAACTCCTACATTCTTGTTCTGTGAAGATAGCAATCAAAAGAAGGCAAAAAAAAAAAACACTAGGTCTACGAAGAACATGGTTACCACTGAATAGAGCAGATCAAAAATACACATCAAATCCACCATATTATGCTTCATTTTTGTCTATTAACACAAAACAGAGGACCATCATTTCTAGATCTGACAAAAAAAACATTTGGAGGCCATCATACCTTACAGATCGGAGAAGCAGGCTAGAGTTCGCAGAGCTAGTCTGAAGGTTTAATTTTACACTCCACAGGTTGCAAATCCTAGTGTCTTGAGTTCTCTTAGCTTCACAATGTCATCTGAGTCCCAAAACGAGCTTGATTCATGAATGATTGAAGGTGGAAATGAAGAAATGAGGCAGGGTAATGGCGGAGACTGATAACAAAGGAAGAGACGAGGAGCTCGAGTAAGGGAAGAGATGAGGAGTTCGGGATTTGTGACTAGATGGCAGAGGAGAGACAGAGGAGAGAAGGATGAGCGACGGACGAGTGATGGATGATGAGTGAGAAGCAGCAAAATGAGAGAGAGGCCAGCGTTGGTTGCACATGAAGAAGGAGAAATATGAGGGTATCATGGTCTTTTATAATATTAGGTACCAATCATTAAATGCTCACATTCCTTATTTGTGTTTCAAAAAAAGGAGCTTTATATTTTTTTTTTCAGTTTCAAACCCATTTAAAAATCCTTTTGTAAAGCACATTCCATCTAAAAAATACACCCCAAACAATATTTTACATCCCAAAAGTTAAAAATCACATTTGGGATGTGAAACGCGAGCCACCCAAATGCACCCTTCAATAATTCAAAGTCCCTAATTGTAATTAATAACCTTATTGGATTCTTAATCGTCATTTTCCCTAAGAAATATCATGCATGCATGATGCATATGGGCTTGTTCACCAAGCTTCATGTCACCCTGTTGTATGATCTATGTGAAGGTCTAATGGGCACAGTCTTAGACACATATCCATATAAAATACATAATTATGTTCTGTTTTAATCAATGACCTTTTGCTAGGCTTGATTGTGATAATATTATTATTAATATGATTACGCTCCCCCCGGCCCAATCAGTTTAGTTAAATGAGGCTCATGATTAATGGCATTTTTATCCGTTTGGTTTATCTAAATCATAAGTAATTTTTTTCATTTTTTTTCTTTTTGAAAAATAATTTTTAAAATTTAATTTAAAATAAAAATGAGAATTAATAATGTTTATTCATGCTTTTTTTAAGGAATGAGGTGGAAATCTCTAAGTCAGATTTCAAATCTTAAAGTAAACTGCATTCTAGATAAGACAAGACGATTGCATGAGATATAGAATGAATCTTTATAAAGCTTAATCCAACTAAATTTATTTAAAAAGATAATCTAAATATCTTGATAGTAATAACTGATATATGTGGCATATTTTGCGTCGATCTTTCACCAGCTCACGATATTATTCTAATTATATAATATAAAAAAATTGAATGGCAATATATATACACATGATAAGGAAGGCTCTTCAAGCTTTATCATCACCCATCCGACTCCCAAGTCTATATATGTGTGTGTATATATATATGTATATGTATGGAAATAGAATATATAATTTATTTTTTTATTAAAATATTTTTATTATTGATTGATATTAAGTTATTATCTCTCTAGTCTTCGTTATTAAAAAGAGAATGATTTATATTAAAGGATCAAGCAAAAGTTCCGTACTAAAAGAGGTGAACTAAAAATAAAAAGTAAAAGAATAACGAAACTTTTAATCCCTCAAATTTATCTCAATTATCAATCTAGTTCCTTAATTTTATTTCTATCAATTTAGTCCTTTAAGTTTATTTTAATTATCAATTTGATTCTTATTGTTTACAAAAGAGGTTACATTGTTAAAATTTATTGACTTGAATAATAAAATATTGATGGCAATCATGCATGTTAATGAAAATGAGTATAATTATTTAGGTAGAAAAAAAGCATACTCTAAAATTTTAAAAAGAATAAGATAACAAAACAACTTATGAGGAATTATATTGATAAAAAAAAACTCACCTGAGTGTTTATTTTGTTCTCGTTTAGCTATATCTACACACCAAATCATTAATATACTTTACTACACATTAGATTTTTTTTTTATAATCAATTTGTATTTTAAAACTCAAAAGACTTGCATGATAATTTAAGAAAACGTGAGGGATCAAATTGATAAAAATTAAATTTAAAAGATAAATTTATAATTAAAATAAATTTGAGAGACTAAAAGTTTTATCATCCAAAAGTAAATTAAAAAGAAACACTTTAACGAAACGCCAAATGTCAACCATGGTCTAAAAAAATTTCGAAGTTGACCGGAAAAAGTTATCGAGCTGGAAGCCAAGATCTTATTATTGCTCATACGGTTGAAAGTAAGCAATAAAAGCCTCTACGTGTATCTGTATGTGTAGCAAGTAATCAAAGAGGTTCTAAAGATAAATATATGAAGATGAATGTTGAGTAGCAAGAAGACATTATTTATATATTTTTTTAAAGAAAGTGGCAATTGCTTTCAAACAATATAGCTTCTTCAAATTAAACTAGTGGTTTCAAAGAAGTAATAGTCTGGGGAGATTTTATATGCCTGGGCTCTATTATTATTGAGTGGGTGCATGGAAACATCAGTCACTATCCTTGACGTAAAATCTGATCGGCTTGAAGAATCTAATCAATCTCTACTACTTTTTGAAATGCTTTATTTTCTCAATTTTCTCTTTTTATTAATAAATTTTATATAAAGTAAAAAACATTTTGATATATAATAATCATGAAATGGTGGTATACTTTTGTATTTTTTATGATTTTTTTAAAATATCTTAAAATCGTAATACCTTTAAAAAAGTACAAAAAATGCATTATTTCATGATTGCACGATATCAAAATATTTATCATTTATATAAAGCTAATAATAAAAAAGAAAACTAAAATTGAGAAGGCGAAGCATAATTAACAAGGAATATTTATACATTAGAAACTCCAAGCCCGTGTTTATGGGCACTGGTGTATTTTGGATGCACTATTTTTTCTTTTTGTGTGTTTTTAATGAACACGTGTTGGCCATTGTCAAGGAACACTTTTTGAACTAGTTTGATATTAATGAATACTGTTGCTTCTTTGAGCATTGTATATTTAAATATATATATATATATATATATTTAAGGAAAACATAACTACTAATCTTGTATAGTTTTAACATGTTTTGGTATAGGTTCTTATATTTTTTTTTTTTTAGTTGCTCTAGTTCGCTCTAGTCTAGCCCATTTGCAATATTAATCCATTTATTTTTTGAATATGTCCAAAAAGAACACTAATAGTATTAAATATATTGACTTATGACTTATGACTAATACTATATTAAGCTGTACTGAATGATGAAGTTATGATTTAGCATATTAACAGCATCATTACCCTGTTTTTCTTTTCATGGTTCAAATTTCATTAGGTTAAAGTATAATTCTATCTCAGTGCAAAGATTAATAACCTCAGTCACATGTTAGCATATTTAACATTATTAATGTTACCTCTTATTCTTTTAGACATACTAAAAAAATAGAGAGACTAATATTGTACATGGGTTAAACTAGATGGATACGAAACAATGAAAAAACTACAAGGACTTATGTCAAAACACATTAAAACAATAGGATCAATAGTTGTGTTTTCTTTTATATATATATATATATATAACCTTATAACCAGTATCATTGAATATTACTTTTTTGTTGCTTTAATTATTTAATTGACTTGCATATTTTATTACATTTGATGAGGTCAAATTAAACATACAGTACATGAGATTATTTAGGATAAAGACATAACAAGTGGTGGTTCCTCTAAGCACCGATTTTTCCATGTGCTCAAGAGGATGTTACCTATATGAAAAAGTGAAACATTAAATCCTAATATAACGACAAAAATAAATAAATAAAAGCCTCATAATAAAAGAAAACTAACCACGCCATCAAACTTGTAAAAGACAAAGCACAAATTAATGCAGATCTTTTAGTTTTTCTTAATTAATTTTAAATTCGATCGGTTCTTATCGTTTATTTTGTTTTAATCGAGTCATTATATTTTAATCTATTGGATATGTTAATCCCTAAATATTAAAATTATTAATAAATGATTAGCATTTCCAAACCAAAGTAAGCTTTGAAGTTTATAGAAAATTTGACATCAAACAATAAAAGTTGATCTAATTGATAAGGATTTGACCCATTATTCAATCTCGCCACCAATGGAAAATTCTTATTACTAGACAATCTATAAGTATGTACCTCTATTAGTGCTCTTTGAATTTAGAAGCATGCTTTGATCCTAGTGACTTGTTGAGCTCTTGGGACCTAATTTAACTAAATTTTTTACTATTAGGAAAATATTAAAATTTATGTTAAAACTTTGCTTACATTTTTATTTATTTATTAATGAAAATTCTAAATGTATAAAAATTATTTAAAAGGCACAATAATATAATTATATCAATGGGGTTGGGGTTAACAAAAAATACTAGTTCTTCATAATATAGTGAATCAATGTTAAAAATCCTATTAATAGATGTGCATGATCGTGCTTCAAATAGGATTGTCTTTTACAGGAGGAAACTTGTGCACTATAAAAAAAAGACATAATCTAATTATACAAATTTTAAGTTACAAAAATAATTTAATTATATAATCTTTTAATAAAAATATAAAAATTCTTAATTTCATTTTCTAAATGAGAAAATTCAAGAATTTTAATCTTTAAGGATGAATAAATTTAATGGATTAAACTAGAAAGGTTCAATCAAAATAAAATAAACTATAGATTCTAATTTAAAATTAAAAAAAAACTATAAAGACTTGTAGATTAATTTTTTGAAAAACAAATAAACATCGAAACAGAAATTTTTTTTTTTTTTGCCATTTTCGTTTACCAGCACGTCGAGGAGACACACACATTGGAAATGTTTATAGAGGGAATTGATCCTCTATAGGTATTGAAGTTGAGATGTATTTTTTGATTTCACATGGTGATGATCACTGCATGTAGGAATTGCTCGGTCAGTGTATTTATTACATGATAAATCTTAATTTTAGAGGCGTCAGATTCACAGGTCCAAAACCCAAGCCAGAGATTCAGAGAGGCATCATGAGCTGAATTGAATGAATGTCTTCCTTTTTGTGTATCATCATATGTGTATGCAGTTGTGGAGATGGCAGAGAGATTTGCATTTTGTGGATTGAGTGGGAACTTGGTGAGTTACCTGACAAATGTTTTGGGAGAGACAACACCGGAAGCTGCTAAAATTGTTGCCTGGGTTGATGTCTCCTTCGTCTTCCCTTTGATTGCAGCTTTCGTTGCTGGTTCATATCTTGGTCGTTTCAAGACTATCATCTTCTCTTCCATCATCTATTTCTTGGTATTTTACCTACTTTCCCAAATCATTTCTTGTTATTATTATTTAAAAAATATAATTTTTTCACTTGAATTTTCTTTTTGCAATTATATTGATTCAATAGTTGAATTTTGATTTAAAATAATTCAATTCGTATAGTTTCTTTACTCATATAACTCACTCTATGATTAAAATGATAATTAAAATATTTTTAATCATAATTTTTATATTTTAAGTTATTAATAGACCTTATGGTATGTTTAATTGTGTCATAGAGAACCTCAAAGTAATTCTCCTTTTCTTAAAAAAAATTCCCCTATAAGCAATACTTAATTGTAGTTATTGATCTTATGAGGTCCTTAATTGTCATTTTTCCTATTTCTTATATTATATATAAGAATAATATAACTTCTAATCTCTAAACTTTCTTTTCATTATCGATTTAGTTATTAAACTTTGCTCAGTACAACTCAATCGTTATAATTTATTGAGTTAATTAAGGAATTATAGAGACTTAGTTATACTAAATTTAAAAAAAAAACTTATTGAATTGAGTTAAAAAATTATAAGAACTGAGAGAACCTTAATTGTTTAGTTAATAAAGGATGCTCAAAAAAATTGTGACAAGTAGTTTTGGTAATATGCTTAGTAAGTGAGAAATGATAAAAACGACCAATTAGAAGACTCCTATATGATATAATCTCTTTTGATTTCTATGATCTGTTTTAAAAAAAAAGAAAAATATGCTCATTAAGTGAGAAATGAATACAAGCAATAATTTAAATTATGGCTTTATGCATGGAGTGATCTTGACTAAAGAAAATAATTATTAGATACAAATTTCTCCTTTAATTAATATATCTTGCAACAAAGAAGCGAATACGAATTAAATTTTGACAAAAAACAAGCATTGCTATAATACTAAAAAAAAGATTACAAGGAAAAACAAAAATAAAAACAGCCTAGTTACCCTTCATCACTCCAGAACCAATTTTTTTCCCTGAATAAGAAAGGATTTTAATACTAACTTCACTCATATCTCACTACGTACACTTATCACCTGATAACCTTCATGGCTTTGCAATACCAAATTTAACTACAATAGCTCAAACCATCTATTACATGTGAAATTCTCAAAAATAATTTCAAATTGACACTCTTATTTCCCCACAATCAAAAAACAAGTTTTTGGCACTTGATAGGTTTTGCTATTTTTTTTTTGGAAAATTACATATAAGTCAACACAACATAATTAAATACCACAAGATATCCATTGACAACTTAACATAATAAAGTGACAATTAAAATATTTTTAATGATAATTTTTTATGTTAAGTTATTGATGGACCTTGTGGTATATTTAATTGTGTTGTAGAGAACCTCAATGTAATTATCCTTTTTTTTCAAAAAAAAAAATCCCCTAAAAATGATAATTAAGAACATAAAAAATAAAAGAAACAACCAAAGTACATCTTCAACTAATTCTTCTACATTCTACAGTTGAGTGATGATTTGAGCCTCTGATAATCAGCAATTTTTTTGTGTGCAAATGAATGCTCTGGAAGATTAGGAAAGTTGAAATGAGTGAGGTAGGATCCATCTTTCCTTCTTGTATATTCTAAGTAGCCTAATGTAACCTACAGCTTAGAGGGGTTTTTATAGATTTGTATAATTAAAGTGGAAATGATGTGGATTTGGGATTGAGCCAAATGGAGTTGGCTGATATTGCCAAGTATTTAATTTGGCCTCTATTAAAAAGAATTCTCTTGCAGACCATATTACAAAAAGTCGAGAGATTGTGAGGCAAATGGAGTAGGCTGACATTGCCAAGTGTCTAATTTGGCCTTTATAAAAAAAAAATTAAGCTATTAGAAAGAAGGACATTAAAATCCTAAAACTGAAAATTTACGATAGTTAAATCCTTGATAAAAATTTTAAAAAAATAAATTATGAATATTGATTTACATAGTTGTAAACAGGAATCTGAACTACAAACTAATAGTTATACTTAAAATTAAAGTGTCTTATTTGTAGTTAAAACTTGTTAATTTATGACTATCTAAATCAAAATTTGCAATTGATTTTTTAAAAAATTTCATTAGAAACCTAACTGTCATAAATTTATTATTTTGAGACTTTAAAGTTATTCCCCCTTTTTATTTAGAACTCAATCAGTTTTTAATAATATAGGGAATAAAATTGTAGATGGATGAAAATAAAGCGATTGAGAACAACGAAAAAAAAATTACGGGATTAATATCAAAATAAATTAAATGGATAGGGATAAATGACTATATTTCCTCATTGCAAAAATATAGCTAATGACCTGCAAATTTTAAAAATATTATTTTGAATTGGTTATGATGAATTTTGAATTAGTTATTACATATAAGTCTAACATAATATAATTAAATACCACAAGATATCTGTTAATAACTTAACATAATAAAATGACAATTAAAATAAAAGAAATAACTAAAGCACATCTTCAACTAATTTTTCCATATTTTCAAGTAGAGTGATGATTTGAGCCTCTGATAATCAATATTTTTTTTTTGGGTGTGCAGATGAATGCTTTGAAAGATTAAGAAAGTTGAAATGAGTGAGGTAGGATCCATCTTTGCCAATTTGAACGTAGCTTGATTTTGTCACTCTATATAAGAGGAGAAAATAATTCATTAATTAACAAAATTATAATATAGGTAATTATAATGATGGAAAGTTGAAACACATGTTTAATCACATATTAATTCTATAAGCTAATTATTAATTATTTAAACAATGCAGGTAGGTATATATAACTCTATAACAATTTAAATGCAAGGAAAAAAAGTACCAAAATTTCAATTGCTGAAGACACTTTAGGAGCATATGCTATAATCTGGACACTGCCAGTCAATTGTTTGACCTGAGAGAAAAGTAAGAAAAATAAAAATATCATCAGTTAATAAATGCTATAAAAATATATATTTTTTATTAAAAAATGTAAAGTATTTTTAACCGAATTTTATCCTTCAATAAGGTAGTTACTTACTTTCAAACTAACCCTATCTTTTTATATTTACTCCTATTAAACACCCTATAATAAATATAAATTTATTATCAATAGGGGCACTTTTGAAAAAAGGCAATGATTACATATCAAAAGACTAAAAATGCCTTATATTTTTTAATATAAAACTCCTCAAAAAATATCTTATATTTTTGAATGGAGGGAGTATCATTGTCATCATAGATGGATATACTAAAATTTATAATAAATAAACTCAAACCCCAAGCAAGGGTAATCAAACCAGATTACAGTATCAATTATAATAAATAAAATGTCAAACATATATATTAGAGTAGGTAAAAACTATAAGATAGATGAAATAAAATTTTAACAAAATATTTTATTCATTAAAAGCTAATATAAACTAAAATATGTCACGTATAAGTATTCTTGATTGTAGATTATAAAATTAAAGACTACATAGATTTAAATTATTTTCAATGATCATGAACCATGTATATTATTTGAATTTTTAATAACTTCAAACATTGATTAAATAATGGTTGAACAATTGGACATTATATTTTTGGTGTCTATTTTAAAATTTGTATTATTAGTAATCGGTTTGTAATTAATAATAATGCCATATAGTAAGATGGTAAATAACACGAGAATTTGTCTTTAATTTTAAATTATTTGTATTTATTAAAAAAGAAGACATTGGTAATAAGTAGTTCTTCATCAATTTTGACATTATTCAAAACTTAAAAAAAATTCAAATTACGCGCATTGTGCGGATGATAAATAATTTCATAAATCAGCAACAATTTCAATTAGAACAATGAGGATGAATTATTTGACATTAGATATATAAATATAAACACAAGAAATTTTCTAAGAAATAAAAAAATACCAAATAAATCATGCATATTTTAATTTAGATTATAACAGAAAATTTAAATAAAGACAGTGACCAATAAATCTAATAAATAAATGTAACATTGACCAGTAAAGAATATATTACGTGAATAAAGTACAGCAAACCATATTCATAAGATCAATTGATTAGTACCTGGCTTAACGACTTCCCCTTGGTTTGATTTGATCGGGAGTTGCCTCCCATCCATATACATTAAGATTTGTAAGATGAAAACAATGTCTCCTACAATTGTGTCGGGCTGCAGCAGAAAAACATATGCAATTAAACTGACGTCTGAAAGTTCAGGCCATCTAAATCTAATTTACAAAATACATTGCCAAGTCCAAATAATTGCAAGTTTTTCTTACAGCTTCATCAGCTTGCTTTTCTTTTTTTTTTTTTTTCCTTTTTGTTGGGATTAATAAGATGAAACAAAGTACAAATTACACAGTACAGACACTAATGACAGGGAGATTCAAGGAGAGGCATTCCTCTCATCATTCACCACCTCAAAAACACAAGGGTGAGGCCGGTTGATCAAAATTATTAAAATAACCCCACCAATTAGCAGCATACTGAGCAAGAAAATGGGCACAGAAATGTGCCTCTAAACATAAGATTAATTGAAACATTACAATTCCTATAAAGAAGCCAGTGGGCTTGTTCGATAACGTCTTTAGAAGGATGTCGATCACTTTGTATTTTTTACAATTATTTTAAAATCACAAATACACCCTTTTATTTTAGAAAAATCATTAAAAAATAAATTTTCACCTTTTTGAAACATTAGGATATTAGAATGTCTCTTATTTTATGTAGAAGCTAATGATTAAAAAATAAAAAAATAAAATTGGGAAGTTGAGACCTTAGAAAAGGGCACATTAGAGAGGGCCCTGGTGCAGAGAGATCAAGTTATGCTTATTTTCTTCTGCAATTTTGTCAAATTTGAGGGACGGAGGGAGGGTGACCCTAGTTGAATAATGAACTTCGTCATTAACACCTAGCTGTAGTGTGAGCTTTGATTATGAAAAATTGTGAAGGTTGGAAAGAGGATTTTGAGAACCAGATCCTTGTGAGTCAAGTATTTGCTTCGGTGGGTATTTATTTCTTGCGGATTTGTCCATGGTGTTCGATGTTCGTCCTATCATTTTTGTAGAAATTTGTTTTTTGGTTATGAATGTGTTTTAATAAATAGAAAATGTTACATAGATGACCACCTAAGCATTATTCAATCCCACAAGGCCGGCCAAAAAAGCATAGGATGGTTAAAAAAAAAAAAAGAATGCCCATTAACAGTCAACATTGGAGAACTATCAATTTTAAGCGATATTGCACTGCTTTTAAAAATATAAAGAAAACATTGCACTTTTTAAATCTTAAAGATAATATTGCTCTAGACAAAAAAAAAAATTCAAGATGGGATTGCACTTTAACCCTTTTTGATTTAATACAATTTATTAATCTCTTTTACTTTTGTAAGATATAATTTAATCATACTCTTTTCTATTTTGGGATGAAGCTTTTCTATAATAAATTAAAAAAACAATTTTAACCTGTGGGGATATAAATCCAAAAAAAAATTAAAAATGTATAACTTTGGTCCTTTCTTAAAAAATAAATATCAAAGTTTTATTTGACAATTTAAATTCTTATATTTAATTTGTTGTCCAACTTATTAGTGTGATCAATGTAAAAAATGTGTGTGTGTAGAAATTTCTGCAGATCTACTATAGTTTCATCCACTCTCTGATCTCCAAGTAGGAGAACATTAATCCAAATCCAAAATTTTGTTCTCATTTATATAAATATCTAATTTGTAAAATCTAAATTATTCAACAAATTGTAAATTTTTTGGAAAAAATTCTAAATTTCAAAAAGAGAGTTACAAATTTATTATATTAAAGCTAAAATATATTTTTAGTCCTTTAATTTTATATAAGATTTTAATTTGGTCCTTTGATTTTGTAAAATATATTTTTAATCATTTAACCCTAACATCATTAATTTTAAATGATTATTTTTGTGTCAATCATTGTTATTTTAAAAAAATTAAACTTAATATACCAATATTTAAGAATATTTTTTTAATATTTGAAAGTTTAATATAAAAATTTATTGGAATAAAATTAACAGTGTTAGAATTAAAAAATTAAAAAAATACTTTATAAAGTTAAGGGGTTAAAAATAAAACTTGTGTAAAATTAAAAGATTAAATATATATATTTTAGCCTTATATTAATTAAAATTGTGGATTTTAACAGGATAGTTGTAAATGAAGATCCATTTATTAAAATTCATAACCTCACTTACAATTACCCTATTAAAATTCACGATTTCATCATAATGAAGTTACGATTACTTTTTCAAAAAAGGATTAATTATTTTCATAAAAAATTATCTTCAATTTTTCAAATCACTAGAAAGTTCCAAAATAATATATATGAATTTTAATAAGATAATTGTGAATGAATTTTACAGCTACCATATTAGAATTCAAAATTCATCATAACCGATTCAAAATAATATTTTTAAAATTCGCAAGTCATTAGCTATAATTTTGCATGAGAAAGTATAGCCGTTGATCCCTATCCATCTAATCTGTTTTGATATTAATCCCTGTAATTTTTTTCATTGTTCTCAATCGTTGTAGTTTCATTCATCTACAACATTATTTCCTATATTATTAAAAAAATGACTGAGTTCTAAATAAAAAGGGAGAATAACATTAAAGTCTCAAAATAATAAATTTATGACAGTGAGGTTTTTGACAAATTTTTTAAAAAAATGGGTTGCAAATTTTGATTCAGATAGTCATAAATTAACAAGTTTTAACTACACATAAGAAACTTAAATTTTAAGCATAACTCTTTGTTTGTAGTTGAGATGACTGTTTACAATTATTTAAATCAATATTCATAATTTATTTCTTAAAAATTTTTATTGAGGACTTAACTATCATAAATTTTCAGTTTAAGATTTCAATGTCATTCTTTCTAATAGCTTAATTTTTCTTTTGATAAAGGCTAAATTAGACACTTGGCAATGTCAGCCTGCTCCATTTGCCTCATAATAATCTCTCGACTTTTTGTAATATCGTCCGCAAGAGAATTCTTTTTAATAAAGGCCAAATTAAATACTTGGCAATATCAGCCAACTCCATTTGGCTCAATCCCAAACCCACATCATTTCCACTTTAATTATACAAATCTATAAAAACCCCTCTAAGCTGTAGGTTACATTAGGTCAATGCTCACATTATACATTTTACATTAGCTGGAAAGATGATCAAATAGCATTCTTCATATATATTAAAAATAGTAAAAAGTAATTGTTTATATAATTAATAATTAGCTTATAGAATTAACATGTGATTAAACATGTGTTTCAACTTTCCATCATTATAATTACCTATATTATAATTTTGTTAATTAACGAATTATTTTCTCCTCTTATATAGGGTGACAAAATAAGGCTACGTTCAAATTAGGAAAGATGGATCCTGCCTCACTCATTTCAACTTTCCTAATCTTTCAAAGCATTCATTTGCACACAAAAAAAAAAATTGCTGATTACAGAGGCTCAAATCATCACTCTACTTTAGAATATGGAAGAATTAGTTGAAGATGGACTTTAGTTGTTTCTTTTATTTTTTATGTTCTTAATTATCATTTTTAGTTTGGTCAAAAAAAATTATCATTTTTAGGGAATTTTTTTTTTGAAAAAAAAGGAGAATTACATTGAGGTTCTCTACAACACAATTAAATATACCACAAGGTCCATCAATAACTTAACATAAAAATTTGTCATTAAAAATATTTTAATTGTCACTTTATTATGTTAAGTTGTCAATGGATATCTTGTGGTATTTAATTATATTGTGTTGACTTATATGTAATTTTCCAAAAGAAAATTAACGAAACCCGTCAAGTGCCAAAAAAACTTGTTTTTTGATTGTGGGGAAATAAGAGTGTCAATTTGAAATTATTTTTGAGAATTTCACATGTACTAGATGGTTTGAGCTATTGTAGTTAAATTTGGTACTGCAAAGCCATGAAGGTTATCAGGTGATAAGTGTACGTAGTGAGATATGAGTGAAGTTAGTATTAAAATCCTTTCTTATTCAGGGAGAAAAATTGGTTCTGACGTGATGAAGGGTAACTATGATTTTTTTTTGTTTTTTCCTTGTAATCTTTTTTTAGTATTATAGCAATGCTTGTTTTTCGTCAAAATTAAATTCATATTCGCTTCTTTGTTGCAAGATATATTAATTAAAGGAGAAATTTGTATCTAATAATTAGTTTTCTTTAGTCAAGGTCACTTCATGCATAAAGCCATAATTTAAATTATTGCTTGTATTCATTTCTCACTTAACGAGCATATTTTTCTTTTTTTATTAAAAAAGATCATAGAAATCAAAAGAGATTATATCATATAGGAGTCCTCTAATTGGTCATTTTCATCATTTCTCACTTACTAAGCATATTAACAAAACTACTTGTCACAATTCTTTTGAGCATGCTTTATTAACTAAACAATTAAGGTTCTCTCAGTTCGTATAATTTTTTAACTCAATTCAATAGGTTTTTTTTTAATTCAATATTACTAAGTCTCTATAATTCCTTAATTAACTCAATAAATTATAAGGATTGAATTGTACTGAGTAAAGTTTAATAGCTAAATCAATAATGAAAAGAAATTTTAGAGATTAGAAGTTATATTATTCTTATATATAATATAAGAAATAGGGAAAATGACAATTAAGGACTTCATAAGATCAATAACTACAATTAGGGACCTTAAATTATTAAAGTTCTAATAATGAATCATGGTCCTTACTTGAGATTAAAATCAAATATGAGTTTACAAAATTATCCCAAAAGGCACCACTAAAATTATTATGATAAATTGGGATTATTGTTAATTTCAACCGAAAAAACTAAGATCCATATTTAGGAATAGGTTGTTTCCTTGTATGAAACTAAAACTCACTTATGAAACTTTCAAAAGGCACTTGTCAATATAAGATAATCACTTGAAAATTTATCAAAATCATTTATAAATATAAAACCAATTACCTTTAAATTTTTATGCTTGTCAATATAGAGGTAAACCACTTGAAAATATCAAGAAATTAAAGACATTACTAAAATTACTATCATGGTTAAGATTATTGTTAATGTTAGTTGAAAAATCCTGAATACCAAATGTTATGGGTTGGGATTACTGAAATTACTATTATGAGTTGGGACTATTGTTAATATCTTTCCTAAGTGTGGATTCTAACTTTTTTCAATTGAGATTAACAATATTCTTAATGCATAATAGTAATTTCAATGCTCAAGACAATTTTGTAAACTTATATATGTTTTTAATTGGGAGAATGACAAGTAAATATCTTGTAAGAACATTAATGCTAAATTAGAAACTTTAATACTAAAACATGGTAAAAGGAATATGGAAATTTGAGAACATCAATGTTGAAAAATCCTAATTTGACATTATATACTTACAAGGTCTTTATTTGTCATTCTCCTTTTTTAATCCCAAACAAATGCTATGATCCATTATTGGGATTTCAATAATTCAAAGTCCCTAATTATAGTTAGTAATCTCATGGGGTTCTTAATCATCAATTTCCCTAAGAAATATCATGCGTGCATGATGCATATGGGCTTGTTCATCAAGCTTCATGTCATCCTGTTGCGTGATGTATGTGAAGGTCTAATGGGCACAGTCATAGGCACACATCCATATAAAATACATGATATGTTCTTTTTTCATCAATGAGCTTTTGCTAGGCTTGATTGTGATAGTATTAATATTAATATGATTACGCTCCTCGCTCCCCCCGCCCCAATCAGTTTAGTTAAATGAGGTTCATGATTACACACATCCATAAGTAATATTTTTTCATTCTGTTTCGTTTCAGAAAATAATTTTTAAAATTTAATTTAAAGCTCAATTTTTAAAAATAAAAATGAGAATTAATAATGTTTATTCATACTTTTTGTTTTAGGAATAAGGTGGAAATCTCTAAGTCAGATTGCAAATCTTAAAGTAAACTGCATTCTAGATGAGACAAGACGATTGCATGAGATATAGAATGAATCTTTATAAAGCTTAATCCAACTAAATTTATTTAAAAAGATAATCTAAATATCTTGATAGTAATAACTCATAGATGTGGCATATTTTTGCGTCGATCATTCACCAGCTCACGATGATATTCTGCTTATATCATATCAAAAAATTGATTGGCAATATATATACACACGATAACGAAGGCTCTTTATTATCACCCATCCGACTGCCAAATCTATATATATATAAATAGAAATAGAATACATAATTTATTTGTTTATTAAAATATTTTTCTTATTGATTGATATTAAGTTATTATCTCTCTAGTCTTCGTTATTAAAAATAGAATGATTTATATTAAAGGATCAAGCAAAAAGTCCGTACAGTAGACATGAAAAAGGATAAAAATAAAAAGTAAAAGAGTAACGAAACTTTTAACCTCTCAAATTTATTTCAATTATTAATTTAGCTCCTTAAATTTTATTTCTATCAATTTAATCCTTTAAGTTTATTTCAATTATCAATTTAATTCTTATTGTTTACAAAAGAGATTACATTGTTAAAAAATTTTTATTTTAATAATAGAATATTGATGGTAATCATATAGATTAATGAAAATGAGTATAATTATTTAGGTAGGAAAAAAGCATATACTAAAATTTTAAAAGAAAAATAAGATAACAAAACACATTATAAGGAATTATATTGATAAAAAATAAACTCACTTGAGTGTTTATTTTGTTCTCATTTAGCTATATATACACACACCAAATCATTAATATACTTTACTACACATTAGATTTTTTTTAATAATCAATTTGTATTTTAGAACTTAAAAGACTCACATGATAATTTAAGAAAACATATGGGATCAAATTGATAAAAATTAAACTTAAGGGATTAAATTGATAATTAAAATAAATTTGAGGGACTAAAAATTTTATCATCCCAAAAGTAAATTAAAAATAAACATTTAACAAAAAGCCAAATGTCAACCTTGGTCTAAAAAAATTTCGAAGTTGACCGAGGAAAAGTTATCGAGCTGGAAGCCAAGATCTTATTATTGCTCATACGGTTGAAAGTGAACAATAAAGGCCTCTTCGTGTATCTGTGTGTGTAGCAAGTAATCAAAGAGGTCCTAAAGATAAATATATGAAGATGAATGTTGAATAGCAAGAAGACATTATTTATATATTTTTTAAAGAAAATGGCAATTGCTTTCAAACAATATAGCTTCTTCAAATTAAACAAGTGGTTTCAAAGAAATAATAGTTTGGGGAGATTTATATATGCCTGTGCTCTATTATTATTGAGTGGTGCATGGAAACATCAGTCACTATCCTTGACGTAAAATCTGATCGGCTTGAAGAATTTAATCAATCTCTACTACTCTTTGTAATGCTTTATTTTCTCAATTTTCTCTTTTTATTAATAAATTTTATATAAAATAAAAAAACATATTGATATATAATAATCGTGAAATGGTGGTATACTTTTTGTATTTTTTATGATTTTTTTAAAATATCTTAAAAACGTAATACCTTTAAAAAAAGTACAAAAAATTGCATTATTTCATGATTGCACGATGTCAAAATATTTATCATTTTATATTAAGCTAATAATAAAAAAAGAAAACTAAAATTGAGAAGGCGAAGTATAATTAACAAGGAATATTTATACATTAGAAGCTCCAAGCCCGTGTTTGTGGGCACTGGTCTGTTTTGGACGCACTATTTTTCCTTTTTGTGTGCTTTTAATGAGCGTGTGTTGGCCATTGTCAAGGAACACTTTCTGAACTAGTTTGATATTAATGAATACCGTTGCTTCTTTGAGCATTGTATATTTGATATATATATATATATATATATAACTATTAATCTTTTATAGTTTTAACATGTTTTGGTATAGGTTCTTATAATTTTTTTTAGTTGCTCTAGCTAGTTCGCTCTAGTCTATCCCATTTGCAATCTTAGCCCATTTATTTTTTTGAATATGTCCAAAAAGAAGATGAGATGACATTAATAGTGTTAAATAAATTGACTCATGACTAATACTATTAAGCTGAACTGAATGATGAAATTATGATTTAGCAAATTAACAGCATCAATACCCTGTTTTCTTTCATGTTTCAAATTTCAATATGTTAAAGTATAGTTCTATCTCAGTACAAAGATTGATGACGTCAATCACATGTTTGCATATTTAACATTATTAATGCTACCTCTCATTCTTTTGGACGTATTACAAAAATAGAGGGACTAATATTGTGCATGGGTTGAACTAGATAGATATGAAACAATGAAACAACTACAAGGACTTATATCAAAACACATTAAAACAATATGATCAATAATTGTGTTTTCTTTTATATATATAACCTTATAACCTCTATATTTGAATATTACTTTATTGTTGCGTTAATTATTTAATTGACTTGCATATTTTATTATATTTGATGAGATCAAATTAAACATACAATACATGAGATTATTTAGGATAAAGACATCACGAGTGGTGGTCCCTCAAAGCACCGATTTTTCCATGTGCTCAAGTAGATGTTACCTATGAAAAAGTGAAACATTAAATCCTAATATAACGACAAAATAATAATAATAATAATAATAATAATAATAATAATAATAAAAGCCTCATAATAACAGAAAATTAAGCCACGCCCAGCAAACTTGTAAAAGACAAAGCGAAAATTAATTCACAGCTTTTAGTTTTTCTTAATTAATTTTAAATTCGGTTCTTATATTTTATTTTGTTTTAATCAAGTCATTATATTTTAATCTATTAGATATATTAATCCTTAAATATTAAAATTATTAATAAATGATTAACATTTCCAAAGCAAAGTAAGTTTTGAAGTTTATAGAAAATTTGATTTAATACTTTTGGTCAAATAATAAATGTTGATCCAGCTAGGAAGGATTTGACCCATTACTCAATCTCACTACAAATGTGAAACTCTTATTAGTGGACAGTCTATGAGTATGTACCCTTGTTAGCGCTCTTTGAATTTAGAAGCATGCTCTGATCCTAATGACTTGTTGAGCTCTGACGACATGACTTAACTAAACTTTTTACTATCAGTAAAAAAAATTAAATTTTATTTTAAAACAATGCTTACATTTTTATTTTTTAATGAAAATTATAAATGTATAAAAATTATTTAGAAGACACAGTAATATAATTATATCAACAGGCTTGGGGTTAACCAAGGAGACTAGTCTTTCATAATATAGTGAATCAATGTTAAAAATTATATTAGGAGATGTGCGCAATAGTACTTTAAATAGGATTGTCTTTTATAGGAAGATACTTGTACACTATAAAAAAAAAAAGACATAATCGAATTATACAAATTTTAAGTTACAAAAATATTTAATTATTTAATCTATTAATAAAAACATAAAAATTCTTAATTTCATTGTCTAAGTGAGAAAATTCAAGAATTTTAATCTCTAAGGATGAATAAATTTAATGGATTAAACTAGAAATGTTCAATTAAAATAAAATAAACTACAGATTTTAATTTAAAATTAAAAAAAACTATAAAGAATTGTAGATTAATTTTTCGAAAAACAAATAAACATCTAAACAGAAAAATAATATTTTTTTTGCTATGTTTCGTTTACAAACACGTCGAGGAGACACACACACGTTGAAAAGATATATAGAGGGAATTGATCCTCTATAGGTATTGAAGTTGAGACGTATTTTTTGATTTCACATGGTGATGATCACTGCATGTCGGACTTGCTTGGTCAGTGTATTTATTACATGATAAATCTTAATTTTAGAGGCGTCTCATTCACAGTTCCAAAACCTAAGCCAGAGACTCAGAGAGGCATCATGAGCTGAATTGAATGAATGTGTTGCGTTTTGTGTCTCACGACACAATCACAATCCATCACCTAACCCGTCACGGATTTGGTTTCAGCTAGAAGTGTTCACGATTGTCCTTTGCCCTAATCGTCTCGATTCATTTTTAATGATGTTGGGACCAGACTTTATGGGATATAACAAAAATATGTTCAAAATGAGAGAGGACATGGAGTCATCATTGAGATGTCTTGTTTCGTCCTGGATATATTATTATATTTTTTTTGTTTTCTTTTATTAATATTTAATATTTATTTTTGAGTATATATTTTTGTTTGTTTATTTTCTTTTCTTTTTACATATTATGTCTAATCACTTACGTTAGTCAATGATTATACTGTTATAGTATCTATAGCATGCAGGTCCTTTGCAGTTATTGTGTAATTGATTTTAAATTATGATTGTTATAATTGTGTTCTTTTACTTTAAATCATAGTTATTGTGACTTAATTATTGAATTCATGTATTTATATTGTTTTGGTTTTGAACTTAGTAAATTATATAAGGAAAAATATAACTTTAGGTTCGTACACTTTACTTGTGTTTTGCTTTAGGCCTATGCATTTTTTTTAATATTTTAGGTTCTTATACTTTTATTTTTTATTATTTTAGGTTCCTCCCTAAAACAATAATAAAAAATAAAATACAAATACCTAAAACGTCTAAAAAAGTATAGGGACTAATAGAAAAATGTAAGTAAAGTACAGAGATCAAAAATTATAATTTTTCATTATTTAATTTAATAAATATCATTATATAGGCCTCTCTTTTACATTTTATTTTGTTTTGTTGGGATATCCTCGTCTCGTCTTATCCCATCTCAATTCCAAAAAATATGAAATGGAACATGAGATAAAAATTTAATTTAATTTTTATTTTTTTAAGATGAGATAGTGGATAGTGATGACCAATCATATCTCATCCAAAGAACACTCCTATTTCAACACTAAAGTATGAACCCTTCAGGTTAAATTTTTAATTATAATCCAGATTTAACTTTTTTTACTTTTTATTTTTAAAAAAATTATCTTAATAGATATATAATTTTTAATAAAAATAATCTTATAATTATCCAGATTTGTAACTTCAAATTTAAATTATTTAAAATAAAATTGACTAGTTCAAATTTTTTTCATAACAATAAGTATCGTGATGCTGATCACGTCATAGCGTCACAGTCAGTACCGACCTAAAGGACTCTTCAAAAGTGATGCATTTCTAATTTCTATTTCCGCATCAGTTTCTTTTTCTTTTTCTTTCTTTGTGTGTTAATTCACTCTAACAAAATCGATCAATTAGAAAGGGTTGTGAATTAATTTAAAAAAGATTCTCATGCTTCACATGCTAAGACTATATGTTCTACTAGTATCTGGAAGTTTTTAATTTTGAGAAGGGTACTTATTAATTCCCTACCAAAATCCTTATCTTTCACCCTCAACTGTGTATGATGTAAGACATTTTTAAAAAATCTTACTTGATTTGATATTCTCTCTGTTCAAAAATGTAAGGCATTTTTTGAGGTGTTATTTAAAAATGTAATATATTTTTAATCTTTTAAGGTGTCATCATTACCTTTTTTTAAAAGTACCCTATTGATAATGACTTTATATTTATTATAAGTTATTTAATATGGGTAAATATGAAAAAATAAAATTAGTTAAAAAATAAATAACTATTTTATTGAGGTAAGATTCAATTAAAAATGTCTTACATTTTTAAATGGAGGGAATACAGAATAGTGGTTAGCTCTGGCTCTTAATGTTAGATCTCAGTGTCACAGCTATGGAGCTGGCTTCCCCCACCTCTGCACCTCTCCCATACCGATCTAAACTGATAGGATTAAATCTAAATGTTTAAATTTAATATTTTTTATTTTAAATTTATTAAAATAAAAAATTTACAGAACTGTTCATATTAAAATTAAATTGTCCAGATTTTTAAATAAATTTATTAAATTTTTTTATAATTCATATACATTTTTATATAAAATTAATAAATCTTAACTGTCTAAATTAAATCTGAATGACCTATATATGCGCTAGGGGGGTGCGAGGAGGGCTTCCCTCAGCTCACGCAACTATCAGCCTCTTGTTCTTTCTCCCACTCTAGTCTCGGAGCTCGTAGCTTCTTTCAATATCAAGTATTGCACTATTGAAGCCAAAATAATTTATGAATTCAGTTGCTAAAAAAAAATGTCATTTGTAATTATATTAGTTTGTTGGAGCCTATTAGTGCCAAAATAAGCAATTAATGTTGTGTATATTTTTAAAATTAAAAAATATTGAAAATATGCCAAAGGGACATAAAGCCCGAGCAACTTCAATGGTCGAGCTTTGTTAGCATATGATGCATTTTTTATAAATGAGCTTTTTAGATAGGACTAGATCATCCCATTTTCTCACATCTAATTTTGATATGCAATACTCTTTTTGATCTTATTTATAAGTTACTTTTAGCATGTTTCATCAGAATTAAAAAAAATTTTAAACCTCATTAATTTTATTTTAAAATTTAACAAGTTTTCACCTTTACCTCTAATAAATATTTTAATTTTTTACTGATATTTTTATTTAAAATATTTAATAAAGGCAAAAATGTAAAGATGAGCATTTAAAATTGGCAAATACTCTATAAATATGATTAATTTTTTTTTCTCTTTTTAACTTATAAATAGAATCAGATCAAGGAATATATCATAATGTTTTAAGTATTTTTGGCCAAATATTTTAAAACTGATTTTTGGAATTCTCCCATTTTTCAACCAGGGAATATATATATATATATATATATATTATATAATACTCGTGACAGAGCCTTCCATCCTATTGACTATAAATCCTTTAATTTCAACACAGCTAAAATATAGAATATTTAATTTGAAACCAATCACATGAGTTTGACCTATAAAAATTATTTTTTTAAATAGATTGAAATATGCTACGTGTAACATGGATAGGGTCACGGCAGGGCATTACCCCTATTCGTGTCCAGCCTGGCGTGTAGTTTGGGCCCGTTTTGTGGTCGAGTGTATTAGGTTGAGGTTGGCCTCATTGAATATATTTTTTATAAAACTAATAATAGAATTAAAAGTATTTTTTTAAAATTATATATGATCAATAGTTGCCTATTATTTTTACATAATATTAACTAATAACACCTTTTAAATTTTGAAAGGGGTTAAAAAATTATAACGATAAGAAATATAAAAAGATCATAAAAATAATATAACTCTCAAAACAAAAAAAATATCATAAATTAAATATTATTTACAAAAAATGTTATTAAAAAAACATATGTTTAGGCCAGGCAAGGGAGGGTTTGAATCTTACCCGGTTCTCAATCTGATGTATCTGAATAGCTCAAGCAAGTTTGGGTTGACCAAATTTTTGGGTGATGTGGATAGCCCAACTTATACTTTTAAGATTATGGTAGTACTTAATTCTAAATGTAACAATAATATACATAAACTTAATCATTTTGAAAACGCAAGCAGTAAACTAACTGTGAAAAGCATATCCTTTAAAGAAATTTTGATTTCAAGATCCTCAAATATTATTATAATCATGTGGGTGAGTCACTTTCGTTACAAAAATATATCTTATGTATTCTAGATAGATACTTTTGCATAATGATTTTGGAGTTTTTTCTATTTACAGCCATCATATATTGACTTTCATCGACTTCTGATTTTTAACATGTTGGTTGATATTTCATGCTTGATTATTGTTTCAGATTCACTTTGATTCTTCACCCATAATAATTCATAAATCATAAAGTCGTTGGCATTTATAGCAGATCCAGATGTATTTATATTGATCTACATATACTGTCCGAATCCTCTATATTCATATGTATTATACATAGTACATATATCCAGAGAAACAGGGAAAAATGCATGAATATAATTTTGAATGTATAAAAATATCATTTTCCAGAAAAAGCCAAAATGCCAAAATATGACCACCTACAGATAGAATAAATAGCAGTGAAAGCCCATGAACTTGTGAAACGTCATAGAAAGACCAAGGTAACAAAAAAAAAAAAAGAAGTAAATATATGAAAAAGCCCTTATTCATACGGCAGTTATACAGGTCATATGTAAATTCTAAAAATGTAAAAGTAAATATTTCTTTTCCCGTCCTGTTTGCGATTTATTTCTGGGAACTTTTAGACTGTAATTTTTTTAATCTCCTTTTAATATAAATTGACCCTTTAATTAAAAAGAAGAAGCAAATTCCAAAAGTTTAATTGCGATCTTCAAAAAAGTTCAGTTATAATAATTTAGTTCCTCCAGTCCTTCATATAAAACACTTTTTAGAAGTTCTGCTTAGTTCTTAATACAAGACATCTTGTAATACTTGATGATAATTAATGAATTATTTCCAAAAATGCCCACAAATATAATTGGTTCATTTGAGTGACATGTTTGACTTTAAGATTTAAAAGTGCTAATAATTTTGATTAAAGGTAATTTGGGATTTTTATATATTTTTTAAAAAAATCAAGACTCTTAACTAATTTTAACTCCTTTTCTTAATTCTTGTAATTTAATAAAAAATATTTTATAAATAGGATTGGAGGGATTATATAAATATGCTTGTAAACGAACTGTAAATTGTTGAAGTTTGTGAATCTCAGAATTTCATTTGCAAACTCTAAAAGTTTAGCTGCGAATTCCAAAAGTTCGATGCATGCGATTTATAACCCATTTACAATTAATTAATCTTCTACAACTTTTTCCAATATTTGTAACTAAGCTTTTCAAAAAGCTTCCAAAATTCATGGTGCTTTAATGTCATTTTCTTATTTTAGTGGTCCCAATGTATATAGAAGCATATTTTGTCATGTTACTCCCAATAAATTCATAAATGAAAATTAAAGAAAAGAATTTATATACACCTAACAGGTATTCAATTCATGAACCAAAGCTACCAAATAGAGTTGACTAAATCCAATATTAATATATATTTTTCCCTTCATCATCATCATTCAAATGTTGTTCCATATCTAATTTAACAGAGCCATGGTTGAGACCACTTCAGCTCCAATCCAAAGCTCTTCAAGTGATCATGATAGACCCTCTAGAGGTGGCTGGCATGCTGCCATGTTCATCATCTGTAAGCTCTCTTTCAATCTTCTTCGAGATCTCCTTTATCTCATCATCATCATCATCTATTTTTTCATAGACACTTCACAGAAAGTTGAATTTGGATAAACTGAGTTTCTCTTCTGAAATTATTACAAGCAAATGAGTTGTTCTGAGTTGATGATCTGATCTAGGCTCTGTAATATACCTTGTCTATGAACACTTTAATTTGAATGATAATGACATGAGGAATATATTATATATATATTGATGATGTGTGTGTACAGTTGTGGAGATGGCAGAGAGATTTGCATTTTATGGATTGAGCGGAAACTTGGTGAGTTACCTGACGAATGTTTTGGGAGAGACAACACCAGAAGCTGCTAAGAATGTCAACACTTGGGTTGGTGTCTCCTTCATCTTCCCTTTGATCGGAGCTTTTGTTGCTGATTCATATCTTGGTCGTTTCAAGACTATCATCTTCTCTTCCATCATCTATTTCTTGGTATTTCACCTACTTTCCCAAATCATTTCTTGTTATTATTATTTGAAAAATATAACTTTCGTGCTTGAACTTTTGTTTTTTTTTTTTTGCAATTATATTGATTCAATACTTAATTGACTTAAAATAATTCAATCCTTATAGTTTTTTTATTAAGTAGAACTCACTCCCTATAATTTTTTAAATCAATAAATAACAAGGATTGAGTTGTAGTAAGTCAAATTTTAAAAAATAAATCCATAATTAAAGCAAAGTTTATGAACCAAAAGGTATATTATCCCTTATTTTAAAAAAGAACAGAGAGAAATGGTAGTGAATTTGGTCCTGAACTTCTGCTAAACGCTGGGCAGATTTTATTGGGCATTCTTTATTGGAAATATGGAGAAAGTATATAAATAAAGAAAATATAAAATTTTTGCCCCAGTTTTTTTTCAATTATTGATTCAATACCTATAGTTTTTTTATTTGAAACCGCTCGTTCCTTATAGTTTTTTGACTTGATGAAAACCAATCCCTATGATTCTTTGACCCAATAAATTGCAAGGACTAGGTTATATTGAATCAAAGTTTAAGTACTAAGTCAATAATTAAAAAAAGTTTAAGAACTATATAAGTAATATTATTAAACTTGAGAGGAGCCTTTTCTTGACAACAAGTTTGAGTTTGGTAAAATTGATGGACGATGCAGGGAATGATTTTGTTGACACTATCAGTAGCAGTGATTCCAATGCATAGCAGAAAATTAGTGTTCTTCATGGCACTTTACATATTGGCTATAGGAGAAGGAGGACACAAGCCAAGCGTTCAGACATTTGCAGCTGATCAGTTTGACGAAGACTCGCCACATGAGAGAATGGCCAAGATCTCTTTCTTCAATTGGTGGTACTTTGGACTTATCACTGGTGCTGTTTCTGCCATTTTGGTTGTTGTTTATCTTCAGGTAATTCATTTTACATTTAATATCTCTTTTTTATATGGTTATTTGACTGTCTCAGATTCAAGTATTATTACACTCAATTCAAAGCAGCTTTCCAAAAATATTTCTTGCACTTACATGAGTTCCAGACTTCATACTTTCCACATACTTAACCATGTGTTTACATTTTCTTTTTTAAATAAATTACGTTGATGGACCTTGTTTCAATTTTTTTTTTTTTGACATAAAAGTCAAATATTATCGTAAGCATAACGATAACACGCAAAGGCTAGGAATGCTACATGACCAGCATCATTACTTAAGCTAGGAAGGCAAACAAGAAATAGCTTTAGCGGAGACAAGTTAAAAAAATATATATATACTCTTTCCCTACCATGTAAGTCATTGTTACCTAATTCATATTTTTTTAAAAAAAAAAATTGGTTAAAACGTTAATTTTTTTTTTGAAAATTTTTGTATGTTTCTAATTGTGTGTGTGTGAATATATATATATATATATATTTAAATATAATAAATATAATATTTAATTTATTTAAAATAATTTAATTAATCACTTGAGTAGAATATAATAAAAGTATAAATAATATGTATGTATGTATGTAACCCACCTAATGTCCAATGTTTTTGACCAAGTGAGACTTTTAGAAAAAGTCTTATATTGTGATCAAGATTGAGTAAGATATATGACCTAATCTAGAACTTATATCGGATCTATATCAAGTTTTAATTTTTTTTAATTATACAAATCTTGTTTTCATCAATAAATATAGGGTTATCGTTTAAAGCACAGACATCTAGTATCCCAGAACAAGAAAAGATCCTTGTCCTCCCCACCCCCCCCCCGGGCCTGAATTCCTTTGGTCTTATGAATATGGGTAAATAGTGGCCCAATCAAGTGGACTGGCTCATCAAAATTGGGCCAGACTTATTCTTAAATCCTCTGTTGGGCCCAGTATAAGTCTACCTAGCCCAGCAGGCATGGAAGTAGCATTTGGTAGGGCCCAACATTAAGCCTAGTTAACGTAACCCACCCTTGCGGACGAGCCTATTCAACATATATTTAAGGACATACATAAAATTAAGTAAAATAATTTTAGACATGGTAATTATTTTTAAGGACTAAATTTAATATAAAATTTAACTAGAAAATTACCACTAAATATTAGTAAGTTTACCGTTTTAAAATTTAGAAATAATTTTTCTATCATTTTTTTAAAAATTATAATAATTTTATTCTTTAAAAATATTTAGGATTTTTAAAATCATTAAATCTAATCCTTTGAAAAATATGAGTTCTAATTTTTCTTTGACCCTCATTTTGCTCTTTTTTCCTTTGTTGACAATTTATGAATTTAGGATAATGTTGGGTGGACCGTTGGGTTTGGCATATTGGCGGCGGCTATAGCGGTGGCTTTTGGTATTTTCTTGCTTGGTATAAACAAGTACAGAAAACAAGGGCCACTAGGAAGTCCCTTCACTATGGTGGCTCAAGTGTTAGTAGCAGCTTTTCAGAAGCGGCACGTGGATGAGACGCGCACCGGAAGAGGTGTCTATCATGGAAAACTCACAATGCATGGTGTTATTGTGGACACAAAAACTAGAGTTTTGGCTCGTACCAAACATTTCAGGTATGTTAATTATAAAGGCGAAATTGTGCATTAGATGGGTGAAAAATTTGGGAGGAAAGTCGACCAATACTTGAAGAACATTACAGATTCTATTATTTGCTATCGAATTTTAAAAAGGTCTTTAAGAATCTACATTTAGTGGTGGAGCCACGTTAGAATGACGGTATATAAATGTATCCCAATCTTTAAAAAAAAATTATAAGTAAGGTATGTAAATTTTGCAATTTTCTATCTCCTACTTATAATATTTTACATTTTCTTGACTAAATAAAATATATTTGGGCTCGAAAGTTAGTTATGTGTGTCATATTTTAACAATCAAATATAAACTATGAAAAACATATTTACAAGAAAGATCATATTAAATTTTTCACTATAATTTTAAAAAATGATAATAAATTTACTTATAAATTGTAATCCTAGTGTAATTATTTTTAAAAAAATATTAATTTTTAAATTAATTTATCTTGCACCTCTTAATGTTTTGGTCTTGGCTCCTCCAGTATCTACATTAATAATTCTTGAAGAAGGATATTTCATATTTGGTACTTCATTACAAAATTTTCACCCATTTGGTTTTATGCAATATTTTTCCTATCATAAGTTATCTTCTCTTTCAAAAAAATATGATTATTAGATTTAATCCTCTACTCTATGTGAATACTAAATTATAAAATTTACACTTTTTGACGAGTTTCAGATTTTTGGACAAGGCAATGATAATTGATGAAGTTGATGCATCAAGCAACACAACAAATCCTTGGAGGCTATGCTCATTAAACCAAGTGGAAGAAATGAAGCTAGTTCTAGGCCTCATACCCATATGGCTAACATGCTTGTACTTCAATTTAGTGCAAGCTCAATCATCAACCTTCTTCACCAAACAAGGTAGCACAATGATTAGATCTCTAGGACCTCACTTCACTATCCCACCGGCTTCGCTCCAGTGCATCTCCGGCTTCGTTGTCATCATCTTCATCCCAATCTACGACCGATTCCTTGTGCCCATAGCAAGAAAATTCACAGGCAAACCCACAGGCATCACAATGCTTCAAAGAATTGGCATTGGCTTGTTCCTATCTGCTCTAACCATGTTTGTGGCTGCCCTAGCAGAGTTCAAAAGGCTTAAAGTAGCAAGTGATCATACTCTCTTGGACAGTCCAAAGGCAATAGTGCCAATTAGGGTTTGGTGGATGCTTCCTCAGTACATGTTGCTAGGGTTTGTGGATGCTTTATCCATTGTAGGGCTTCAACACTTGTGCTATGATCAAATGCCCGAGGCATTGAGAAGCTTGGGAGCTGCATTTTATATCAGTAATGCTGGTGTTGCAAACTTCATAAGTAGTGCTATGATATCTATTGTGGAAGGAGCAAGCAGAAAGAAATGGCTTGGGAATAATCTGAATAGATCACACCTTCATTACTATTATTTTTTGCTTGCAGGAATTGGGGTTTTGAATTTGAGTGTTTATGTTGTTGTTGCTAAGAGGTATGTTTACGAGAAAGTTGAAGAATATGATGAAAGGAAAGAGGAAATGATTATAAGGGGTTCTAATGAACGTCACAATGAGCATGATGAAGAAAATGCTCGTGGTTAAGTTTTTTTCTAATGGATTAGGCATTGATTGTTTCTAAAAATAATTAGTGCAACAAATAGTATTATTTGTTATAAATTTTGTATTTTTGGTTAATTAAGGTATCGGGCTCTGCTCGTTACTTAGAGTCCAGATTGCAAGGCACGCTATATGAATATGAAAATTAGCTAGGTGGGTGTCCAATAAGTTTTATTGTTTTATATATTAATATAGAAAAAATTAATATGTAGGTTCTTCTAATTTTTTTAATTTTAAATTAGATTCTTATAATTTATTTTGTTTTAATCAAGCTTTTATAATTTAATTGATTAAATATATTAATCTTTGAATATTAAAATTAACAATGAATGACTAACTTTTCCAAAAACAAAACATTTTGAAAATTTATAAAAAATTGGATTTAATATTTGGGCCAAAATTTAAAAAATAAAATTTGATTTAATACAATGCTTACATTTTTATTCAATTTTTCATGAAAATTTTGTGTGTATAAAAAATTATTTAGAAGACATAACCGAATTATATAAAATTAAAGTTATAAAAATTATTTAATTGTTACTAATTATATGAAAATTAAAATCAAACAAGTACATAGTAGAAGATCCAAAGATGGTTCATAAGGCAATAACACATAATCAAGATCACGTTGCGTTGAAGAAATGTTCTTTTTTTAAAGGATTATTTTGACACATTTAATTAGTTGCAAATACTAAGACATTTTCAATGAAATACTAATTTTCCATATATTAAAAAATGTCGTCGTCCTCTGCCATAGTGCAACGTTAATATATTTCCCAAGTCTTAAAAAAAGTGTCAGTCATCTTTATCTCTAAAGAATTAATGAGTCTGCTCTAATTTTGTATTATTAAGAAAATCACGTATTTTCATTGTAAGTACAAATAAATTCTAAACTTTGGTCAAATGTCTTATTAATTTAATCAAATTGTTCGCTTAAAGAGCTCTAATTGTATTGATACGTGCCGGCTTAGGCTACTCGCGGATTGCGTCTTGTTTAAACAACTTAGACGCAAAGGCATCACCTTCTTCTCCAATTGGGTTGTGATTTGTGAAGAGATTTTCTTTCTTTTCTTTTTTTCTACTTGATTTCTGCAACTACTAATTTTTATTTAATTTTTTATTCATATGGCTTAAATTACCAACCTTGCTTAAAGAACACAGACATTTTTTCTACTCGATCCAATTATTGTTTGTGGCATTATTCTAGTATATATTAATATACATTTAACAGTTCAAAGAAAAAATTGAAATAATAAATATAATGGGGAAAAAGGGGGGGGAATGGGAAAGGAATATTGATTACTTTTGATGAAAATTTAATTTAATATTTTTTTCAAAAAAAGGAAAAAGAAAATTTAATTTAATACAATGTTAAAGTTATTATTGTTATTATTATTATTATTTTGGCCACTGTTATTATTAATTTTTCACGAAAGGCATGTTAATTTTTTATGAAAATTATATAAATTTTGATTTATGAAAATTATGTAATTAATTCTAAAATTATATAATCTTTTAATGAAAATTTAATATTTTTAAAAATAAAAAAATTAACAATTTTAATCTTGAGAGATTAATAAATTAGACTGCTCATATTATAAGTGATTAAAACAAAATAAACTGTAAGAATTTAATTCAACATTGAAGTAAACTATAAAGACTTGTACATTAATTCTCCCTAAATTTTATTATATATAAATGTTTTTTCTAAAAATAGTCAGGTTATTTTTGTTATTCGTATGAAATTAATCACTTTTCTATTCTCTTTATTTTCTCCTGCTCAATCAAGCATGAAGAGATAGAAAATTACTCCTCCAATAGAGTTGTTTAGCTAGTTAGAAGTGCCGAAATATCGAATCACAAGACATTTAAGGAAAAAAAATTAATACTTTCATACAAAAGGTTTTATATGAATATATCATGAGAACTGTTGTTATGATAAGAGTAAATTAAAGGAGTGATTATTATTTAGTAATACCGGATAATGGATGATTTTGTTTGGCAAATTAGAGAAAAAAACGATAGCACAACATTAAGGAAGCAAGTTTCTTCTAATTCTCATATATCCAAGCAGACGTAGCCATGAATACAAGCTAAGTAATTAACAGCTAGACAGTAGTACATAACGTTGAATTAAAGCCATCAACTTATATATATACATATATATATATATATATATATCATGATATGACTTACTTTAATATATATAGATGACATGTTGACAACGAGTTCTTTCCCATTCTCAGAGCTAATTAAGCAACTTCATATAGATGCATCAATGGATACAACAAATGCAGCTTCAAGGAAAGCCAACTCTTCAAGTGATGATCACAGACCCCCAAGAGGTGGCTGGAATGCTGTCATCTTTCTCATATGTAACCTCTCTCTCTCTCTCTCTATCTCTCTCTCTCTCTCTCACGCACGCACGTATCAATATCATCATACTTAATGTATGCTTTTATCTTTTTCTTTCTCTGTTCTTTTCTTTTTTTCCTTATAAGTTGAAAAGGTTAAAAAATAAAAATAAAAAGTGTTGAGATAGAGATTTATTCTATTAATATATACTCTCTTTCAAAAATGTAAGACATTTGTTAAAAAATTAGATGTTCAAAAATATAAGACATTTTTAGCCTTTTAAGGTATAATCATTGCTTTTTTTTTTTCCAAAAGTACCCTTATTGATAATGAATTTATATTTACTGTAGGGTGTTTAATAGGGGTAAATATAAAAAGATAGGATTAGTTAAAAAGTAGGTAACTACTTTATTGGGGGGTGAGATTCGATTAAAAATGCCTTACATTTTTTAACGGAGAGAGTAGTGCCTATTAAAATTTATTCTACTGAGATTTAAGGAATATCTATTAAGAAAGAAATTGAAGGCATGTTTACATTTTTTTTTGAGGAATTCTACAATTTTTTTCTTCTTCTTTCTCATATGTAACCTCTCTTTCCACCCTTTTCTCAAATACATATATATATATATATATATATATCATCATACTTGATGCTTTTATCTTTTTCTTTCTTTGTTCTTTGTTTGGCCTAATTAAGTTGAAAGCTCGATAATAAGGAATACAAATTGACAAAAAAATTTAAAAGCATGTTTATATTTTTTTGAGTGAATTATACATTTTTTTGCATAAATTTTGCTATGCTAATTTACACAGCTGTATGTTTTTCTTATATTTTCCCACAAAAAAAAAATCTGTGTGTATTGTGAGACTAGAAAATTCAAGGAATAAATTTAATTTTGAGTGAATCAATGCTTGAGTTTAAAAAAAAAACTTAAATGCCTCTCCACACATATTTAATTTGGCATGTGATACTTGAATATTAAACATGAACAAAGTAAAACCGATACTTAAATACCCTCGTTACTTGTGTAAGTGGTTGAAAGTTTAAATCTTAACTCTTGTATATGTAATAATTTAGTTTAGAGAAGTCTATCATTTGCCTTAATTACAAGGAGATATCATTTGTTGTCGACGGAGCCTACTTACTTTTAAAACATAATAATGCTTGAACATGGCTTCCTCGTATTTATCTCATATTATAGTCTTGTACCAGTCCAAATCTTAAAACCTACATAAATCATGAAACGCAGTTGTGGAGATGGCAGGGAGATTTGCGTTCTATGGCTTAACTGGAAACTTGATAAGTTTCCTCACCGATGTTTTGGAAGAGACAACATCGTCAGCTGCTAAGATCGTCAACACTTGGGCTGGTGTCTCCTTCATGTTTCCTCTGCTTGGAGCTTTCATAGCTGATTCCTACCTTGGTCGTTCCAAGGCCATCATCTTCTCTTCCATCATCTATTTCTCGGTACACCCATGCACCTTCTTAGAACCGATGATCGACTCTACTTTACACAAAGTCTGAGAAATAAGCTACACTACTCTTCATGACTTATAGATTGATGATTTTCCCCAGCTGATCCTCAACAGTGTTAATTAATTTTGACATGTAAACGCAGGGAATGCTTTTGTTGACAGTATCAGTATCAGTTATTCCTTTGAACAGTCGAAAGGCAGTGTTTTTGGTAGCACTTTACGTACTGGCGATAGGAGAAGGAGGACAAAAGCCAATCATTCAAACATTTGCAGTGAATCAATTTGAAGATTCTTCATCGATGCAAGAGAGAATGGATAAGAGCTCCTTCTTCAATTGGTGGTACTTTGCAACTGTAATTGGTCAAGTGTCTGCTCTTTCCATTGTTATCTATGTCCAGGTATATTTCCTCCTCCTTCGTACATCATATTCTCTCAGGACATACAGTCTTAACTACACAACATCATGGAGTTTAATTAACAAGACCCACTTATAATACTTATTTATTTCTCAAGAGTGGATGGGCACGATGTCTCTTGTAATACTCCAACCTTCCAATTTTTTTTTTTCATTTGGAATTATTAGATTTTATATAAAATGAGAGACATTTTAATATTATCTAATGATGAAATGATGCAACTTTTTGTGATTTTTTAAAGAAAAATATCCTCAAATTGTGTAGATTTGATTTGTTTTACTTTCTATGAAAAAATGTGGGGAAAAAACCTAGAACGATATTAGAATCAAAATGTTTCTTATTTTTTCTAGAATCTAATTATCAAAAGAAAAAAAAAGAGAAAAAATTGAGAGATTGGGACATTAGGAAGGTGGGATATAATTAGAAGCCCTTATTAGTGGGTTTTGAACTTATGTTCATGTGGGAAGAGTCATGTTCTTCTCAATTCAATCAACACTCATTTGGCAAATAGGATGCTTCAATTTAGTCCTATTTATGAAGTAGAGAGAGTATTTATTTTGCCCTATTAAGGCACCTCAATGATTATTATACTATTTTTATCTTTACTTTTTTATTCCTATTAAATGTTAGAAAGGTTATTAAACCATGTTAGAGTATTTTAGTTTTAAAATATGTATATTTAATAAGGATAATTTTAAAAACTGGTTGAATTTTTTGACACAGCTAATAGAGTTTATAATTTTCCTTAACTTTAATGAAAATGCTGTAAGTGACTTATAAATAAAACTAAAAAAAGTACTAGTATATATTTAGTTAAATGACACACACATATATACTAATTATAATATATAGAATTTTTTTACTCCTTTCGTTAGAATTTATTTTCTTTTTTTATGCAAATAGGATAACGTGGGGTGGGCAACAGGGTTCAGCATATTGGCAGGAGCTTCGGCGGTTGCATTTGCTATTTTCCTGAGCGGCATGAACAAGTATCGTCCACAACTGCCTCTGGGAAGTCCTTTCACTTCGCTGGCTCAGGTGGTCGTAGCGGCGGCTCGCAAGTGGCGCGTGGATGAGACGCTCCCTGGAAGAGGTGTTTGTCATGGAGATACTGTCAATGGCCATTTGCTTTTGGAGCCTCAATGTATGACTTTAGCTCGGACCAAAAAATTTAGGTATTTATATAATATTCTTATCTTTTGTGAAACGATTATTTTATTTTAACTATTTCTTTTGAAATGCATACTACCTTTTCTTCAATAATAAAAGTAAACATATATTGAGATAGGCATAATATTTCATTTAAGTATTTAGCTACAATACTCTAATAATATATCTATCAATTGTTACTTATCTGTTAATTATAAGTATTAAATATAGTTTTAACTTGGTTATCCAAAGCTGACTTCAATTGTAAGCCTAACCCAAAATCTCGTCATGCATAAAAAATATGCATTTAGCTGGTATGATAAGATCATTCATTTTATTAATTTACATACGGTATACTTGTGAGTCTTACAAAAAACAAAACATTTATTAACTATTCCTACATAATTGTTTTCTTCTATAGAATTGAGGATTTAAACCTTGTTTTGGGTCACTCTCCATATTGGTCTATCTGATTGACTACAAGAGCCTCATATGGCTAACAAGCAACAAGAATACAATACATTATATTGTAGGGGTCAAATTAATTTATTTTTTGAGTAACAAAAAAAATTAAATACTTTATCAAAAGCTCACCATCTCCTAATAGAGAAAAAATAATGAGTATTATATATCCCAACATTAAAAATATACTCATTCTTCAGTAATCCGCCACATACGCATCCGCATCTTTTGCATGTGTATTACTAAATTTCATTAAAAAATTTCCTTAGAGTAAATCTCCACGTTAACTAATTAATTGATCTATATATCACGTCTTGAAAAATATATTAAAAGTGACCTTACAACTTCTAACTTGATTCAGATTTCTGGACAAAGCAATGATAATTGACGAGATTGATGCATTAAGAAACACTAGAGATCCTTGGAGGCTATGCCCATTAAACCAAGTGGAAGAAACGAAGCAAGTCCTTGGCTTGACCCCAATATGGTTAACCTGCTTGTACAATAGTATAATCCTGGCTCAGCTCTCAACCTTCTTCACCAAACAAGGCAGCACAATGGTCCGAACCATCGGTCCCCAACACTTCACCATCCCACCAGCATCACTCCAATGCATCACTGGTTTCACCATCATCCTCATAATCCCGATCTATGACTTACTCCTTGTCCCTCTTGCCAGAAAATTCATTGGCACGCCGATCACTGGCATCACGATGCTTCAAAGAATAGGTGTAGGTTTGTTCTTATCTCTTGTAACCATGCTTGTGTCTGCCCTAGTAGAGAACAAAAGGGTAAGAGTAGCGAGAGATCATTATGTCATGGACGATCCGAAGGCAATAGTGCCAATTAGGGTTTGGTGGCTGGTGGCTCAATATGTTTTTTGTGGGGTTTCTGAAGCATTTGGGATTGTGGGGCTACAACATTTTTTGTATGATCAATTGCCAGAGGCTAAGAGAAGCTTGGGGGCAGTGTTTTTTATTTGTAATGTGGGGATTGGGAATTTTATTAGTAATGGGCTTATATATGTTGTAGAGGTTGCAAGCAAAGGAAGATGGCTTGGAGATAATTACCTAAATAGGTCACATCTTGATTTGTTCTATTTTCTTCTTGCAGGATTAGGGCTTTTGGATTTAGGTCTTTTTGTTGTTGTTGCTAAGCAGTATGTGTATCGAAAAGCCCCCCAAATTTCCACTAACTCGTTCTCATGATATATATAATCTTTTTTTTTATATATGTGTGAGTGTATAAGGTCACCTTTTGTGTAACTTATTGAAAATTACAAAGTTAATATTTTAAAAATTTTTATAAACTATTTTATTTTTTGTTTTAATTTTAATAAAAAATTGATCTGATTATCGCATAAATATTCGTATATAAAGAAGTAGGCACATTTTTCTTAGTATTGCACAAAAACTAGTAATTAAGTCATATTATTTATAAATCGTGACATAAAATAATAAGACATTCTCACACATGAAAACACACGCAAAATTAAATATGCTAGTTAATATATCATATATAAATGTAAAATTCATAGAAAATTACAATATTCATAAAAGTATAAATAATTCATTTTTTCCTTATATTCAAGTAGTACACAAAAATGTGCATTAATATAAACTTTATAGCAAGCCACATCAATGATCAGTTATAAATTATGAAGTTCATTCCCTATATTTGTGTTACACAAAAAAAAAAAAAACTTGTCATGTTAGTCCAACAAAGATTAGTCTAATTATTAAAGATTTGGTTCACTAAAGTCGGGAATCAAATTTTGCTGCTGAGCGCGCTCTGACTCTGAAACCATGTCCTGCCTAGTGAGCCAAACTATTTGTACTTCGGTGTGATTCCTTAATGTTTCGGTGGCATATATACAGAACTCATGGACAAGAAAAACCGACTTAGAAAAAATCCAATTTATCAGTAAAAAGAAAAAGAAAAAATCCAATTTTTGTTAATCGGTGTCGCACGGGTATATGTCTCATCCTTTTGAATAGTGTGCCATTTAAACGAAAAAAAGGTACGTCACGTTTCTTCTCAATTAACAATCAATATAAATTTTTTTGGCCAACATATCAAGAATCAAAATATATATATATATATATATATAATTACCATTTAAAACGTGCGCTCATGCTTGGAAAAGTTTAAAATGAACCGTAATGATGAGTTTTGTAGATCTTATATTATATATAAACATATGGATATTCAATTTAGATTTAAGGTTTCATGGTTAAATATTGCCAAAAAAAATGTTTATGGAATCATTGAATGAATAACTTATCATTCAAATATTAGGGAAATACGTACATAACAATTGTAAGTACTATTTATACCTATAAAAACACTAACACTGTGCCTGACACTTTGGTAAACATTATCCTACTGCCTTACATTGTCTGACATGTTACCCATCAATATCAAGCTGCTGGTACTTTAATTTGCTTTTTTTTTTTTGAATTAGGTCCCAAAGTCTAATGAGATAAAAGATAAGTCAATGACAATATTGTGAAACAGTGAATTGAAAATATTGATTTAGATATTTGTAAATGTTAGGATGTCGAAACATGGATGGATTTGAATTGATATGGAAGTCTCTCGTTGGATAAAATGATAGGTTTAATAATAAATATAAAATAAAGATAAATGATCAATAAATTTCAGTTTTGTGAGTTAAGATGACAACCTTTCACTACTTATGCATGTCCACCTGTTTTCTCCTCCATTTATAGGTGGTCACTCACACAATTATTAACAAGGGGTATAGAACAAGGTTCTACCCAAGATCTAGAAATTCATTTTGCGCATATGTTTAAAGCTCAAAATGAAACTGATCACAATTGTAGCAAAGATTTATGTGTTCCACATCATTTGAAACTCGAAAATTGGGTTGCCCTAATTGTAGGAGTAGAAGTTGGTGTTTTTAACATCTTTAATATGAGGAACTTGTGAGTTCACACATGAGAAAAAGATTGTTAGAATGTTCAGGTATAAATTAATTTCAACTGATGTGAAAGTCTCACATTAAGTAAAGTTAAATTTAATAATTAATATCAAATAAAATTTATCTTTGAAGTAGTTTGAATTAAGATATGATGTCATTCAAATGTTCTTACCAAATTTATTCTCACCCCTCATTTCTGAATGGTCACTTTCCATTCATTGCTTCTTCTTTGTTTTTTTTTGGGGGGGGGGGGTCATGATTTCCCCTACATGGAGAAAAGACAAGAGAGACTCCCATCATAGAAGCCATATATAAGGTTGAGGGTTTCCAGTATAATCTCACAGCACCTCCAATCAAACTGATCAGGACAATAAGAGGCAATGCAATTGACAAGCAGAAGCTCTTTTAATAGCAAGAGCCTCAGTCATAAAAGCAGACATACAATACACATCTTTCGACAAAAACATTTATGAGACTCATTTATAACACTAAGTAAATATGAGACGCATCTATCGACAAAAACATTTACATCTGTTTAAATACTTATCCGCAATACATCCTTGGAGAATACTCCCTCCATCACTAAATATTAAGTATTTTTTTAGAAATTTATTTTATCCCTAATTATAAAAGGTGATAAAGATATTTTAAAGTAATTAGACAATTTTACCCTTATTTTAAAAAATAAAATAGATTATTAACTGTATGTTTCCTTATCATTATTATGATATTATTAGGAATAAAACTGAAAAACATTGTATTTTTATATGAGTTCAACTAAATAACAAATCTTTATTGACATAAGTGATTCAGTTAAAAACACCTTATATATAGGGATGGAGGGAGTAGTTTTCTTGCATTATATCTATTAATTGTTTTTTGGCCACATATCTATTAATTGTTTATAACTAATATAAATAGAGTAATTTGTCATGAAATTTATATTATTTAAATTTATTGATTATATCAAGTATTCATGACATTTCATGTCCACACATATGCATTGAAATCTAATAATAACAGTCAAAGATCAAAACGCTAACATATTTGTATTAGCATATGTATATATATATATACCTAGCTCACCACACACCACACAACATCACAAGCTGCTTCTTCTTCTTCTTCTTCTGCTTCTTCTCTTATAACTGAGTCAGCCATGGATTCCACCACTGATCCTTCAAGTGACCACAAAGCCTCTAGTGGAGGTTGGAATGCTGCCATCTTCGTCATCTGTAAGTTGCCCTATTATCCTCCCCTTCTAGATTTCAACCTCAATTGATTTCACTTTGCAAATTGGGTTTTAAGTTTTAACAATTGCTTTTAAATCCTATACAATCCATCGCACAACATTTCAGTCTTGTCTGCAACAACTATGAATCCCCTTCATGTACGGAGTTTGAAAAACAAGCCTTGTTATACTTTTTATGTTAGGTCTATATATAGAAATATAAATTTCATTTGTCCATTTTATATAACTCAAAGGAGTGTGATGAAGCACTACTCGTATAAAATGGATAGCTACAGTTTTCAATAGGACAAAATTGAAAGAGACTTGGTCATCCATTTTCCAGCATGTTGGCTCAAGTTCCCATGTAATATTATGTACGATTTAAATTCTCTTATTCAATGAATGTAGTAACTTGGATTTCATCAAACACTACTTGACAGCTATCAAAATACATTTCCTTTCAAAAATTTTAAAACAATCCTCACGATTAAAACACCTTTAGCATACATTATTCCCTTCAAAAATTTAAGGTTTGATATTTTTAAGTATTATATGACAAAATCTCTAACAACCGTTCACTTAAAATAACAATTATTATCATGTCATGTGCATGATGAGACACTTCTTGAATGAATGAATTTGTGACAATCCAAATCCCATTATATAAGAAGCAGAGAAAAAAAAATTATAGTCATGCTTATCATTTTGTAAATACACATACACATGCTCATGTTATTATTTAACCTTCCCTCAAGCATCTCAGCGTTTGGTTGTGGAAATAACCAGCTCAAACATTGAATTATATTCATCCACAAATCTAATATTATATTCATTAATTTCTCATAAATTCCCAAATTTAAATCAACATCATCATTTGAGACTATCTTTTTTTTTTTTTCACGACCACGCAGTTGTGGAGATGGCAGAGAGATTTACATTCTATGGATTAACTGGGAATTTAATAACTTACCTCACTGATGTTCTAGAAGAGACAACATCAGCAGCAGCTAAGAATGTGAACATCTGGGTAGGTGTCTCCTTTGTCTTTCCTTTGGTCGGAGCCTTCATAGCTGATTCATACCTTGGTCGTTTCAACACCATCATCATCTCTTCCATCATCTATTTCTTGGTAATTAATTACTCCCTAACCTACTAATAACTTTATCTATAAGGAGAATGACAATTAAGTCTCAAAAAAGAGTAGAAAAAAAACAGTTAAGTTGCTAACAAAATTAAAAAAAAGTTATAAATATTGATTTAAATAATTGAAATGACATAATTTTAAATGTGACTCTGAATTTATAACTGATCAGATTCTTATTTTTAGTTGTTTATATAAATATATGCAATTTATTTTTTAGAAAATTATATATATATATATATATATCTAGGACAGAACTATCATCAATATAATTTTTGGGGACTTTACTGTCACTTTCCCTTATATATATATATATATATATTAAAGATTTTATTTAAAATTAATTAATTAGAAGGAAATGTTATTTACTTAGGAGGTTGTAGTTAGTTAATTAAATAATATCAAAGCGAATAACGTATTCAAAGAAAAATTTTATGCTTAAAATAACAGGAGTGTTATATGTCAAGGACCATGAGAAAAAATTCTTACATCAAGGACCATAAGTTTCACGGTTTGCAGACCAAAGCAACAAATTGCTTTTAAAAATGTTGAATTTGACGGTTTTAAATTGCAACCGCCAAATATATGTAATCTCGCACATGCACATTTAGCAGTTCTTCAATTAATTGTCATATATAGACCGTCATATATGTCTAATTCTGTAGTAGTGACTGCAGGGAATGATTCTGTTGACACTATCAGTGTCAGTGATTCCTATGCGTAGCAGAAAGTCAGCGTTTTTCATTGCACTTTACATATTGGCGATTGGAGAAGGAGGACACAAGCCAAGCGTTCAAACATTTGCAGCTGATCAGTTTGATGAAGATTCACCACATGAGAGAATGGCCAAGATCTCTTTCTTCAATTGGTGGAACCTAGGAATAGTAACTGGTGTTATCTCTGCCACGTTGGTTGGTACTTATGTTCAGGTAATTATAATATTAAGCGTTTGTTTTCTTCTTCTTCTTTTTTGTCAGTTTCAATTTAAATCCTAAATTCTTACCTTTTCTTTTTTTTTTTAAAAAAAATCTAATTGAGTCATTAGACATGTTTTTGAGTAAATTACACGCAACTGAGGTTGTTGAAATTACAGACTTCCTTTATTTATTTATTTATTGCAAGAATGACAGTGATTCAATGAGTTCAAAAAAGTTCAATTTTTTTACCGTTCAAAGATCGCTTAAAGAGAAGTACTTACTTATTGCCTACCAACAAAGTTATTATATTGATAGCAGAATTTGAATCCATGATCTTGAGTGTTATGTTTCAAATTCTTACCAATTAAACTAACATTGCTTGGTAAAAAAATCAAGTTAATGATAGATAGATCAAAAAAATTGTTAAAAGATGAGTTGCAAATTTCAATTTAAATAGTAAACTGTAAGTTTCAAATCACTGAGAGAGTCATTTGTTTAGAGAGTCCATTATCCATTCTTGACATGTTCCTAAGCACAAAAATTTCTTTGAAGAGTCATTAAATTGTTTTGTTTTCTTTTTCCTTTGACTAAATAAAGTTACTTCTTGCTGCTTATTTATCATAAATTTGTTGATAAATCAATGCATGTAATCACAAACGACAATATTATTCCAATGAAGTTGTTTGCTTGGCAATAAACTGTCTTGAAACCTGTTGATCTCATGATTTAAAATGTGTATTACCATATTTTAACCAATTACAGAATCTTTAATTACATCTTTGTATGGACATTTTATTTTTCATATAGGAGAACATTGGGTGGACCGTAGGCTTTGGCATATTAGCCGCAGCTTTGGCTGCTGCATTTGGTATTTTCCTGTTAGGCATAAAGAAGTATATAAAACAAGGGCCACTTGGAAGTCCTTACACTGCGGCAGCGCAAGTTCTGGTAGCGGCGGCTCGAAAGTGGAAAATGAAAAATGGAAGTGATATTTTTATAGAGACTGGAACCAGGACTCTAGTTCACACCCAGCATTTTAGGTGAATTGTGGAGAATTATTTTGTTTACATGAATTAAACTTAATTATTCATCAATTTATTTATTAATTATCACCCAACAAATGTGTGAGTTATTTTGCACGTTTGATTTGAACTCTTGTTCAGATTTTTGGACAAGGCAATGATGATTGATGAAATTGATGCATCAAGCAAAACTAGAGATCCTTGGAGGCTATGCTCATTGAACCAAGTGGAAGAAATGAAGTTAGTGCTTGGCCTCATTCCCATATGGCTAGCAAGCTTGTATGTTAACTTAGTATTCTCTCAAATCTCAACTTTCTTCACCAAACAAGGTAGCACAATGGTTAGATCACTAGGACTTCACTTCACTATCCCACCGGCTTCACTCCAATGCATCTCTGGCTTCGTCGTCATCGTCTTCATCCGATCTATGACAGACTCTTCGTGCCAACAGCAAGAAAATTCACAGGCAAACCCACAGGCATATCAAAACTTCAAAGAATAGGCTTGGGCCAAGTCCTATCTCTTGTAGCCGCGCTTGTGGCTGCCCTAGTAGAGTCCAAAAGGGTTAAAGTGGCACGTGATCACAATCTCTTGGACAATCCAAAGAACATAATAGTGCCAATTAGTGTTTGGTGGTTGCTTCCTCAGTACATTTTGCTAGGGTTCGTGGATGTTTTTGCTATTGTAGGGATTCAACATTTGTTCTATGATCAAATGCCAGAGACAATGAGGAGCTTGGGAGCTGCATTATATATAAGTAATGCTGGAGTTGCAAACTTTATCAGTAGTGCAATGATATCTATTGTGGAAGGAGCAAGCAGAAAGAAATGGCTTGGGAATAATATGAATAGGTCACATCTTCATTACTATTACTTTTTGCTTGCAGGGATTGGGGTTTTGAATTTGGTTGTTTATGTTGCTGCTGCTAAGAGGTATGTTTACAAGAAAGTTGAAGAACATGATGATGCAAACCAGAAAGAGATATTAGATTCCATTATTTTGAAATAATATGTTTTCCAATTTTAAGGTAATTAGGTATTGACTTATTTCCCAAATGAAGAAACAAAGTTTTTTGGTTTTTAAAATTGTGCAATTGATGATCTTTAGAAGATTCCCCACCAAGAGTGATTTTTTTTTTAAAATAAATTTTAAATATTTATAAAATTAAGACTCATCCAGATGACATTTGCAAGTTGCAACTCGTATATTTCTTTCAATAAGCTATATCATTTACGAATCGTAAATAATTTTTCATGATTTGTTAATAATGGTGCAATCATATGTGGGGCTAGCTTCTTTATAAAATATGAAAAAATAGTAGCCCAGTAGGTAGTAGCGTATTTATCTTGATAAGATTTTCTGACTTGACTTCTCGAATTGCCCAACGGATCGGAATGAGTATATATTATCTTGGACATTTTAAAGAAAACAAAACAAATAATGCAAACATTAAGATGTGTACTGTGAAGTATATATGGTACATGCATCGGCCAAAAAAAAAAAAAGAGTATGATACATGCATGTTGGTTAAAAAAAAAAGGTATGGTACATGCATCATATAAGATACATCCGTATATCATTAACCTATCTAATCTATAAAAAAAAAACCAAAACAAAAATACATGAATGAAAAACTTCCATGAGGAAATTGCATTTATATATTTAGCATAATTACTTTTGGCCCATTTGAATTTTATGTACATTCATAATACAGCTAAGTTCATTTGCTAAAATCATCAAAGTTTAGATAATTCAATTTTGTTATTTTTTTCTTATTTTAATACTTCATTTTTTATTAAAAATTCAATCTAAAAAATTCAGATTCGTTTTATTTGTTCGCCAACAAATTATATTTCTATTACCTATATATATATAGGATATATTCATGAACTATTAACTTTTCCAAATTCTTTTTCTCACACTGATATTCTACTTGATTTGGCTCTGGAGTTACCAGAAATAACAAATAAAGTAATGCCATTAACATTGGGAGAATGATAGAAAGGTCTCAAGAAGACCAATTAATTTAAATAAGGTTACAAGTGTTAAATTTAAAAAATTTACAATTTAATATTTCAATTTTACAACTTCATTATGATAAATTTGCAACTTATATTTTAAATTTTAACATAACAATAATTTTTTATTCTTCAATCATGTTAAAATTTAAAAAATAAGTTACAAATTCATCACAATGCAATTGCAAAATTGAAAGATTGAGTTGTAAATTTTTGAAATTTAACTCTTGGGACCTAATTTAAATTAGTTGATCATTTTAGGACCTCTTTATCATTCTCCCCATTAACATTTATTGCATGTATTTACATTTATTGCATATATTATATTATATTCGAGTAATATAAACACAACACCACCAAGTTTCTTCTAATTCTCAGTGGCTCTTCATAGCTAATTAATAAGCAGCCATGGATCAAAAACCCTCTAGAGGTGGCTGGAATGCTGCCATCTTCATCATTTGTAAGCTCTTTCTAACCTCTTATCCCTCTTCAGTGCAAAATGCTAATTCTCACATCGGCCAAATTTTCATGTCTGTTAATGTAAGACATAGAAATAAATAATGTATAATTACGTATTTTCATTTTGGTTATGAAATTGACATGAAATCCAATTTCTACATAATTAAAATTTACAAAAGGCATCAATGTAAAGGGGTTGGGTCTAGTTGAAAAAAACTAGTTCCTCATAACCTGGCAAACAAATAAATATTAAATTTTTATTCTTATTTTAAATTTAATATTTATACAAAATTATTTATGTATTAATTTTTTTAAAAAATTAAATATACAAGTTTTCCAAAATAATTTTTCAAAGATGTATATACAAAAAATTAATGAAACATGAATTTAATATAATAAGAGATTGATTAATCAATATAATTTTAACCTTATTTTTATTTGAATTTTATAATTTTCATAAAATATTTTAAATTATTTTTAAAACACTTAGCTTTATATTTTATTCTATAATTTATTATCTTATACATATAATTTAAAAGTAACAAACTATTTTATTTAAAATTTATTATTTTGAGTAAATTAAATTTTGAAATAAAATTCACCAAGCCACCTCTGTACTTTTTATACTTTGTCTAAATAAAATTTGTAATTTCACTGCATATCTAATATCTATTATTTTTACTAAAAATTTAATTTCCATGCCAATTTTTATTATGAATTCGACATGAATTTTCAAAATATAAAAAATTCTATTTCTTTTAAACCTTGTCTAATTAAATTACAGACCTCGGATTGATCTCACATTTTTTTAACGGTAGGTTTCACACCTACTTTTCTTTACTATGGGTCTCACTTCTACCATTTTTCTGACAAAATTTTTTATTATTGCTTTCTTAAACAAATATAAATAAAAATTTTACTACTGTTAAAAATTCACAAATTTTTTAGGGATATCAATTTATGAAAATACAATAGAAAAGGATGTTAATGTAAATACACTGTTGAAAAACCTGTTGAACTAGAGTAATTGTCTATTGTACTTTATAATATAAGTTGATTAATTGATTGACGATGCAGTTGTGGAGGTGGCAGAGAGATTTGCGTTTTATGGATTAAGTGGGAATTTGATAACTTACCTCACCAACGTTCTGCAACAGCCGACAGCCACAGCTGCAAGAAATGTCAATATATGGGTTGGCCTCTCCTTCTTGTTCCCTTTGTTTGGAGCCTTCATTGCTGATTCCTACCTTGGTCGCTTCATCACCATCATTTTCTCTTCCATCATCTATTTCTTGGTATTTTCCTAACAACGTACCACTCATCACTTTCATCCTATTTGATTCTGCCGCTGAAACATAGAGATATTATATAATACAAAAACAATCCCTTTGTATTATATTATTATTTTTTAATATAAGACAAATAAAGAGACTGTTTTTCTTGCAGACTTTGAGAAAATGATTTTGTCCAAGGAAAACAAATTAAACATTTCCCACAGATTTTTATGCGACCACTGAAATATCTGTAAGAAATCTCTCGTGGATAACTTTCGGCATTTTCATGGACCAATTTAGGAGAATGTTCAAATAGTCATTAAAACAAATGAATCCCCGCAAATTATAGTTGCAGGTAAAGAAAATTACAAATATGTTCAAACAAATATGAATCGGAATTATCAAAATTAATTCAGTTAATAAGAATTTGACTCATAACCCATAAGATTACGAGTTCAAATTCTATTACCAATATGAGAATCTTATTAGTGGGTGATTTATAAATATCTCTATAATTGTTAGATATTAGAAATTAAACCTTTTCGGGTAATGCACCAAACATATAAGGTAGCAAAGAAGTAACTAACCTAACCAATATTGATGAATAAAATGGAAAGTTACCTAATTAGGACAGGAGAATAAGTGGAAGATGGTATGATTTATTTTCGAAAGAACTTATACTTACACTTTGTTTAGAGACAATACCTTCTCTTTAGTTGGCCATAATTTGAAGCTGTGTGTACCTCTTGATAATGAGGTCGATGAAACGTGTATGCACATACAGGGGATGGTTTTGCTGACACTATCAGTGTCAGTGATTCCATCGCACAGTCGAGAGATATTCTTCTTCATAGCACTTTACATATTAGTGATAGGAGAAGCAGGACACAAGCCTTGCGTTCAAACATTCGCTGCAGATCAGTTTGACGAAGGATCACCACAAGAGAGAATGGCTAAGAACTCTTTCTTCAACTGGTGGTACCTTGGAATTATGGTTGGGGCAGTGTCCTCCCTTTTGGTTGTTATTTATGTCCAGGTAATATAATTCAACCTTGATTTTATTTATTTCTTCTCTTTAAATCTATGTTAATTTTATTTGTTTGAATCTTTACTTATTATCTTCTGATATTTGGATTAATTTTATATGATGAATTCAGGATAATGTTGGATGGGCTGCAGGGTTTGTAATATTAGCAGCAGCTTTGGCTGTGGCATTTGGTATTTTTCTGATTGGCATAAACAAGTACAGAAAACAAGGGCCACTAGGAAGTCCTTTCACCATGGTGGCGCAGGTGTTAGTAGCTGCGGCTCGAAAGAGGCACGTTGATGAGGCGCGTGATGGAAGAGGTGTTTTCTATGGAGATCAAGTAATGAATGGAACTATGGTTGTGGAGACTCAATCAAAAACCCTAGGTCGCACCCAGCAATTTAGGTGATATATATGAAATGCATTTTAGAATTTAAATCATCTAAAGTTAGGATTCATGAATTAATGTGAAGTTTTTCTTTTTTAGTATTTTTTTAATCATTTTATTATTTTTTATAAAATATAAAATCTTCTTTCTCTTTCTTAAAAGACAAACTTCATGAAATTCACATATTCTTAATTTTAGAGGATTTAAATCTTGTATTTCTCTATCAGAAACATGTAGAGAAGAACATATGAATTTAAACTTTTGGCACATGTTTCAGATTTCTGGACAAGCAACGATAATTGATGACATTGATGCATCAAGCAACTCTAGAATCCTTGGAGGCTATGCCCAATAAACCAAGTGGAAGGAAATGAAGCTAGTGATGGGCCTCGTACCAGTGTGGCTGGCAAGCTTGTACTTTGGTTTAGTTCATGCTCAAATGACAACCTTCTTCACAAAACAAGGCAGTACAATGGTGAGATCCATAGGACCTAATAACAACTTTACTGTCCCACCAGCATCACTCCAATGCGTCGCTGGCTTCGTCGTCATTACCTTCCTCCCAATCTATGACAGAATCTTTGTGCCTCTGATAAGAAAATTCACTGGCAAATCCACAGGAATCACAATGCTTCAAAGACTAGGAATAGGCATATTCATATCTGTCCTGACCATGTTTGTGGCTGCCCTAGTAGAAGTCAAAAGGATTAAAGCAGCAAGTGATCACAACCTGTTGGACAGTCCAAAAGCAATAGTGCCAATTAGGGTTTGGTGGCTGATTCCTCAGTATATTCTGCTTGGGTTTGTGGATGCTCTTTGTATTGTAGGGCTTCAACAATTGTTCTATGATCAGATGCCAGAGGCTATGAGAAGCATAGGGGCTGCATTTCATCTTGCAAATGCTGGGGTTTCAAACTTTATTAGTAGTGGCCTTATATCTATTGTGGAAGGAGCAAGCAAAGGGAGGTGGCTTGGGAATAATCTGAATAGGTCACATCTTGATTACTACTATTTTCTGCTTGCAGGAATTGGGGTTTGAATTTGGTGGCTTATGTGGTTGTTGCTAAGAGATATGTTTACAAAAAAAGTTGAAGGGAATTATGAAATGAATGAAGAGGAAAAGATGAGGGGTTTTAATGGACATCAAAGCCACAGGCACAGCCAAACTGTGTAACGGAAAAGCACAATTGTGCTCATATATAGTATGTGGTGGGGTTGTATGTTCTTGTTTTTTTTTCCACAAATATTTTAACATTAATTTAATAATACATACAATTCTATGGAAAAATGGGGTTTAATGTTTACTATTGTGTTTGGAAAAATGGGGATTTGGATTTGAATTTACAAATCCCCCATTTGTATACACACAATTCTAAGGATATGGATTTAATTCAAATCCAAGTTCATTTCTTATTATAAATTTGTGTATCATGTTTTATCTAGAATCAAGTCATTTGAAGTTTCAATTAAACCTGTTGTTATCTTCATGTTTTTATTGCTAATGCCTTTATCATTCTCCGTCTTCTCTCATCTCTTGTTTTTATTTCTCGTTGACCGAAAAATAGAGGCAAGCTCATGTATCACTCTCATTTTTTCCTTTTTGCTTTGAATCATAACCATATTTCTTTTTCCTGTGAAAATTTTTAAACTATTAAAACAAATGATTTTAAATACATGGATTTAAAATTGAGATTTGTCAGAATATTTTCAAAATGGAGATATTTTTTTTTTGAAAAATCATGTCCTTTTAGAAAGTTATGTACTTATAAATTAAAATTTTTTTATGAAAAGTTATATAGAGAGTTATAGTCACCAAGGTCTTGTCTCTCTAATTTCTAACATACTATATCTTTGGATGGTTATAAAACTAAAAGGTGTCACTTGGTGAAAGAAAAAAATTTTACTCATTCCGTTCAAAAATGTAAAGTATTTTTAACCAATCTCACCTCCAATAAAGTAGTTACCTACTTTCAACTAACCCTATCTTTCTATTTTATCCCTATTAAAACCTTACAATAAATATAAAGTCATTATCAATAGGACACTTTTAAAAAAAAGATAATGATTACACTTGAAAGACTAAAAATGCTTTATATTTTTAAATATCCAACTCCTCAAGAAATGCCTTATATTTTTTAACGAAGAGAATATATATTAAAAGGATGTTATTCTTTTCATAAAAAGTTATTACAAATCACACTTGGTTAATATTAATTATTAAACTATGTAGGTTCATAGACTAACATAAAAATATTCATGAATTAATATAAGATTTTCATGAACAATGTAAAGGTTATGAATCAATTATAATTCTTAAAGAGAGTTTTATTATTTAAAAGGTATAAATATCTATTACCATCACTCATTTTACATATCTATCTATTGAAACTCATTGCTTTTATTCTTTAATTGCACCAAAGATAAAATTAAATTTATCACTTTGAAAAAATATTATTGTCTTAGCTCGAGTCTTGATCATAGTGAAAACTATACTTAAGAGTCTTCATTATTTTTTAAAGAAAATTTATCATCAACCCAACTTTTGAAGATTGAAATAGGTGGGGGTATATTAGGTCTAGAGAAAAGTGCTGCCCCACCTTAAAGATAGCATGCACAACTTTTTTTCTTCATCCAAAAGCTAGCTAAGAGAGAAATTCTGTCTCAAGATTTGTTTAGAGTTTTCAAACTACAAAAATAATTGTTTTCCAAAAAAAAATCTAGTCTAATGGAAATTATTAAGAAAATGCATCGTTGAGTAACGCTTGAAATAAATTTTGATTTTAAGAAAAAATTGGTCACATAAGAAGTAGATATTAATACAAAGGTTAAAGTATATTTTTAATCCTCTAACTTTATATAAGGTTTTAATTTAGTCTTTTAATTTTATAAAATATCTTTTAGTCGTTAAATCTTATATTGTTAGTTTAAATGATATTTTTTTTATGTGGATCATTATTATTTTAAAAAATTAAACTTAATATGTCAACATTTGAGAATGTTTTGTTAGCATTTGAAAGTTTAATATAAAAATTTTTTAGAATAAAACTACAATATTATGATTAAGGGATTAAAAAAACACTTTATAAAGTTAAAATACTAAAAGAAATATTGTTATGTAAATTTAAATAACTAAATATATATTTTAGCCTAATATAAATAAGCACCTGACATTTTCTACTTTTTACATGCAATTAATCATGATTTTGTGTTAAGGGAAAATCATCATCTAATCTCACCCAACAAATTCAATTACACCGAAGTCTCATAAAATGCCCAAATAACTACCCAATTCCAAATGCTTATACAATTACAAGAATACCCTTATATTACATATTTTTAAAAAATATGTAATTCATCCACCATCGCCACTGAATTTTTGGCCGGCCTCCGGTAGAGACCTCCCGATCAGCCTTCACTGCTTATTGGAGCTCCAGTGAAAATGGTGGGATTTTTGGGTTCATATGCTTTTGGGATCCATCTGATATTGAGTTTTAATAATCCGATCCCAAGACCACCTCTTCCCAAAAAAATTCCACCACTGGTCAATAGAGCTCCAATAGAGGCCAACTGGAGCTCTGGTGATGGTATGGGTGAATTACATATTTTTTTGAAAGTAATTAATGTAGGCGTATTTTTGTAATTTCACAAGCATTGGGACTTGGTGGTTATTTTCACATTTAATGGGACTTTGGTGTAATGGAATTTATTGGATTGGACTTGGTAGTGAGTTCTCTCTTCTTCTTTTTTTAATACAACTGTGATCAAACAGTGCTTTTTTAATTTGGCCACATAATTACATTACAATGAGTATACTAAACTAAATTTTTACGTACATCCATCTCATAAGTATTTGCTCTCCTATATATTAAGATAATTTTTGGATTACTTTTCAACTCCAATTAGGGTTTGAATGAGCTTTTTTCACTAAAGTCATAATTTCTAGCTTTTGTATTTACATTGACTTCTGCATTGATCCGTTGGTTTATGCTTTATCTCTCTTCTCTTCTATCTTGAATACTTAAGATTTTTTATATTTATTTTTGCCATTAAACATCTCATTTTACTTTTAAATGAAATCATTCACACGAATTTCAATTTATCTAATTGACTTTAAAAAAAATTCAAATATAAATCATGTTAAATTACTGACTTTTTTTTCCAATCTCAGTTTGCTAACTTCAGTTGAATCATAACCTTAATTGTAAATTTTTTAATCCAAACACATACTTTATCTCCTAAAAATTGTAGTTACAATAGATTTACGACTATGTTTGGATTAGCTTCAAACTGAGGTTGGGATGACCCAAACTTCAGTTGAAGGATTAAAAGTTCATTATAAAATAAAAATCAGGTTTGGATTGAGAAAAAAATTCTAACTGCAGTTAGGGTTTAAATGAATTTTTTCCAAAGCTCATTTTCATGGCTTCTAGCGTTGAGCGTTGGGAGCATTTAATTCATTTAAATTTATTATTATTATTTATTTCTGCTTCAGCTTCAGCGTGAGAGGAAGAGCTTTTTCTTGTTTTTCACTAACAAAAGCAGGAGAGAGGTTGAAGAATAATCTTTAATTAATTAACCTTTTTAATATATATTAATTTATTTTATATTTCTTAACTCTATTTTTTAAAATAAAATTATAACTTAAAGTTTAATTTTTTAAAATAGAATGTTGGTTAATCACAAAGTTTAATATTTTTTAAAAAATCAAATTATCACAAAAAGTATATAATAAAATTTATATTCTTTTTTATCATTATACTTCTAAATTGATTTTTGAATCAAATTATCTAAATAATTTTAGTTTATTTAATTAATTTTTTTTAAAAAAATGCATCCAAACAAAAATCACATTAAAGTCAAAGACATTTTTTTAATCTTAGTTAAATTCTAATACCAATTGCAAATTTTTTAATCTAAATACGCACAACAATTAGATTAGACTAGATTAGATAAGTTCAGATAAGCAACAGTCATGCATTATAAATTTTATATTATATACCCAAACTCAACATTGAATACGTGTTTTGAATGGACTCCATTCAATTTGGATAAAAAAGAAAAGAAAAAGAATCACTCTCCATAAAAAGGAGGTCCACAAGTCACACATACAAGCTGCACATCGATCCACACCGTACACAATCACACCACTAATGGACACAACAAATAATATTTTTCCTCAATCTATTTGAGATAAAACCTACAACCTTCCTTATGAAAAAATGGCTTTATATAAAATTTATATAAATTAAAAATTAATAATTGTTAAAATTTAAATGAGCAATAACTCAAATAAATTATTATTAATTTAAAATGAGTTGTTATTAAAATTTGAATAAATACTTATTAATAAAAAATTAATTTAAATTAATAAATATTTATTTTTTAAATTTTAATAACAATTAATTCTTAAATAATATAAATTTTATACAGAGATCATGGATTATTATTTTTTCTTTCTTTATTCAACTAATTAGATCCACTTTTAAAATATTAAATACGAGTCTTGAATATATTCTATTCGTTTTATTTTAAGAGAAATTATTATATGAATTCGGTTTCATTTATGATTTATCTAATAAAATATGATATTAAGATTATATATTATACGAGAGGAAAAATGTAAGAAATCAAATAAACATTTTATTATAAAAATAAAATCATTAAAAATAATAATATATAAAATTTTATTTAATTGAACTAGTGTTGAATATTATATTTTTTTATTGAAAAAACTATGAATGATATATTGCAGGTCTATCCAAAAAAATTTCTTATCTTAAAGAAATTGGTTTTTGAAAAAGAAAACCGATCCGGACCCAAGTAAATCCGAACCCAACTCGGACAGTATCCTGTAGCGTGGATGAAACGCTGCGTAAACCGCGCCTCTCTGTTCAAAATTTTTTCATCTCCCTCGTTTTTTGCCCCCTCTCATCTCCCTCGTTAGTCGTTACATTCCAAATATTTCAGACGTTAGACATGAACTTCTCCAGTTTTCTATCCCAAATATCCCCTGCTACGGTGTAACGTATGAAAAGCCGGCTAGAGGCCCAATAACCGGAGGCTGTCTGGGTTGTAGCTTAGTCTCGTTGCATATTAAGCTTTTAAAACCATGAATTCAACTCCATGGCGATTTTTGGTTTCATTTCTCGATTAAGGTTAACGATTCGCTGTTTAAGCATGTGATACATTATTGGTTTTAAAGTGGCTTGTGAGACCACCTCTCAACTATGCCAATCGGTATTTTGAATGCCACTAGGCATCTTGGATCTTCGTGTATCAAACAGAAACATCCCTTGACATCCAATATATTAAGGTGAAGATGACAACGTGTTTGGCTCCCCTCAACTCTTTTTTCCTTCCTTGTGGAGTGTGGACAACATTATGCATCTTTCATTCAACAAGCATAGAATATTCTTATATATTTTTCTTTATCTATTATTTGTTTATTTAGCTCATCAAGTTTATATTTATTGTTTACCAGCCGTTTAACCTGAATTTATATTTGGATGCCGTATCCCCTGCAAGTTGATTTTGCATAGCTTTGTCATTGATTTGTTTTGCGTGTCTCAGTTGTTTGTTGCCTTTGGAGAATCCCTATCTTGCTAGTCCGTACTGCTTTCTGAAGATTTTTTAATCGGAGCTTTGACTGCATCAAGTGTGATGTTGGTCTAATCTTGGCTAGCGTTTTCTGCTCCCGACCAAAAATGGATAGACATGGCAGGTATCTCATCAATCCTATACTCTTTCTTTTACGGTGTTTTCTTGCCAATGAAAGTAAGGTTAAGGACAGGGTTCTAGCTGCAGAAAAATTTATGCAAAAAAAAAAAAAAAACTCGCCCTGGAATTCAATTTTTCCTAGCTGATTTCTTAATAAGTGAAGAAAAGGGGATGGGCTAGAGATTTAAACTATAGATTTATTACCTAGAGAATATAGAAATAAATATAAGTATATTTGTCTCACCTGTGACCTTCCTTTTCTTTTTAAATTTATCTCCTCTTACACTACATACACTTCGATCTTAGATGCAACTTCTGGCTCAATATTGTCATGGTGTTTTCGTTTTTTGCATGTAGCACTTTCTATGAAGCGGATATACTTTCATCATCTGCAAAGATTTTATGTCAAATACGAGAAAAGAGTGTCACTTAGATACTGAATGGTCAAGGTGGAATTTTGGTCATAAGAACGCCGTCAAGATGATTTCATTGCATTGGATGATATGCTAAAGGACAGTTTAGAGCATGTGCAGATGATGAGGTGAGCTTTGATATCGCAAACTCTGAAGAATTTGATAGATATGGGTCTTAGTCAATTTCACAGTAGTTTCGCGGTTTGTGCTAAGAATATTGTGTGGATTTTTTTTTTTTTTTTTTGTTTTTTGCCTGGAACTTCATAATCTCATTTTTGCTTTTACATTGAAGTATAAATTTATATCAATCTAAGGAGTGTCATTTCTGTAACTATTTTTCAAAGGTTTGTACCTATTAGATTTTTCTCTGTTGTGCACCTTGGTCCACAGAATAGGGAGTGTTTTCTGACAACCGTCTTGATTGGATACTGGCGTGTATATAATCATACCCATATTCTCTGTATGCGTGAGTATTTAGATAGAAGATGGTGTAAGTGCCAAAATAAATTACTTGCTTGTTTCTTACATGAATTTTTGCGGGAAAAGCACATCTTTGGCATAGATAGATCTTGCAGGATATACAAATATGACGGCAATGAAAGAACCATCATGAGCTTTTTGAGCTTAGGAGGTAAGTTGGGAGCAGATTAATGGATTGGGACAAAATAGTGCAGGACGTTTTCTTCCTGACGTATTTGCCCACAACAATCTTGTTGATGGCCAGTGTAAAATGGGTGTAATGGAGACGGCAGACTGGCTTATTAAACAGTTGTCAGAACTGGGCTCCTCTCCTTAATGTGTCACCTACAACATATTTTATAAAGGGTTATTGCCTTGTTGATAATGTAGGTAAAGCTCTCTACCTGTTTTCTACCATGGCTCATGCTAGTATTCAGCCAGCAGGGTTACATGTGACACAGTGGTACATTCATTGGATGGGATAAATTTTTTTTGAAGGAAGCTAAAATGCTCCTTGAAAAAATATTAAATGATGATGATGATGAAGGAATACCACTTTAATTGCCTCTACTACATGGACTATCATTCAGAATGGAGCTATGATTCAGGCTCTTTGTTTTCGGGCGTTCGGCTCAATGTTTTACTTAGAATGTATAAATTAATTCACAAGTGAAATTAGAATGTATAAATTAATTCACAAGTGAAGTTTGGAAACTTTTATGATGCTTACTCTCTGAAGAAGAGATGGTTCTAAATGGACTCTGTCCTGATGTGATTTTTTCAGTTTTTTAATAGGTGCTGCTTGCAATTTAAGCAACTACTTAGATGGCATTGCATGAGAAGTAAAATAAAAGAAACAAAAGAGGACTTTGCCAAAATACAGAAATCTAGTTTATTGAGTGATCATGTTCCAGTTCAGATTCTACAAGTACCACAAACTAGAAGAAACAGTCATGGTGTTTAACTTTTATCAGGACTATGTGGTGAGTAAATTATACAGTCATCTGTACTATTACTGTATTATGCTAATAGCTTTAGAAATTGTGAAGTTACAAGTTTTGAAAAGGGCAGTGGTGCTTGAATGAAAGTCTTTGTTTTTTGTTTTTGTGTTAGACTTAAAATGCACACCTCAGGTTTTGGTTCATATGAGTGACCGATGCTCTAGGTATGTATCTCTGCAGACCATTTGTACAATATGCTTCTATTTGATGAATCAGCCTTGTCACCATTTCAGCCCTTTTGCTGAAGACTCTGTCCAGAAGCTTATCATTATGTTGGATAAATTCTTTTAGATGTTTTAATCATGGCGATCAGTATTGTGAAATAATCATATGATATGGTCTGATGCATACAACAGCTGGTACAAACAGATGGCCAAATCTTTCTTGTGCTTGAATTGTTGAAACTGCACAAATTGGTGCAATTTCAGATAGAATCAAAGAATTGTGCAATTTTGGAATTCATTCTTCTCTCGTCTTGGGCTTGTGCAGCAGGTCACATTTTTTAATTTTTTCCATTGGAGTGTTTCAGCTGCTATCACTTATCATGCCCCTTCTAAATTGAAAGCCAAAAGATTATTGGTTGGGATGTTGCTTGCAAAGTAACTTAACATTAGACTTATAGTTTGTTTTTGCACACATGCACATGTTATATATTGTGCAAGGTATTTTCACTTTGTTTATAAGTTTGAGGATTTGATACAATTTCCAACTCAGGATTTGAAAATATAAACTTGGTATTGCCATTTGACAACTGTTTTTCTAATCGTTTTTATGTTCTTTTCAGGATTCTGAACTCATTTTCTTCTGGGACACTCATGATTAGAATGGGAGTACAACTTGATAATAAATGCTTGGGAATGGAACCACGATAGAGAGCGCTGAAATCTTAAACTGGTTTGCCTCAATTCTAGTTTCCTTGGCCATTTTTGCTGTTTTGGTCTTGAAATTTTCAACTATGAAAGTTGTGCTTTTCAAATTCGTGAGAACTAACAGTTGTTTAGGTCCAAAACTTGAATTTTGCTTAATCTAGACACTGTTCTCTGCCTTGTACTTTGAACTTGATACGACAATGGTTAAACAAATTGCTGGCTTCGGTGAGAGAGATGAAGCGGCTGAGAATCCAGGTTTTAGATACAGGCATTTCTGACTTCTTTTGGTGATAAATAACTGGGGCAAAAAAGGTCTGGAACCTTGATTTCCTACTAACTATTGACAGTGTACCATCAGTCCACACTCACTGGCTTGGACTTGGTTTCTTCGTCGCTGGAGCAGTTTTACGGCAAAAGATCCTGGCTGTCCTGCTTTGTTATATTTTTATTATTAACCATTGTTTTTTTTTTTTTAAAAAAAGGCAATGAAGAGATCATTTTTATTGTGTTTTGCTTATTTTAAAATTAAAATTTTAAAAAACAAAAAATTATAGAGAGTTTGGACCATCTAGATTTGCTGTTGATACTGCAACGCAGTGGTGCTGCTGTGGATGGCTCAAGTGCTGAGTTTTTTAGATTTGTTGCTTCTTGATTTGGTGTGAATTGATATTTTGTCACTTTATAAATGCAGCATGCCGCTGCTGGGATTGACTTTGGTTGGATGTTATTCTCCTCTGGAAGATGTTTATGAAGATATTAAATCAGCAAACATTTGGGAGGGAAGGCAACAAATGAAACTGGAGTTTTGCATGATCACTGGTGAGTATCATATGCATTATGCTGAAGAAATTGCTTAGAAATCAATGAAAGAGTGCTAAAAGTGAAGTGGTTTTATTTCCCCTGGGTTTATAAACAAATTACACTTGACACACAATGCCGTAATTTTTTGGGGCCATCATGCATGTTGCGGCTGTTACTAGTTAGTATATGTGAGAATGTGAATTTTAGAAAAGAACCAGTTTCTTATGAAGTGGAAGGAGCAGACTGTTGAAGTATTCAGATGCGGCTATCTATAAATCCTTCATTTTAGTATAATTTTTCATACTGCTTGATGCCATTCTGTAGATTGGCTTTCAGCTTTGCCAAAGAATTTTAAATTGTTTGCCAGCAGATCAATGATCCCATATACCCAATTAAACATTTATCTTGTAATTGGAGCTAATTTTTTGTTGATTGAAACCTCTGAAATCTAGTATTATTCATATGAAGAAAACAGCGCTACACCCTCTAATTCTCTATGAAATACAGAAATACAACTCTGGTGATTACAAAATAGCAAACAAGAGCAAAGCATAAGATAATAGTTAATAAGGGTTTCAGTCATAAGTGCTTCAATTTCTGAAAGCCTTTCCCTTTCCTTTGCCTACGAAATGAAATCTGAAATTACTCTCCTAGCATCCAAGAGGCTAGAGACTCTCCTCACAACACCAAATTATTACCTAAACCGTCATTGAACCTCACTCTCCAATATGTACCCAGCCAACGGACCATCTCTCTCACACACAGACGCATGTGTCAGTTACCAGCTCGCCCACATAGTTAGGGTTCCAATATCTGCATAAACCATATAAATTGTTGGCCAATTAAATTATCATGCATCATTCCCATCAAAATTTGGAGTTTCGGAATAAGAATGTGCCTCACAAGAAAACGGGGAAATGAAGTCACTGGTTTGTATTTTTGCCCAAACTGCAACATTGAAGTAGACGCTATATCATATGTGTATTGTTGCTTGTATTCATAAAATTGAGAGGATTAGTTTAGCCTGCAAAATTGCCTGTTGATAAATAAATAAATAAATAAATAATGTAGGAATTTGGTAAAGTTCTTTAGATGTTTGTTATAAGCAAAACCGTAATGTAGATTTAAATTTTTGAAAGACCATGTAATTCTTCTTCGTTGTTTTTTATTTTTTAAAGCAAGGGCCATGTAGTTCTACTCCATGAAAAACATCTTGTCTTTTTATTGAAAAGCCTGATAACAAAGACCTAAAAACTGTATTTATGTTTATGTCCGTTAAAAAAAAAAAAAAAACTGGTGTGGTTGATTCGAAGCTTTGGTTCCTTTTCTGATGTATCAATTGCTAAAAATTTTATTGAACACTAACTAATTCAAATTGAATTGAGTCATGTTGATATAGAAACTTTGGTAATATATATATATATACGTAAATATATTTCATTTCCAGAACCCAGATTTTTAGTTGTTGCTTAAAAGAGAAGCTGAATCAACCAAATTAACTGCCATTGGATTCATTTTGAATTTGAATATCAGCAGGAATTTGTTTGCAGCCACATGGAATTATGCACATCTAACAATGCCTGCAGGGGCTGTATATATTCAGGTTCCTGTTCATGCATGCTTGTTCTTCTTTCTAATTATGAGGAGAATGATTATATGCCGAATGGATGATCCAGAAGTATAGCTTTTGATACTTACTGGGGCCTTATGAGGCTTATGTCTTGTGTGTCAGACTCGGCACTGTTGAGTGGGGCAAGCAATTGTTATCTCAAGAGAAGGAGACTTTGCGCTTTGAATCACTCCGAATCTGAATGATGTGAGAGGCTAAGAGCTGGCTTTCATGGTCCAAGTCAACTTTTTCCGAGTTAAAATGGTATGTGCCTTTTTACACGACTCGGTATGAATATATGATCTTTTATATTCATAAGCTAAATCTATAATTTTTTAGGGATTTTTTTTAAAAAAATTATGAATTTTAAGGCACAATGTAAATTTCATTAGCATATCAAAATAATTGTGGTTTTACTTTCACCAAAAAAAAAATTGTGGTTTTAAGATTTTAATAAAGCATTAATTTTTTTTTAGTCTTATGTTACCCTTTATTAACAAAAAACTATATAGTAGGTCAAGCTTAAATATTGTAGTATTTTATTTTAGTATGCTAATATAAAAGCAATGTAGTTAAAAATGACTACATTTTGCTGTAATCTAGGTTTTATAATATTTGTTTAAATTTGTGTAGATAATTTCAAATTACAATTATTTTAAAAGGATATTCGTCTATAAGTATATGCTATCAATGTAATTCTTATATTAAAATTTTAAATTTTAATTAAAATTTATCCAAACATACCATAATTGATACTTAGATCATCTTATAGCAATGTTTTTATTGACTAATCACAATCAATTGAGGAAGGTAAATAAACAAAAAAAAAGTGGGGCACATTACTATCAAATATTACAAATGTGCAAATTTAGAATTTCAATTTGAATTCCAGATTCATGCTAGTTTAGTTTAGAAAACAGTACAATGAAACCAGAATTTGAGAGAATGTTTATATTGCCAAAATTAAAGGAAGGGATATGCAATGGCTAGGGATTTGGAAAATCTTTTGGACCAACTGGTAAAAGATGTTTGTTGGATGGATCATTTTCAAGCAACACATGGATTAGTCCCCGTGAGTGAAGTATTTTTTTTTTTTTTATATTTTTAAGCGACAAAAAGTAATAATTTATATATTAGTAGTGCAGGCCTGCCCAAAAAACTGTTTCCTTGGCCTTGCCAGAAAGCAAGTTGACGTTACAAGCATTTTCAGTGTCATACGCATCATTTTTTGAAAGTTGAGACGTGATTTTCTTTTACACGCCACTCCTTTCGTATTTTGCTGAAATGTTAGGCTTATTCTCATTCACGTCGGATTTGCACTAAAGTTTATCTATAAACTTAGGACTCTGTTAAAATATAACAGAATTAAATTCTTATCCTCTTTTCAAAACACGTAGACCATCTATTCCATGTTGTGATTTTTATAAAGGGCCTCCTGAATTTCCTTCTTAGATTTATTTAGTTTACAGTTTATATTGTGATGAAATTACCTGAACTTAATGCAACGGTGTGATTATTTTTTTAAGTATAGCCTTGCTTGGTTGCTTTCCATTGTCTAGTGGTAATTAATCTCGCTCACCCCCTTTCATTGATAGTAGAATTCCTGTTACCTTTGCAGCTAAACATACAGACAATATAAATGCAACTTTTTCAGTGTTATTGTCAGCTTCCAGGTACTTCAATTTTCAATATTTCTTTTTCTCAAAAGAACTATACTTCAGTAAATAGATACTCTATTTCTTTATTTCTTTGCTGGTGAGGATTTTATTCTCCAATTTACCTTTTTCTTTCTCGAAAAGAAAAAGATATGATTTGAGGGCCAACATTTATGCATGATATAAATGTTATTGATGTTCATGAGCTATAAATTTTCTTAGTGTTAGTGGAAAGTACTTTGACAAAACATGTCACGTCTAGAAAATACGAGAGATCAAAGGCATAAACATTTGGGGATAAGGTTCACTTCTTTTCCATCATATTGGTGAGATTCCTCCAATTTGTTCTTCGCTGGTTATGTGTTAAATGGTTGACTTCTTCTTTAGCAGATATGGTTCTTCTACTTCGAGAGAAACACATGAAAGATGTAGCCATGTGAGCCCCATGCCTGAAGTTGGGTCTACATGGCTGCGCTCTCTCTCTCTCTCTCTCTCTCTCTCTCTGTGTGAGAAATAAGGGGACATGGTCCATCTATATAAATAGAGATATGAAATTCTAGTTTTAAAATATATAACATAAAATTAGAACATTTTAGTTTTATTTAGATTATATGTAAAACTGCGACATGTAGAGAAGCAAATTGTTTGCTTTGCTTCTTTGTTCCTTAGCTCCTTTGCTAAGCCAACAAAAGATGACTGACGATTAGGAAAAAAAAAAAGGAAAAATAATCGACAAGCCATCCTATTTCTAGGTCGACTCTAGAATGTTTTAAAAAAGAAAAAAAAAATCAAAGCAGCAGAAAAGTAAAGAACTAAAGATAGAGTAAGATTGGGTGTATCAAATTTGGATGCCAATGCCCTACGGCCTGGCGAACAAGTTAAGTGATGAGCACTAATTTGAAAATGACACATTTAATATAATTTCTTATATTTTTGATAAATTATTATTTTAATAGATATATAATTTAAAATAATGATAATCTTATAACTGTCATTCTGTCAAAAAACATTTTTAAATAAAAAATTATTCAACTACTAAAATTAATTTTGAATGGCTCACATTTTTTCACAATGATGAATGCCGTGATACTTATCACTAGCACTGAACCTCAACCCATAGCCTAGTGGAATTAGGATGATTCCAGCATGTTAGAGCTAGCTTTTAAAGAATAGCATGGTTTTAGGCTTTTAGCTTGCCCTTTGTTCTCAAAAGAAAATGGATGCTGATGGTTTAGATTTATTATTATTTCTAGGAAGAATTAGGTGTCAATAAATCTTATAGTAGTTAATTCTCTTATATAGGACTTCAATATAATTGTCCCTTATTTTTAATAGTTTTTCATTTAAATAGGTACATAATTCAAAATAAAATGACATTCTAATTATCATTTGGTATAAAAATATTATTCAGAAAATATAACTAGCTAGAAAACTTAAAATTTAAACCTTTTAAATTTTAATTAGGTTTATATGGTGTAGATGTCATCCCAGTGATAACGATAAGCTGAAAGGAGGGAAGTGACAATATAATTGTTGTCTAACGCTCACGGTTTCAAAACAACGAGCTGACGAGAAATCTATTTTTTGCTTTTTCGTGAGCGTCTAAAGAGCTGCAGATTTGTGTGTCCGCGGCCCTGCCCATTGAAGCTGTGAGACACTGTTGATTTCAATTCAAATCCTTTTCAACTTGCTTCCCTGCCAGATATGATTCATTCATGCTCGCTCTTTTAAAGTTTTTGACATCAACCGTGCAGCCTTACCTGCAGCTCTTGTAGCCACTATTATATATCACCACCTAATCGCTATTTTCAAATAAGTAGCTTCTTTGAAACCACTCTATAGCAAAACTATTCGTCAGGATAGTGACAAACAATTAATTATGCAAGTAAATGCTTTGTAATATATATTGGACCAATTACTCTAGCATGTAATATGAGGAATAAACTGAATTGTTCACTATTTTAATCAATAGTATAGTATAGCAGGTAATAAAATTTGTATTTTATTCTGTTCATTTAATTACATTGATTGTTAGATATTGATATTGAGATATATTTTGATTAATCGTTATTTCAAATAATTAACTATATCAATTCATGACAGACACATCATATATAGAAACGTATGGAACCAACAATTAATTCAAGTGGTTCAGTATTTGTACCTTTTAAGCAAGACGTAGGTTTTAATTCTTGCTGTTTCGAAAGTTTTACGTGTGTGCTATATCTTGACTCGATCCAAATTACAGTTTAATGTAGTTTCAAAAAAAAAATCAATTGATATATGCAATGAGTAGTGTTACTTATTAATCATGATCATATCAACAATACTGACTCATCTCAAATTCTAGATTCCATACAAACATTTCAGATCGTCTGTGGTGATAGTGCTATAAGAAGGGAAGCTCCACTGTGTTGATAGTGCTACAAGAAGATCATGTATTTGTCCAGCACCAAATTTATGGGTGGAGTCATTGAATGTAGAAGACACAATTTTCAGGAACAGTAGAGATGCCTAGAAAGTTCCCTCCTTATTGGCAGTGCCTCTGCTTTTCCACTTTCAGATGCCATTTTAGTCAAATAAGCATTCCTTGCCGGCCAAACAAGTAGCATTAACTATCAATAAAGTTAGTCTAATTAATAAAAATTTAATTTATAATATATAAGGTTGAGATTAAATTTTGTTATTGATATGAAAATTTATTAATAGATAATTTGTAAATATTTTTGTAAATGTTTATTAAACCTAAAAACATATCTTGATTTTTGGTGAATCTCGAGGCCCAACTCACTTTTTTTTTTAATGCTGAACAAATAGCATCAACTCAATATCTCATAGATTTCATAGTGCTATTTAATTTTACCACTTAGATCTTATGAAAGAAAGCAACAAAGTTGAATTTCATTTGAAGGGTTTAACACGAGCGTGTGTGTGTGAAATGCATCATGTGATGTAATTGGTGTTGTGAGTGTGTTGTTGACACAGCATGATGTGAAAGATGGACCCTTTGCTGCAGATATAATTGGTTCATGTCATGTGCTCCCTCGCTACTTAATTACTTGCCACTTTCACCATTTGGTAGGGTTCTTGTGGCTGTGGTGAGGCTTCGTGCAACCATGCAGTCCCTTTATTTACGGCAAATATAAATCCCGCCACTAAATATAAATGAATTTATATCTAAATATGTGGTTAAGTATACTTTAGCATGCAAAATTTATAATTTAGAATGAAGCACTTTTTTTAGCGTTGGACATTGTTCCTTCTTTTCTCTCTTTCAATATTGTACACATATTGATTCATAATAATTTTATTGATATGTTTTTAGTCGAACTTGTGATCATTATACTATATGCGTTATATAAAAAAAAAATCAAATATGGTAAGTTATGGATAGTACGTGTGACTCACATCAGATTGTAACACATGGGAAATATGACTAATAATTAAATAATTAAATAATAAAAAAAGTCAATTTGTCACTTTAGAGATTTTGTATGTCGTAAATATTTGTTGCTTTAGAATTTCAAAGGAAGCATTAATCATTTTCGTATTGTTTCAACCTTAATTAATATCTCAATATTCCAAGGCATGTTAACAAAACAATACATAATCTATGTATTTTACTAATTATGTTTATCTGTATCAAAACCTCAAAGTAATAATTCTTTTAAATGGGAGTATAGTAAGTAGATATAGAGGGAGTGGATCATTATGTATAAAATATATAAACAATGCAACTCACCTCAACTTTCATTTTCTAGGTAACTTAATTACTTGCTTTATTTCTTTTTAATGGTCACTTTTGAATTTTTTTATTTATCTATAATTTTAAAAGTTCCAAGATAATATTAATTTATATAATTTCAATTACATCCCTAAATGTTTCCACTAATTAAATTTAATTATGAAATATAAAAATAATTATGATAATATTAGACTAGATAAAATAAATTGTGAGATATTAATTATAATTTTTTAAGACACGGTTTAAATTACAGATAGCTGGAATGATAGATAATGGAGGGAGTATATTTACGAGTGGATTGATTCACGAGGCCACTAAGATATTCTATTGAATTGAAAAATTATGATGCTCTCTTTCATATGTAAGAACTCTCTTAAGAATTCAGATCAACATGCCCAACAAGCAACCTATCCTACATTTTAATTGATAGCTTTTTATGATAATTCAATTCAATATCTCTGTGAATGACCACTGAAATGTGCTATCACCTGCTTTTTGGGTTAGGTTTGGTGGAATATTGACTTATATAATATGTGTGTGTGTGTATAATCTATAAAAATACCATTATTCATATAGGCACCTCATATTCTTGGTCTACTATAGGCACCTAATATTCTAATCATGATTGATACAAATTATATTACATCTCGTGTCAAGCATGAACCTCATTCTAATGTCTTAAAACATCAATTTATCTGAAATTAAATTTTATCATTTGAAGTCAAGTGAATATATGGACATGTTTTCCCATATATTTACAGAGTCTAAAGTAAATTGCATTATTTATAATTTGTGAATAGTTTTTCTTAATATAAATTTTAACTTTACTTGCCGATATTGATTATTTTGTTTAAGGTGGTTATTATTGCAAATCCTCATAAACGAGCATGACAAAATATATAAGAAACTTAAGGGTGTGGATATGTACACGTAAATATTTGGACTCTTCACATGCTATTAAGAAGTTCTAACCCTGTTAACAAAATTCGGTTCAACTGATGCAGATTTGGCTTCATATGTAAGGCTGTGAAATTAAATATCGTTGTTGGTGTGAGAATTTTGCGGGCAAATAGTTTGTAAGTATTTTTATAAATACTTTTTTTAATTATAGAGACATATCTTAATTCTAGTAAATTCTCAGGACTCAATTCACCTAATTTAAAAAAAAAAGGTTCTACCTTTGAAAAAAAATATTATGACTTTTAATTACAACCCTATAAACGTGTAGACTTAACAAAATAGATAATGACTATTTCTTTAACTCTTTAATGATGGTAAAATCGACAAGTGGGTCGACCCACCATATCCACTAAAAGATCCACCTAACTCATCGTCATCATGCCCCTCCTCTGTAAGACAATTTTTTTTAATTATTCAATTTTTTAAAAAATATTATTTCAATTTTTTTTATAAATTATTTCTATCAACCTCATCAATATCAATATAAAAAAATATAAAGAATAAAAGTGTGTAGAATTTTAAATATACTCTTATATAATAAATTTAAAAAATAATGTCATGTTATTTTTTTTCTTTCATTAAGGATAATTTTAAAAATACTTTTTAAACATTACATAAATAGTCACACCATAACTCATAAATGAGATCAAAAAATTTGTCTTACAAATAAAATTGAAGGGAGTATATCTCTAGCCCTCTAGGTTAATTTTGTATATCCACCAATTAAGCCTGGAGTGTAATGCCCAGATTGAATTGCAAACAAACTTCAAACAATTTTGATGATCTGCACTGATTATCGGCTGAAGCTATATGGTTATTCAAGAAGCTCTAGGCATGGCAAAAGAGTGACCTAATGGTAATGTCGGTTTCAAGTTCTGGATATATAATTCTGCTGAAAATTCATTGACCACGTTTTTGGTCTTATCTAACTCATTTTGCATTAATCAAGAGTCTAATATAACGATTTTTTTTCCTGTGTCTTTTTTCGTGTTTGAGTTTTTTCTTATCAGGGAATGATTATACGGATTCAAACTTTAATTCATCATACTAGTTTATTCTACTATAGTCTACCTTAATGTGATGAGTACAAGCTTAAAAAAAAAGTTTATCTCAAAAGATAACCCATTAAAGAGTAAGAATCATATAAACTAAACCCCACACCACTTGCGAGGCTCCTCAATATAGGACTTGTGACAATCAATCTATAATCTCGGTGACTCCTGCTCCACGACACTTCACTCAACCCTTTTTAAGACCACAAGCTCAAAGAGAGTGATACCACCACCCAACAAACTAGCCTGTTAGATGGGAGAGCTTCTTAAACTTATAAACCCCACACCAATTATGAAACTCCTTCATATGGAACTTGTGACAATGCCACTGTAATATCTCACTTTACTAATCATAATTAACTAATAAAACTTATGGTAATCAAGGGATTAACACAAAAAAGTGATTACCAAATTTTAGTTCAAAGTCAAGGGATCTCAAATTTTCATAATCAAAATGAGTTTAAAACAATTATAAACTCTTATATCAAAGTATAAATAAGTTAAAAAAGTATGGGATACATCTAAGGAGTGAAAGAAATCAAAAATAGTAGAAAAATAATTCATGTGTTGTGAAACAGGGCAATACAGTACAGATCATTCATGCTACGCCGCAGCGCGTTGCTCTTTGTGCCACATGCCACGACTCAGGCACCATACACCACAACGTGTTGCATGAAAATATCAACAAATTCTACTGTCATTTAATAGCAAAATTAGGGAACTTCTAACACATCCCGATTATCTGTCCGATGTTTGAATGACGTGATCTAAGTGTTTACGAAAAGCTTTTTACATGAACTAGCTAATGGCATGGGTTTCACTTCCAAAAAAATAAGTCACACCAAGAAATTAAATATCCAAACACATTTTAACCATTTTTCACAATTTTCACACAAAAAGGGTGTCTAAAACCCTCAACAAATGCCACAAGCCTTTCCTAATATCTGAACCATATTTATTGGACTTAGGACTATCAGAACAACACGTCACATACACTTAAACAACAGTATAATATAGATTCACTTCTCAACCCCTTTTTACCAAAAACAGAGGGGGGAAAATTTCCATTGCATTGCATCAAAAATCATTATAATATGTTTAAATTATCATTTCTATACTTGTACTAGTATTTTGACCCTATCAACATATATATATATATATATAATCATACAAAAATATTTAGGGCCCTAAAATATAACTCAGATATTTGTAACAACAAAATAGTGCAAGTGTGATAGCATGCAAACTAGAATTAGCAATTATATAATATTACACAAAATAAATTTAAACTAGAGGCAAACAATATGAATGCATTAATTCCTAATCTCTTGAGCCTTTTTCCTCTTTACACCAGAGCTAGAGCCTAAAAAGTATTAAATGAATGGGGTGAGTCTAACCACTCAGTAAATAAAAAAAAACTTACCATGCAGTTATATATCAATTATAAACCAAATACATACATATGAAACCAAGTACGTAAAACATACTTTAACATATATCAATTATAAATCCAACTAACATGTTTTCATCTCATATGTGCTAGGTACATAATCACAATCCACTCACACATGTGATCATAACTCGATTTATCACATAACTTGCCACAATTCAAAGCATGTGACATGTCATAAGTTTACATAGGTAATGATCAACCAACCTTATACCCTTCTTATTTTTTCATACTGAAACCGTGGGTTATAACATTAAATAGGGCTTCGTTTGTGTGACTGGACCATCCAAGCTCACTGATCATGAGGTGTGACCTGGCCAAAGATCATATGAGTCAGTCTCAAACCACGGCTTCCCCCATTCTCAAATCTTTGGGGTATCTCATACCCTAAACTATTCTCCTCATTAAATTGATAAAGAAAGATAGGTTCTAATTCCTCAACAAATTATGGGATAGTCCCTCAACAAACTGTAGAACAAGGCTATACCCTTGTGCACCGGAGAGCAGCCTAAATACCATATAAATTTTTCTCTACTCCCAATCCCTCAACAAACTCTTACCTACTGATCATGCTGTAAACGATACTCACTCTTTTTCACATTTTCCTTTATCGTTTAACACATTCACACGTTGAGTTCATGATCATACGCTACCCAAATGAGTATCTAATAATATTTCACCATATTCTCCTTACTTACCACACTAATCCATTTCTTCATCAACGCACATTTACCTTAACACAACATCACATTCATTTTTTCAAAGACATATGCATGTTCATAGCTCAAAAACCATATTGATTTCACATTTTTCATTTTAAACCAAAAATAACATTATGCATATTCAAATTTTCATACACTTATTGAAACTAATACATGCTTTTATATTGAAAAATCAATCCATGCATGTGACATTCACAATTATAAATTAATTTACAATCAATTAACATATAACTATCCAAAGTAGGTTTCATCCGATTACCTCAAACTTTTGAGAGGTTAAAGGTTTACCCCTTAATGTTATAGTTTCCAAGCTTGAATTTTCAAGTCAAATGGGTGATCAAGAGCTCAATCTACAATTTACCAAGTTAACTTTCATTAATATTGGCAATCTCACAAATTTCAACTCTAATTTTTCCTTTTTAGATTACCCAATACCCACATTACCTACATTTAGGCCTACCCACTGGATTTATTAACTATCTTTAACATCATATAGCTTCATTGAATACCCACATTGTTATTAATACCTCAACAACCACAATAACAACAAACTTAATGTTCATTTTTGGACATTAATAGAGCACATCATCCAACAACCATCAAAATCATTAATACTAGGTTTAAATATTCTAAACAACTCTCATTAACTCTATTTAAGCTAATAGATTCAGATCCATAATATATATGGACCAAAAATCTACTTCTAGTATCAAACCCTAACTCAAATCCTTGAAAAAATTAAAGAGAAAAGGAAAAAAATGATTTAAGAATCTTACCTTAGATGATTTGGAGTTTCAAACCTTCTCAAATGCTCGCTTAGGTCGTGCCCTATCAGAGTAAATGTGAGCTCCTCCATTTTTCTTTCCTTTCCTTTCTATTTTTTTGCATTAGTTTGTGACTTATTTATGCAGAATTCACATTATGTGCCGCGACGCCTATCTCTACATGCCGCAGCATGTGATATAGAGAAGATAGAGGCTTTTCAACTTATTTTCTCCACATTTTGGTCCTTAAGTGACCCAATTTTACTTTGGACCTAATTTAACATGAAATTCCAACTAAAAACACTTATTATTTCCCTTTGACCACATATCATATCAATTTACTTAATTATCCTGATTAAGCTTAATAAATTAGAGAATTAAAAACTGAGATATTACAGCCACTCCATTAAGAGCTAACGTCCCAGGCAGCTTCATTTCACCATACTTCATTCGATCTTTTGTCAATCGAAACCCTCCATGGGAGATCTTTTTCAAGACCACAAGTCTAAAGGAAGCAGTACCACCACCTAATAGACTAGCCTATTAAGTAAGAGAGCCCTTAAATTTATAAATCTCACACTATTTATAAGGCTCTCCTATATAAAATTCATGACACCTTGATAGTTACCTGTGAGTGTTCTAATTAATTCTTATCATGTGCTAAGCAGGATTGCGGTATTGGCTCCGAAACACCATCTTATTTTGTGCCTGTAGGGGAAGAACATGAATGGGCAAGCAGGCAACAAAGAGACGGCAGTATCACAGAGAGATGATGGTCACAATGTACCAGTGGGAGTTGACAAAGTTTGATGGAGACATATCATCCTCAAGTTCTTCGTAATCATTCTTTTTCATTATTTGTTATGAATATAATTAATTTGTGTGGCGTTATTGTTTTAATAGTTGGGATAATCACATTTTGGGACCCTCAAAAGAAGAATAATTACATTACAATCCCTTTCAATTATTAAATAATTGTTTATGCCCAAGAGCTCTACTTGCAATTAAGATTTTCACTGAAAAGACAAAAATGCCCCTGCTACAAGTATATGTTTGCTTATTTACTACCAAACGTTCATTAATTCACAAAGCATGTATATATTTACATATTTACAACAAGTTTACAAGTTAAATAATTGTGAATCTTGACTTATGAGTATATGAATATATAATTGTAAATATATAAACTTGTAATTGTGAACATATTGTGAATATATGAACCTATAATTGTGAAAATGTGAACCCATGCTAGCAAATATGTTAACCTCTACTTCTAAATAAGTGAATGTCTAGTAGAAAATATGAGAACACATACATCCTTGAAAATCGGGGCATTCCTATTTTTCAGCAAAAAACTTATTTCCAAAGAGAACCCTTAAGTTTGGACAATTATTTCAGAATTGAAAAGGCTTGTAGTGTGATTATTTCACTCTTAAGGGCCTTGAATGCAATTCTCCCTTAATAGTTTGGTGTGTGTATTCTTCATCTAACTATTTATTCCTTTGGACTCAAAATATAAACATCTTTTAACAATAATATATGCACTAATTAAATCTTTATTTTTATAAAAATATATATTATTTTCTTTTTTTTATCATTAGATCAGAAGTTTTTAATATTTCTTTTGATTCTCCACAAGTGTTTTTTTAATTAATTAAATATTAAATTTCATTCAAAATATTATAAGAAGCTAATCTTTTTTATTTTTAGACCTAATTCTCATTAATTAAAAGCTCTTATTCTAATATTACTATTAAAGAACCGTGGTGATCAAGTGGCCGGCCGGCCGGCTCCACCTTGCTCCGCGGGGAAGCACTAAATGTAGGCGGATGGAGACAGTCGGCCAAACTCATGAAAATAGGTTTGACAAGACAGCAAATCTAGGAACAATCTTATTATAGTTATCTTCTTAGCTTAATGCTGCTTTTCTCTTTTAGTGTCATTCTCTATACCATATATAACAAAGTAAACAAACCATCATAGTAATTCTACACATTCATGCACATAGTGATCGTCGGCAAAACCCTAAATCACACCGATGTAAAAGTGGGCCAAATTAAAGTTAAAATCACCATAATACAGATCAAAATCATAAGCAATATTTAGCTTAAAATTCCAATCACTGTTATCTCATATCATATTGTCATCCATTAATCTCAAACATCATTGAGTTAATTTTCAAAAGGTCTAATCGCCATTCTTCAAGTCAAGTCGGGTCCACCTAAAAGGGAAATACTGTTTTAGCCTGCTTTTTTTTTACTATTCTTAATCCACATATTAAAATAGATAATGGATTACTTTTATTTAGGTTAACTCCATAGTTTAGGTATTTTATTTGTAAGCACAAATAGTTCTTTTGCCGACAATGTTGAAAATAAATGATAGACTTCTCTCATCTAAATTATTACATATACAAAAGTTGTAATTCAAATATCAATCATTTATTTAAGTGATGAAAACTCTTACCACTCATGTTAACTTTAATTTATTAATTTTCATATTTTTTAATCAATTAAATCTAAAAATAATTAATTAAGTGAGCACGAGTTAGTGAAATATTAAAATAAATTATGATTAGTGAAGCACTAGGTAGGTTTCACCGAAGGAAATGAGCGAATCAAATTCAACTATGAGGCATTAACTCGACGTCCCATTTCCAAAAAGGTAACGACTTTTTTAAATCATTACGGGCAGACTCATTGTCATGACTCATGAACACTAGACTCTATTATTATCACCATCCCTTAATATTTAATATTATTGATATTTATGTATGGAAAAAATTTATATACATAACTTAATTTGTTTACAATACTTATTTTTAGTTAAATCAAGAAATGTAAATTTTTTATAAATTATTTATTCTATAATAAAATTTTATTATTAATATTATTAATATAGTAAAATCTACTTATCTTAATTTAATTGGATAAAAAGTTATTAGATATATAAAAATAAGTACCTAAGTGTATAATTAATCGATTAATTATTATGGATCTACAATTTTGTGCATCCAATACTAAATAATTTAATTATGCTGCTCAAATAAAATTTTAAAATATTTTAAATTAAAAAATTATTAAAATGAGAAAATTGATTAAATATAAAATGTTTGAATCTCATCTAAATTCAATGCACTTAGCTAGTTACGTACTCCTTCTCCAATTCAAAATATAAATCTTTAAGATTTAGACACACAAATTAAGAAATACAATTAATACATTAAAAAATTGATCATATTTTTAAGGTTGCTGCTAATTTATGTGTTGAATAAATTGAAGTTGGGTTTGGATGAGTGAATTTGAATTGAAAATTTAAATTTAAAATCTCATATATGAAATTCATAGATTTTAAATTCTTTATTTGGATAATAAAAAAAATTTTAAATTATAATATTAAAATCTTTCGTTTGATTCTTAAATAAAATTTTAAATTTTAAATTCTATATTTAAATTTAAAGACAACTTGGACAACGTCAATAGTTCGACCCAAATTAGGGTGGTAGCCTGATCTCAATCAACTTCGACTGTCTAAACTTGAATGACTATAATAGTCCAGACTTGATCAACAGTGGCAGCCCAGTCCCGATTGACATTGGTGGCTCTATCCCAAACAATGCTTAAGAATTAGCACGTGATGATTAAAATAGTATGAGGGCTGTAGATTGGACTTGGATGAGATGACACCATACAATTCCCTATTAACAGCACCATTTGGCTTAAACAACGAAGGAGGACAAATCAAAAATGATGATCATAAACCATTCCCAAATTGCAACAGTTGTGCAATTTAGTCCTAATAACAGGGGTGATTCAATCCTAGTCAAAGTCAGTTGTACGATCCCAGTCACGGTCGATGGTCTAGTATTGATTGGCTCTGGTCCTCTACTCTCAATCAAAGCTGGTGATCCAATACTAGTCAAAGCCAGCCATTTGGTCCCAATCATAATTGATTGTCCAATCCTAGTCATCACCAACAATCGAGTTCCAATTAGCACCGACAATCCTATCTTAATCAACTTTGGCCCTTTAGTCCAACTCAAAGCCAACCCTCTGGGCCCGATTGGTGCCAATTGTCAAATCTTGATCACCAAACCTTCGATCCTAACTACACCAATCATCTAGTCTCAGTCCGTGCCGTCTGTGCAATCCCAATGAAAGTTGGCTATTTGATCTCAGTCCTTGTTAGCATTGATCGTTGGGCCCTGGTTAGCACTAGCACTTCAATCCCAATTGTTGTAGTTGTCCAATCCCTGTCAATACCAGCAATTCGATCTCAATTGTCATAGTTGTCTACAAGATATTATATATTTACATGTAATTGTCTAAGTCAAAAGCCTTACATCCTAAGTCAAAAACCTTACACCCTGAGTTAGAACACGTGCACTCCAAGCCAAAAGTCTTATACCCTTTGTTTGTTAAGTTTACATGTAATCCTTGATGATTATATGTAATCATGGGGTGTTGAATTTTTTCGGCGACCCTTCACCTACCGGTTGGAGCTCTAGTAAGTGCACTGTCAACTATTGGAGGAGTAGCCGAAGGTCGCTGGAGTTTTGGCTATCAAATTTTATGCATTTTTTTAAATTTCTTTTTAGTTAACATAAAGGGACATTTTGATTATTTAATCAAATTATTTTATAAATAAAATAATAAGTTTGATCCTTCGAGCTACTTTGTCCTTGGGCACAATTTTGGTTTCAATTAGGTTAATTTTATCAATTTCCTTTATAAATAAAATTGAATGAATATTTTTAATATCTGTACTTTTTTTGCTGTCGTTGCCTCCCCCACAAAAAAAAAAAAAAACGCATCACTTTATCTCTCCTTGCATCTCCTTCTGAAATCGAGACGAAAGCGAAAAAGCTTCTCTCTTCTTTACCTTCAAACCCATAGAAAAGACGAGAGGAAGGAGAAGCCCTTAGATTCTTGTTGCCACGCCTTTGACTACGAGCACTATAAGAGGACTGGCATCGAGTGTTCTGAATTAAAATGAAGTATGAAATTAACTGTATTGGACGCTGCCTTCTTGTTTTTTGAAGCCAAAACCCGTCCGATCTGGTTAATGACCCAATAGCAGTTTCTGGCTCAATAGCTTAGCTTAATCTGGTTTGATTTCACCATCAGAACAAGTCTTTGAATTAAACTGAATCGTTGGGTGTATGTTTAGCAGTTTGATCGGCCGACGGTCCTATTTTAAAAGGGCGAAAGATTATTATTTTTTTCCTAAACTTTTTTTTGGGAGTTTAAATAATTTTTTCAAGAATAAAATCATTTTTTAAGACTCATCATTTTGTTATTTATTATCATAGAATAGCTGTAGAGCCCATATGCTACAACAAGAAATTATAACTCATTTGGACTATCTAACATGGATCAAGTGGGCTAAAAATGATTGGAACAGAGCTTGATTTTAGCAATAAAACAATAACAAAATGAGTTAGAGTATTTTGTTGACTATGTGTGAGCTCCCCACAACTATTTTATATAAACAGATAATGAAAAAGATAATAAGTTTTTAATCGAAAAGCAATTTTGCTCATACAAAAATTTTTTTCAAAGGATATCGTCTCATCTTTCAGTACAAAATATTTAGTGCTCTTAAAAAAATTTAGGAGAAAAACAAACTTTAACTCATTTTAAAAAACACAAGTATTAATTAGGAAGAATGATAGTTAGGTCCTAGAATATTGAATTAATAATAGTTAAGTTTCCAACATTTTTTTTTTGGAAAAACAAGTTGAAAATATTGGTCTGAATAATTATAAATTTAAGGATTTCAATTGCAAATAAGTATTAAAATATTAGATATAACTCTTAAATTATAATAGGAATTTCTATTTGTAACTATTTAAATTGATATTTATAATTTATTTTTTTTAATTTTGTTTGGAACCTACTTGTCATTAATTCAATATTTTAGAACGTAATTGTCTTCTCTCTATTAATTATGCATATACTAAATGTTAAATCTAGCTGCTCAATAATCAATAGGACTCTTACATATCGTGCAAGCCTAGATTAATTTTTATTATTATGAATGAGACTCCTAGACAAGGTACTAAAAATCAAATCTGTCTATGAATCGGCTGAAAATGAAGGGTCAGGGGTTAAGGTTTGAAACAAGGATCAAACTGAAGTTAAAGCACAATGATAATTCTAATAATAATAAAACACAATAGCATTCCAAATATTCTTTGTTACAATCCTGCCATAGTCAAAAAGTTTAAAACTAATAATAATCAATACTAAAAATATATTTAAATAAATTAATATATTTTTAGTTTTATATAGATGATCTCAAATAAAAATAATATAAAAATTCAAATAATAATAAGGGTAAAGTTAAAAACAATAATAAATTAGTTTATGAACAAAAATAATAAAATTTAAATATTTAAAAATATAAATATAAATATATAATTAAGAATGAGATAAAAATAAAATCTTACATATTATTTAATTTTCTAATGTCAACCCACGTAAAGAAATAATAATATAATTCCAAAAGTTAATTATATTTGTAACAGGATGAGGATATAGGCTAATAGGCTTAAGCATGTAGCTCTTATTTAAAAAAAAAAAAAATCTCGTATTGGCGGTGAAAAGATGTAAAAGTGGCTAAGGTAGACGTTAGTGTGGTATAGGTTAGCATGAGGTATGGGAAAATGGAATAGCTTTAGGTCAAAAGTTGTAGAGAAAGAGGAGAGAATCAGCAGCAAAGGCAATAAGTGTTTGCGGGTTGGGTTTAAAACGCGAGAGAATAATGTTAACGTTCAGGCAATGAGCTTCTTCCCCTTCATCTTCATTTTTTCTAACTTTCCAGCACCTTTGTTCAATGATCATCCTCTTCTTCATGGTATTTATTGTTTTCCTTTTCTTTTTCCCTTTCGTTTTCATTCTTCTTCTTCTTCTATCTTTTCATTTTGGGATCTAATTCTTTTTCACTTGTCTTTCTCCATTCCATTCTTAACCTCCTTGACCTGTGGGGTTAGGCATGTTAATTCAAGTTAGTGCCAAGTCACATAGCCAGTTCAACCAACTGGTTCGATCCAGTTTTACATACTCCCAGAGTGCTTAATTCTTGGTTGAATAGTGCGGATATTAATGCCCCCCCCCCCCCATTTTAGTGAATTGTTACTCCTACACATCCTTCCTTGATTTGGGAGAGCTAGATAACTAAATCGATTATAAATTTAATTAAATTAGTAATTAATTTATAAAAATGTTTGTTGATTGTTCTAAAATATCCCTCTCTTAAATGATTTACATTATTGGAGATTACCCTTTTTAAATGCATGCATACATGTGCAATCAACAGGGAAAGTTTAGAAGAAAAAATAATCAATGTGGAAGACAGAAAATGGACATTTTTTATTTGTTCGAAGAAGACATCTTATATGTATGATGAAAACAAACTTCTTTAATCTTATAAAAAACAAATTTCTTTAATAACTCTCACATTTACGAGTCATGGAGTAGTTAATAAATTAACATGACTTAGGCTTTGCCCTCTATTTTCATCCAAAACAAAAATTTTTTAACTCTATTTATAAATTACTTTCAACATATTTTACCATAACAAATGAAAATATTAAAAATCATTATTTCTGTCTAAAAATTTAATAAGTTATCAACTTTACTCTTATTAAATATACATACTTTAACGACATATTTTTTTTCTCTTCAACATTTAGTGAAGGTGAAAAGAAAAAATTATGATAAAAATTTAATAAAGTGATATATAAATAGGATCAAAATAAATCTTCTTCCTCTTCCTTGTAAAGACCAAAAGGAGTAAGAATAACGACATTTTAATTACTGAGTGGGATTAGGGGCTTGTAGTACCACAATCAAGAATTAATAATTTGTTTATGAATTGATTTCCTATAATTTTTATCCTTGATCGTCTCATCCTTTGTTAAATAATTAACAAAAAATAAAGGCAAGAAAAAGTGAGATATGCAATTTCTAAAAAATCAGCATAGATAGATTTAGTGTCTCCTATCCCTGCTCTTTTTTCCAATTTTGTATGGACTATGTGTCTCAGTACTATGAATAAAGAAGAAACATTATTTGCCGAAAGAAAAAGAAGAAACATTGAGTTTGACAGGAAAGAAGATTCAAGACAAAATTGCAATTCTCAAAGATAAAACAGTGATTAATAATTGAAAAAACATCCATAATGTTGTGCTGTATGATATATTAAACTACATAAATTTCTTCCAATTGTTTAACTAATTATTATGTGCATTATATTCTATGAGAAAAAGTAATTTTTGGTTCCTTTTTAAAATTTCATGTCAACTTAGTTATTTTGATTGTAAGAATAAAATCAAATTGTTTTGTTATGCAAAAAGTTAATAAAAACACTAAAAAGGGAGACTTTTTCCATATAATATTCAACCTAGCAAAATAAAAAAAATAAAGATTTAGTGTCTATACTTTTGATTTAATTATAACTTATCCCCTTTGTCTTTATATATAGAGTATTTTCTAGAAAATTATTTTATCCTTAAATATAAAAGATGTCATGATATTTTTGAGTAATCAAATAATTTTACCCTTGTTTTGAAAAAAGAAAAGATATTAATTGTATGCTTTATCCACCACCAGCATGATATTAATTGACATTATGTGAGGCAAAATTGGATTAATTACTATGATTTAATGGGATTTCAATTAAATAAAAAACTGTTATTTGTATGCATAATTTAGTTAAAAATACTTTATATATAAGGATGGAAGAAATAATCATGAAACTTTATCTCATGCAACTCACTTATTATATTTTAGACTTAATTGAAACTTTATTCATAAATTCTAATACAGTATAACTTAATCTTCATAATTTTAACTATGTAAAATATTAGTTACCAAACTTCAAGAAATAACTTCAATTCTTATAATTTTTTTTTTGAAAATATAAGGATTAATATTTTAAATAATTAGAAATATAGGAATTGAATTACATTGAATGAAAGGTCAAAGAATGGGTTTCAACCAAAACTATAAGTAATGAGTTACATTAAGTCAAAATTTAGTAATTGTGCTTTGACTTTTAAATGATTCAAAATTATAGAAACGATTTGTTAATTTTCTCAATTAAACAAGAGTCCGCCCATTTTACCCAACCAAGAAGAAAGTAAGAAAGAAAGAGCTTGCCCCATTGAAATGGTCTAATTGATAAGGATAGAATTCACTCACGTTTGCAAATTTATGGAACTGAATCTCACTAATGATTCAATTTCAAGGGTAAGTTTTGTTGCTAGAAAATATAATGGAAATGTAATGGATTAAAGAATCAATACAAATGAAAAAAATTACCCCCCTCATAATATATAAGCATAATAAAATTTAATACTATATATTATAAATGTAAAAATTATTATATTCTTCGGATACTTTATGAATTATGACTGTCAGCGTTATAAATTAAATTGTCATTCCCTCTCATAACATATGATTGAGCTATTTGTTCTTCATATTTTGATCATTTATTTATTTTTTAAATTCATTCCATTTTCATTGGTAGCAATTAAAGGAGCCTTTGTCTTACTAAGGTGCCACTAGTTTATATATATATATATATATATTTGGTGACAAAGTCACACTTCCCCTAAGAATGATCTGATTAGATTTTATATTATATATTATGAAATTGATATAGCCACTGCTATATTGAAGATGACCAGCTTCATCTATTTATTCTGTGACACACTCTCTCACTTTCATAGTCACCCATCTCTGCATATAAATACCCTCCAAACGCACTCCGTCCCTCCAACCCAACGCTTACTCCTTCGCTTCTCAACACCTCTCTCTCTCTCTCTCTAATTCCTTCACCGTCTTCCATGGCCGAAAACCGCCACGGCAACCCCTTCTTATTCAACCAACCTTCCTCCCACAAGGGTGGCTGGCACGCCGCCATCTTCATCATCTGTACGTCTTTCAGTTCCATCCAACTCACATATACACATATTATTATATATATATATATATCTCGAAGAAGACGATTAGATTTAGAATAGATTCGATAACCTGGTGATGGGTTTGATAATATTCTCTTGACAGGTGTGGAGTTTGCAGAGAGATTCGCATACTATGGATTGTCGGGGAACCTGATAACGTACCTCACGAATGCTCTTCACGAGCCTATTACGACGGCGGCCAAAAACGTCAACACTTGGGTCGGCGTTTCGTCTTTGTTTCCTCTGATCGGTGGGTTCGTCGCCGACTCGTATCTCGGTCGTTTCAACACCATAGTCGTCTCGTCTCTCATCTATCTTTTGGTCTGTAACTTTTTCTCCTGCTATCATCTGCATTCTTCTTGTTGTTGATAGATTTCGCCTTCGAATCCAATCTTGCGATCGATGCCTGCGTTGTGGTCAACAGTTTGTTTTGCATTTTAGTGGCGGCATATTTTGGGTCCCACAACTTTGAACACAAGAAAAATCTATGGAACTATTTTTGTTTGAAGGTGTGTTTATTTTTAAAATTTTTTAAACAACAAAAAAAAATCAACGGCGGATCCCATTTTAGACGTGGGGCCTACCACCATGTATTTATAATTTTATCATTTTTTCCAAAAAAGGAGGGAGATATAAGGTTTTTCCTCTCTTATATTATAGCTTTGTTTCATGTACTTGATAAGTTGATTAATCAATTAATTAATTTGTAACTCTTTGTCAGATGAGTTCGAAATAGACCCAGCAGTGAGTCCCACTGAACATAAGGGACCCCACACTACTGTGTCTACTATTTTTCACTTTAAGAGAACCTTGTACGAACATTTCGTGACGTCCAGTGCCACATTTTCTACAGAAACATCCACAGTATAACACACTCTTGCTATGGAAAGTTGAGTCAAGTTGAACCAATAAATTAATAAATTAATATTTTATTCAATTTAATAAAATATTTTATTTATAATTGATTTGATCACAATTTAATATTAATTTTAATTATTAGCTTTTGAATTAATGTCTTGATTGATACAATATCTATCAGGTTAGTTTTCAATACCTTGATCACACCTACCTCATAATTTTTTTTTTAATGCTTTTCAACCCTAAACTCTAAACTGAATTTTGTATACCATGTATGATGGGAAAAAATTTTCACGTTGCAAAAAAAATGTAGGGCATGATACTTTTGACACTCTCAGTCTCAGGACTGAAGAATACCACCTTATTCTTCGTCTCCCTTTATATACTGTCCATCGGCGACGGTGGTCACAAGCCGTGTGTCCAGACTTTCGCGGCGGATCAGTTCGATGACGACTCGCCGGAGGAAAAGAATGCCAAGAGCTCATTCTTCAACTGGTGGTACTTGGGGATAGTGGCTGGTTCAACTATAGCCACTTTCCTAGTAATATACCTTCAGGTAATCAATTAATTGAGTTCATATTTTTTTTAAATTTTTTTTTCCCAACTTATGGGGAGACATAGTATAATATGATCCATGTAATAATTATTATGTGCTAAAAATATAGGATAATATTGGATGGGCCACGGGCCTGGGAGTACTAGTTGCTGTGTTGGCATTAGCATTAGCATTGTTCTTGTTGGGTATAAAAAGGTACAGGAAGGAAGGCCCATTGGGTAGCCCATTTACGAGGATGGCCCAAGTCTTCGTGGCTTCAGTTCGGAAATGGCGTGTGGCGAACACGCGTGATCCTCGCACATATTGGTATGGCGAGGAAGAGGATCATATATCCCATCTCCAAATTCAACCCAAGTCTCATTCTTTGGCCCACACCAATCAACTCAGGTGCTTCTCATTTCTTACAAAAGCTTCATTTCCATCATATAAAAGTAAAAAGGAGTTTATTATTATGTTCATTTGTGTTGGTTGTCATGTATACTTTTTATTTTATCAATTGTCTAACCAAATTTTCTACCATCATAAAATAACATAACTATTATAAAAAAATGAATAAATGATAGTTAGAGCTCAAAATATTGAATTAATGATAGTTAAATTTTAATAAAAAAATTTTAAAAATAAATTATAAATATCAATTCAAACAGTTAAATTTTTTTTTTACAATATAAGAATTATATTTGATACTTAAATACTTATTTATAATTAAAACTCTTGAATTTCCAATTATTTGAATTGATATTTTAAACTTATTTTAAAAAAAATCTTATTAGGAATCTAATTGTTATTAATTTAATATTATGAGACTCTACTGTCATTTTTCCATCTATTAGTCATTTAGTTTCTATAATTTAGATTTGATTACAATTTAATTTCTAAAGTTTAAGTTATTGTAGTCTCAATTTTTTTAAATTTTAGTTATTTAATTTGTTGGTAGTCTCTACATTTTCTTATTTGATTAAAGCTCAATTTATGAGAGATCAAATGATTTTTCGAAAGTATTGGGTGGTTGAAACTTGAGGGATTGTATTGGATAATGAGTGAAATTTTAAAAACTTAGTTATTTATAATTTAGTTAAAATTATAATAAATAAATAAATAATTTTTTAGAAATAAATATAGAAGCTACATTTTGATTACCATGATAGAGACAATGGCATGAGTTGTATCAATGTTCAAATGCCAATACTGTCACAGCAACTAGAAGGTGCTTTTTGAGAAAGAGAGAGAAAAAATAAAGTGGTGACCATAGTCATACACTTAATTATGAGTTGTGGCCTGTGGGCCTCTTATATAACTATATTATTGAAAAAATTAATTATTCAATTTTTAAATATTGAATTAAACTTTAAGAAGATTTTGAATTGATTTAAAATTTCAATTCATTTAAAATTATAAGAATTAAATTATATCAAGTTAAAATTTAGATGTAAAGTTATAATTGAATCAAAATTATAAAATAAATAATTAAGGACATGTTTGATTTCTGTTTTTAAATATTATTTTTTAATTTTAAAAATAAAAATAAAAATATTTTGGATAAGTATTTTTTATTTAAATGTTTTTAAAATTGTTTTCATCTTTTATTTTTTTATAAAATAAAAACATCTTAGGGCTATTTTTATTTTTTTCTTTTTTAATTTTTAAAACATACTACATACCACTATTGTCAAACATTAATTCAACTATAATCAATCACTGTGATAAATCATCACCATTAACCATGAACGACGACCACTATCAATATTTTTTAACTCATTTTTTTCCGAAATTAACATGATCAAACAACTTTTTATTTTATTTTATTTTAAAAAATAATTTTTAAAAATTAGTTTACAAAATAATTTTTAAAAACAAAAAAAATGAAAATGAAACCGAGCCAGCAAAATGCCCTCTTCATGCTGATGGGTTTTGTAAATGGAGAGATCCAATTAGTTACCAATCGCCATGGTATAAAGCAAGTAAACTATGTATTGTTGCAGATTTCTAGACAAGGCAATGATCATCGACGATTTGGATGCTTCAAGCAAAACCAAAAACCCATGGAGACTAAGTTCAGTAACACAAGTCGAAGAAGTCAAGCTAGTTCTTCGTCTCATCCCTATCTGGCTAACTTTCTTAATGTTCTTCGTCGTCCAAGCTCAGCTCCACACATTCCTCATCAAGCAAAGCAGCACTATGGCTCGTTCAATCGGACCACACTTCCAAATCCCTCCTGCATCACTTCAGGGCCTCGTCGGGCTCATCATCCTCATCGTCGTCCCGATCTACGACCGCCTTTTTGTCCCCTTCGCGAGAAAACTCACCGGCCACCCATCTGGTATCACGGTGTTGCAGAGAATCGGAACAGGCCTGTTCTTATCTGTCCTCAACATGATCGTAGCAGCTTTAATAGAAACCAAAAGGATTAGTGTTGCTACGGAGAATCATCTTCTGGACAATCCCAAAGCTGTATTACCGATGAGCATATGGTGGATGCTTCCTCAGTATATCATCTATGGTTTTTCTGATGCACTGGCTGTTGTAGGGTTTCAAGAACTGTTCTACGATCAAGTGCCGGAGACGATGAGAAGTCTCGGAGCTGCGGCGTATATAAGCTTGATAGGGATTGGAAGCTTTGCGAGTAACGTTGTTATAAGTGTTGTGGAAGAGATTAGTTCAAGAACTGGTGAGAAATGGTTAGGGAACAATCTGAATAGGGCACATTGGATTATTTCTATTGGGTTTTGGCAGGTTTAGGTGTTGTGAGTTTTTGTATTTATATTTGGTTGGCTACGAGGTTCGTGTACAAAAAAATTGATGTAACTGATGATACTAGAAACCAGAAAGTTTAAGATCTAGCTAGGAGGTGGTGCTTGATATATGTGTGTGTGTGGGTGTGTCTGAGGATGGAGATTTTTGAAAGACCATGCATGTAGCATCCTACATAATATATATGAAAGATGTGTTACTACTACGCTTTTGATGAAAAAACTTATAATAAACACCTGAGGGTTGTATTTAACTATTTTGTCTTTATAAATAAAATTTGTATATGTGAGGTTGACTATATCTTGGAGCTTTGTTTCAATTTTTTTTTCTTTTGATATATCAACATATTTTTAAAAATTACATTTGGGTTATGACTAATTTGAATTGATCTGGCTGCAGATCCATAAATATATAGATTATAGACATAAAATTCTTCCAACAATAAGTTTTTTAACTTACAAATTAAAACACAAAATTGAGCTAGACTTCATTCAAATGAACATGTGTGTCAAGCCGCCTGACTAATTTTTCATTTGGAATGCGAAACATGCACGCGTATTTTTGTAACCACATAGCGTGGCAGATGTAACTATGCCAATAGGATTTAAATTCAATAGCTGTACTTAATACAAGCATTAATGCATGAAGTATCAAAAATATTGAAATTCAAATCAACGATTCTGAATTTATACCCCACTTAAAATTAATAAATAAGTAACTTTACAGAACAATTGATTTGAATTTTAACTATTAAGATACTACAGACACTCAGTACCTGTATTAAATATAGTCGCCAAATTTAAATCCATGCTAGTACGGTTTCAACTAACTACCCATAATTAAATCATTGATATTGTCTAAAAAGAGAATTTCTTAATTTATCTAGCTCTTTATTAAATACATCATCTTTAAAATTGTTCTCATGCGTAACCGCTTACCCTACTTATAGAAAATTGTAAAAATGATAAAATTGAAATAAAGTAATTAATGATCCATCTTTTATACATGCAAAATGACTTATAAAAAGAATCATCATTTTTTTAAAAAAATATGACTTGTATTTAAAACCCAAATGAGTAGTTTGAGAGAAAAATTATGTGTAAAGTAACTTATAAAAAGAATCATCATTTTTACATATAAATTTCAAGGCACTTCTAATTACTTCACCAAAGTTAAGTAGCCATTGTTAAGTTAATAGTTTTGTCTTAAAATAGAATAAACTTTCAATTCTACTCCTAATTTAATAAAAAAGTGTTAAATTTGCATTACATTAATCACTCTTAGTTAATGAGTTTATATGTGAGTAATATTGAAAAAAATATAATCCAGTATTTTATATTAATAAGAATCAAAGAATCTTCCTAGAAGATTCTGTATAATAAAAACTGGAGGGAGAGTATATCCCTTAATTGAATTATATAAATCAAAACTGTTTTTGGGTGACATTTTCCATCAATGTAATTTTTAATTTGAAAATTTTCATAAACTAAAAGCAATGCATTCTTAAATGCACACAACCTTTTTTCAGTGTTATTGTCAGCTTCTCAATACTTCAATTTCCGATATTTCTGTTCAAAAAACTATGGTCTCAGCAAATAATAAATTTCTGTTCCTTTGTTTCTCTTTGCTGCTATCAATTAATATTCTTCTCTATTTTCCTCAATCGGAGTTCTATATATACACTCCCTCCGATCTCAATTTGTTTCATGACTTAATAATTATAATTTGTTTAAAATCACAGTAAGAATTCAAGTATCTCACGAAGAGATTCATATAAATCATGATTAAGTTAATTATGCATTTTAGCTTTTGTTTGTGAAATTAAATGATGAAGTTTAGGAGTGTATTAATCGAAGTTTAAAATTAAAACAATATTTATGACAAAAATTGTCGTGCATGAAGATGTAAATAAATCCTTTGTTAAACTGTTCAAACAGTTAATGTATACACACATATAATCACTATATAAAAGATAACTTTTGAGAATAATAATAATAAAAATGGCCTCCAAAAATTCACTTTAAGCAGCAACTTTAAATGTTGCCATCACAAGTGGATTTTTTAGAGGCAACATTTAAAAATTATTGTCAAAAGTGAAATCTATTTAAACATTTTTTAAAATAATTTGTATAGAAAATTCATCAATTTATTTTTTGTTAAATTTTTTGAGAAAAACTGGAAACTTTCTACACCAATTATTTAAATAGTTAGTGTAAAAAGTCAATTTTTTTAATTTTTTTCTAAAAACAGAAAACTTTCCACATTGGGTAGACTTTCACATTGTGTGGAAAATGATTTTTTTAAAAAAAATTATTTAAAATACTTTTTACATTGGGTAAGTCACTACCCAGTGTAGAAACTGTTTTAAAAAAAAATGTTCAAAACCTTTATACTACTTTCACTTGGTGTAAAAAATAATTTTTTTAAAAAAATATATTAAGACACTTTCTACAATGATGTAGGAAATATTTTTTATTATATTTTTAAAAATTAATAACTTACCTACGCCGGGTAGAAAACCAATTGGTGTAGAAACATTTTTGTTTTTCTTATAATTTTTTTTTAAAAAAAGAATCACTTTCTACATGGGTTATGATGTTACTTGGTGTAGAAACACTTTTACTTTTTTTATATATTTTTTTATAAAATTTTAAACTTTCTACACCAATCAACCGGTGTAAAAAAGAACTTTTTGATACATAAAGTGTTATATTAAATCTATTTATTTATGAAAATACCATGGCCTTCATTTTACACTGATGTAAAAAATATCTTTTTTTTTTTTCCGTGGTAGTGCCACATCAATATTTGATCGTTGATTCCCTAAATGCAAAATGACTCACTACTCATATAAGTGTTACTATAATGTCAAGTGTGAATAAATTTAACTTTGTCTTTGACTTGGTGTAAGGAGAAGCCATACATCAAAATAAAGTAACGTGGGAGCCAATGGCTAGCTTATTGGCCTAGTGGCACCGTACCATATCAAATGAGTAAGGTTGCGTGTTCAAACAATGTATAAGGTTCAAGTAAATAATAGAGGCCATGTGCTTGTGGGTTTCTTTGTGAGAGAAAGTTTAAGTTGCGTGAGTGAATAGAAAAGTAGAGTAGGGTTGAAGAAAACACATACAAATGAAGTGACTTATAAATTTATTAAGCTTTTAAAGGTTAAGACATGATGTTGATTTAGATACTTTTTTCTTTTCTATTTTCATGCATTAGTGGATGCTTTCTTCCAGGAAATGAACTGCCTTAATTATATGATTAAAGCAACTAAATAAATGTGCGGAATATATATAAAGTACTTTAAAAAGAAATTGATGGTCCTTAATATAAATTATTTGGTGAGGTATTAATTACTCCCATATTTTTTCAATATATACATACATATTACATCTATGTAAACTCATTAACTATGAGAGATAATATATTACAAATTTAAAACTTTTTCATTTAAATAGACATGAAATTGAAAGTTTATTTTTTTCGGATAAAATTAATGACTTAATCACCCTTCTTTAGTTCTAATGATATGGTCAGAAATATCTTATAATACAGTGTAGAGGGAGTATATGTACAAACATATTGCATTTTCGTTACAGCACTTAAATAAATGAATGAATATTTTTTAAGTTAGTAAAACTAAAGTTAATTTAAAATCATAGAATGATAGATAAATAGAAATATTATTTTAAGTGATATTTGGGGGAAATTAAAGAAAGAAGAACAGTGGAAGTGTATGGGGGAGTGGATCGATTCACGGTGCCACTGAGATTGTATTGAATAGAAACATTATTGTGCTCAGTTCCATATGCAACTGATGAAATAAATTAAACATGGTCAATAACAGTAAGTCTAACAACAACCACTCCTAATTAATGGGTTTTATTATCATTCAATTCAATGTCTGTTACGAATAACTTCTATACAATCATTTTCTATTTATATGGGTTTTTATGCATGCCCAACAAATCATAAATTTTGTTAAGTTACTTGTTTTCAAGTACTATTCAATATTTTTTCTTATTGACTAAAAAAATATCTTTTCTTAAAGTTTTAATTTTTCAGAAGAAATTTATGTATATACTTCCTCTGATTTCTATTATTTTTTCATTCTATTTATAAATCATTTTTAACATATTTTATTAGAATTAAGAAATATTAAAACTCATAACTCTATTACAAAATTTAATGAGTTTTTAACTTTACTCTTATTAAATAGGCTAAAGTGCATAAAAATCTCTGAACTTTGAGGCAGTCACATATAACCCTCTTACTTTTAAAAGTTTAAAATTGACCCCCTTAATCTTTAATTTTATTTTTTAAAACCTCTTCTATTAATTATATTATTTTTTCATAAGGGTTAAAATGTCATTTAACTAAAAATATTATTAAACAAAAATATTATATTGTAGAATTATTTATAATCCATTTCTTATATTTGTTTAATAATTGAGGCATTGGCATCCAAAAAAATATTATTATTACTATATGAAATTTTAAATATTTGTGTTTATATTAATTTTATCCATATTTTTTTATCAATGGTGCATAGTTTTATTGTTTTAAAAGATACATTTTTATTTTTAGGTTAGACTAATGTAATGCATATGGCTATCCTTTAATGCAAGAAAACTATACACCATTGATAAAAAAAATAGATAAAACCAATATAAAAATAAATACTTAAAATTTTATACTGTGATAATAATATTTTTTGACTGTCAATGTCTCAACTATTTAAAAAATATAAGAAATTAATTAACTATAGTTTTGCAATATAATATTTTGTTTAATAAAGTTTTTTTGATTAAATGATATTTTAACCCTTATGAAAATAATATAATTAACAGTAGAGAGCTTTGAAAAATAAAATCAAATGTTAGAGAGTTAATTTTAAATATTTAAAAGTGATGAGGTTCATGTGTAATTGCTTCAAGGTTCATATGTAGCATAATGCGCATTCAACTACCTTATCAGAACCAAAAAAATGTGGTTAAATTATTAACTTTATTTGAAAATAGAATAAACTTTCAATTTCTCCCGTATTTAAGGAAAAAAAATTTCAACATACATCATTCTCCCTCTCATAGTTAACGAATTTAAATAGAGGTAATATTAGAAAATGTAATTAATACCCTCATAATGTATTTTATATTAAGAAAAAAAATGTATCTAAAAAGTTCCCTATAATAGGGATTGAAGGGCGTATATACCAAGCTTATTAACTTGTTTATGAATTTAACTAAATCTGGATATGTTCCATTACCTTTTCATGGGATCTAAGGCAAATTGTAATGTCCATGCCTTAAATAGTATGATTTGTTATATGTTTTATAATTTATATCTATATCAATGAAGATTTTTTTCACTTGACTAATTGATTATTATGCAGAACCTTACGAACAGGCATAGCAAAATATAAGTTTCACATTAGAGTTAAATTAAACGTGTGAATGCATAAATGCATCTTGTTACTGTTAATTAGTTTTAAGGGAAAATGGCAATAAAACACCTTCAAAATAGACAAATAACAAATAAGTACTGCAAAATGTCATAATCATTGGTATACAAATTGCCTGTCATTTTGGATTCTTTGGAAAGACATATTTGTCCCTGTCAGAAAAAACTTCAACTATGAAAGTCAAAGAATTTCCTTTGAATACCAACCATCAAAAACCTCCAAAAATCCTTTGAATACCTTCAGCAATCAAGGTTGAAAAATGAAGTAGCCGGTCCTGCTAGCATTTGGATCCAACAGATTATGGTGCCTCATATACCTTTAGCATCTACTCTCATGTTCTCAAATCTATTTAAGGCTACGACCAATCCACACTCCACACCTTTTCTCAGGTTCCTGGTACCTCCTCATCAACATGGCAAAGCCTTCGTCTCTGTCATTGACATAATGTCTATCACAAATGCTTGACACACCATTTACAAATCCTCCTTGAGTTTTGCCAAACACCGGCAACCTACAAGAACTCACTAACAACGAGAGCGCATCCATATCATCTGGCTTGCACACCTTAAACTGGAGATTTGTCACAGGCATCTTCCACACTATTATTGTGTTCACTGTTGCAGTAGACTTTCTGATGAAATCACTTTCCTGTTTTGGTGGTTTGAGATTCAAGAATTTGAAATTTGAACTGTAATGGAGAAAGAGGGGAGACAAAGATTTTGTTCACTCCATTGTTTGAACTTTGATTGCTTTAAGGATTTCTGGAGATTTTGATGGTTGGGATCAAAGGAAATTCTTACTTTCCTAACAAAGGCTGTTTCTTGTAGGGGCATATATGTCATTTCTCAAAAATCTAAAATGATAGACAAAGTCTTCTCTTGGACTAGAAAATAACTATCACATTTCAACGTATCTAAATATTTTATTGTCAATTTCCCCAGTTTGTTTTAACTTTCAGCTTTAATTTTAGTTAAAAAATGAAAAAAAGGGACATTGTTACTAGTTTTATTTTGGTGAAAACATTGTAACTAGTTTTTATTAGGGAGAATCACATCCAAATGCTTGAGAAAAAAATTATTTACAAACAATGACTAATAAAAAGTCTCATTTAAAAAATTTTATATTTTATTTTAATAATGATTCATTCTATATTAATCATTGTCTGCAAATAAATTTGTTGCTGGGTCCTTGAATGTGATTTTCCTTTTTAATTTTAACTCTATAAATATGGAGACATAACAAAACAGATTATGACAAGCTTTATTACTAATTGACGATAGTAAAATTGATTAATGTGTCAACCCACCTTACATCCACTAAGGGATTCTTCTAAAGCTTCATCATGCCGTCTTCTATCTGTAAGATATTCATTTATCCAAATGACATCAGCAATGGTGTTAAGAAATATTCTTATTAATTACTCCCTACATCCCAAATTATAGACACTTTTAGATAAAATTTTATATACTAATAAACTTCATTAAATACACTTAACAACCTTATGTTTTCAAAATATAAATATAAATTTTAAAAAATACCCATCATTTAATATATTAAAAATAGAAGGGGCATAAATTAATTATAGAGAAAGAAAGGGTAATATTAAAATTGATGCATTTAATGAAACATTAATCTATCTGAAATGTCTTATGTTTTGGGATAAAAAAATTCTTTCAAAAGTGCTCGATAATTTAGGACGGATGGAATAATATACTATATCTCCTCTTAATTTTTTAAGACATTTTTACACAAAAAAGGACACATATATATAAATAAAACACATTAAATACTATATCCCTATCTTACTTTATAAGATATTTTTACATAAATCACATATACAAATAAAGCTCATTAACATATTTTACAATTTTATTTTTCAAAAAAAAATATAAACTTTAAAAAATTATTCTTCATTTAATATTTCATATGTTAAAAAATATAAAAGAGAGAATATATGAAAAGGATAATAATTCAAAAAGCATTATTATTAAAAATTTATTTTATTAAAATATTTTATATTTTGATACTCCCTCAAAAATGCTTTATAAATTGAAACAGAAGGAGTATCAAAAATAAATATACGGTAATATTTCCTTTTTAAAAAAAAAAAAATAAGCAACTGGGTGAGTTAAATCTTGAAAGTTTATCCAAATTAGGGGCTTCACGGCTCAAAAAGCGAGGTGTACCTATTATATTCCTTCCGTTTCGATAATATTCTAGTAAGTTTTTAAGGCTTTAGTTCATAAATTAAAAAACACGGTTAATACATTAAACTACTACAATAAGTTTTAATGGAATAACTATCTACATACAATTTAAAATGTTTCAAATAATTTACCAATAAAAATGCTTCAAATATGTAAAAGAATGATTTTAAACAATAAAGTAAAATGGATAAAAGATTAAAATTCATTCATGAATAAATGTAAAAGTAAAAGTAAAATAAAATAAAATAATTCAAAAACTAGGGGAACTTGTTTACAAAATTTTCATTCTAAACTTTAACTGAATATAAATTAAAACTATGAAGAAGAAAAAATGTCATCCTTTTAACGAATTTTTAATCTTTTTATTAGAAAAAAATATAAATTCCTTTTAAATAATTTTTAAGAGCAAGCTGACTTGGTTAACTTGATTGGAAATTTTTTAGTATATTATACAAATTTAATTATCAAGGTTTTACAAACATACATATAAAAAATGCTATGTGAAATAAGTAAAAATGCCAAAAACATCCTAAAGCATTTGTGAGATATGGCTGGTAAAAACAGTTCCACATAGTGTGAGTCTGAATTAGTCTAAACAGAAGATAGTAATAATTTCAGGTTTCTCAAACCGAGCAATGGAATTAAAAAAAAAATGCTATATGAAGATTCTATAAGTGAAATCTTATAACCTAACTCACCTGAATGTTCTTATATATGAAAAAAAAAAAAAACTATGCCACTAACAAAAAAACATTGTGCATGGCCAAATAGCTTTACCTTCTCCACTAGTGGCTAGCACCGGATGGTAGTTAGACACTCCTTTTATCTTATTTATAAAGTACTACTTTATTATTTTTATATTCATATTTATTTTTTACTTTATTAAATATTAAAAAAATTATTAAAAATAATTCTTTTGGTTCTTATTAAAATAAAAATAAAAACTTATTAAATTTTATTACAGTAGTATTTTTTTTAAGTGAAGCACTTACTGGTGGATGAGGACCCAGGCGAAAGTCCAAACTCATGATTATGGCTTTGACACTAATACAGCAAATCTAGGAACAATATTTGTAATTATCTTCATCACGCGCGCTACTGTTCTTTTCTTTTCTTTTTTTTTTTTGGTTGGTTAAGTATTGCCATTCCCATTAGCATTAAACAAACTTGAAAACCAGTAAATCTATACTCCTAATCAGTAATCAGCTTGGATTTTTACTCTTATTTAACTTATTAATCTCTGTAAAGATTGTTAGCTACATGAACTATATATGTTAAGTTGTAAAGGGTTTCAAGCTTGAGTAATTAACATGCATGTGCTGGCTCAAGTGGCAACACTGTAAAGGGAGATGTGGTAATAATATAAGGTTTAAATCCTCCCAATGTAATAAAAAAAAATAGTTTTTGATTCGGTGAATTTTTTTTATTTACTTTAATTAACCCTGTGTCAATGGCAGTATTTTTAACTATAAGCAAAATTTATTAATAAAATTTTAAAATATTTTTCTCTATTTTTAGAACAAACAATATATATATATATATATATATAATTTTTGAAGGATTAATTTTTACCCTTTTAACTCTTTTAAGTCTTAAGGACGAATACAATCAATTAAATGGGCACGTATTAGAACAAAATGATTAGCGAGGCACTTCAGAAAGTAATAGAAGCTTCTATGCATTATATTGAATGGACGTCCCATTCAGGCAAAAGGTAAATACCTTGCTTTTAATCATGAACAGTAGACAATTATCGTGAAGTCATCAAATAATGACGTGATTATTATGGATTAGAAAATCATGTAATTTTTTAAAATTAATTTAAATATTTCTTCATGTAGAGTGAACCAAAATCAATATAATGCAGCTTGATATAGATTTTATAAAAAAAAAGTGATTTTTATATATTTTGAAAATTTTATAAAAATTGATTTATTTTGTGGAGATTTTATAAAAATATGTATTATTTTATGTTTAGTTACAATAATAAACAATAATTATTAGTTGCTTAATTGTAAATTTTATGATATCTTTTTCGATTTCTGTTTTATAAAAATAATTTATTATTTAAAATTTTATAATATATCCTGTATCTCACTTCTTTAAAACATTTTAAATTTCTCTCATCTATCATATTAGCTTTTTTTCTTAAAATAATAAAAAATTTGATTTTTTTTTCTAATTTTAATTATTTTTAAAATTTTAAACAAACATTATAAAAGCTCACAAAATAGATTATTTTTATAAATAAGTGTTTTTTCATAAAATAAGAAAAAATGGTCCTGAATTAGCATATGTCAAAATGATTAAAATATTTTTAAAAATAATATCATAAAATTAAAAATTAAAAAAATGATTCAGATTTCAAACCACGGAATAATTATTTCATTATATTATTTCAACGATTAATAAAAAACTTCAAATACTATATATATGTGTAGCTTATCATGAACAAGAGAGTCTATTATGAAATCATGAAATAGCCATTTTCCTTAATTGACCCAGGAAACTAGCAACGTACTAATACTATTATTGCCTTGTGTTTGTCAAAAATAAAGAAGAATATTTCAGACGTGTTACTCCCATAATCGTAGTGTGATGCTTTTGTGGACATGGGGTTCCATCATATACAGAAGAATAAGACACATATAAATGTGTGTGTTGTCAAGAATTTGAAGCCAAAAAAAAAAAATCTTTATCCTCCCTATTTTTATTAATTTTTATTTAATTATATATATATATTATCTATAAAATTCATCAAAAATTTTAAATAATAAAATATGCGTATTAAAAACATAATCACTCAGAAAATAAGTGTTTATACTTTCTCCTGTTTTTTTGTCATGAAGACTCATTAATCACCACTTCTTGTAAGTGGATTGGTGGAATTTAGTTAAAATATTCAAATTTGCTTCAAATGAAGTTTATTAATTTAAAGAAAAGGCATTTAAGAAATTTTTTTTTAGATAAAGAGCATTATTTTAAAAATTATAGGGGAGTTGTAACATAGAGCATATTGATTGGTATATATCAGGTGCGTATTGGATTTCATATGAAGACCCACTAAAACTGTGTTTAAATAAAAGCTTAAATCTACTTGTCACTTGTGCATGTTATAGTGTAAATAAAAAGAATTTAGTGTTTATATTTAGTACTCTAGAAGAGATAATTTTTATTAATTATCATTCAAAAAGCATCCTCCTTGTATTTCAACCCAAAAATGAAAAGTTACTACATCTGTTTATGCAAGACACTGTGATATGCTTCAATTTTTTAGAGTTGAATTACATTTTTACCCCTCAATTATTTGCTTAATAGCATATGATGTCCTAAACTTTCATATGTGGTGCACTTTCACCATTCAACATTTGAAAATGGTGTATTAAGCACTCTATCATTAAAAAAGTTAACTTTATCTGTTAATTAACTTAAAAATTATTAAAAAAATTACATATAAGAATTTTATGAGAAAATTAATATCAATTAAGTTCTTTAAATTATATATAAATAATATGATACAAATGTTGTTTCTTACTCATGTAAAAAGTTAAAATATGATTTTAATCAACTATTATTTTAGAGACTTAATTAATATTAATTTCTTATAGGATACTTATTTGCAATTTTATGGGCCATTTTTTGTAATCTTTTAGTTTTTTTGTAATTTTTTATCAATTAATAGTTAAATTTAAATTTTTTTAATGGCAAAAAGCTGATTGATTTTCAAATGTTGAAAATTAAAATTGCACCATATCAAAGTTTAGAATACTAAATATTCCTAAACGAATGGTTGAGGGAAAAATGGCCCTTAATCTTTTTTAATAAGCAAAACTATAAAATTTGAGAAGTATTTATTACATTTTTTTAAATTTCCCCACATAAAATTAAAATTTATTTTTACAGGAGAAACTTATTTTATTTTTTACAATAGTAATTTCATTAGTCTAATTTTTTTTAATTTCAAACAAAATTATTAGTTCTATCTATGAAGCAAATATATAAGAATTTTTATCTTATTTATCAATCATGTTATTAAATTTGTATTATAAATTTTTTCTTTCATTCCCATTAAATGTAGGTGTGAGAGAGAGAAAAATAATGTAATTAAAGTATATATATTTAATAAAAAAATTAAAATCTTATTAAATTTTTAAATAAAGTTGATAAGCTTTAAATTTTTTTTTTAAATTCTGACGGAAACGTAGTGGAATTGACAAATAAATAGGATTATGGGGAGCATGCAAAACTAATTTTATTAGACTATGCAAGTCAATTAAAATTTGCTTATACTTTGATTTGGAGAGAATAAAACAGATAATTTGGGCAAATCGGCTTAAAAATACCCTAACATAAAAATGCCATATTGACAAACCTACTCTTAACACCTTAGGTTTTCAGCCTAACCCTTATATCTGAATTATTAAATATTCTATTATTTTATTTTTAAGTGAGTTTCAATTTTTAAAAAACGGATTTCAATTTTTATACTAAAAAAATAAAAATTTTCAAGCCGCATACCACAGTAACCACCTTTTTTATATCATTAATAAATTTAACATCTTGTATTTATTTTTTCTTAATATTTTTTTAAAAAATATTCAAAAAATAGCCATCAAAATATTAAAACTTTATTTAGAAGTACAAAATATGCAAACCGGGAGTTTGAGAGTATTAAATGAAAGCTGAAGTAAAGGTTAATTTTATTTTATTAATAATAAATAAATATTCAAATATTTAGGTTAAGTCTATTCAATTCGGATTTGGCTTAAGTTTTTTTTGGACTTATTCAAGTCAAGTGTAAAATTTTTCTAAACTCTTAAATTTAGGTTTAAAATTTTTTAGGTTTATCTAAATTATTAACTACATGAGAGGGTAACTCTTGAAAGAAGCTTCCCCCATGGTTTAATTTTTCTTTCCTTTTTTAAATAAGAATTCACTTCTTGCTTTATTTCTGGGACAAAGCTTCTTGTTTTATTTTTTATTTCCCCTTTTTGCTAGCAACAAAGTTTCCATCATGAAACTTGCATGTAGGTGTAGCGCATACTTGCATTGCAGTAAGCCGGTAACTCGCAAGGACTCGAATTTGACTCGTTGAGTCGAAGGTGGGAACACGCCAAGTGGGACCGAGAGAATCTCGTGTGCACGGCCTTCTAGGCAAACTCTGCTACCATCTCACCAATTAAATTCGAATTGCTGCAAAAATTTCAGGCTCCGAAGTCCGAAGTTCATGTTTCTAACGTTACCGTACTGTGTGTTGGTAAAAAAAAAAGGTTACCGCATTGTGTGTGTGCCTGTGGTTTTTTTTTTTTTATACGGTGCAATTTAGCTGTGCTGTTAAGTATTAATAAAAGTTAATTTTAACATTCAACTAATCGTAAATGACAAAAATATATTTCGAAAATTTAAAAATATTAAAAAAAATTTCTGATCATTTTCTATTTTTTTAGTTATTGTCTATAATTTATAGATTTTTTATTATATTTTTTGTCATTTTCTATAATTCCTAAGATTATTATTTATCATTTTTTAATTAATTAACAGTAAAAATTATTTTTTTAATGATAAGAGTAAGATTTTACAGTTTTTAAAAGTTAAAGAAAAACGATGTGCTGAAAATAAATTTAAATTATATTTAAACGCTCTTAAACTTACTTACTTCGTTTAAAAATGTAAAGTATTTTTTGAAGAGTTGAATGTTAAATAATATAAAGTATTTTTAATTTTTCAATGTGTAAATATTATCTTTGTTTTAAAAGTATCCTATTTATGAATAACTTTATATTTATTATAGGATATTTAATAGGAGTAAATATGAAAAGATAGAGTTAATTTAAAAGTAGGTAACTACTTTATTGAAGGTGAGATTTAGTTAAAAATATTTTATATTTTTAATGGAGAGAGTATAATTTAAGAGTTAATTTGATCTTTAAAAAAAATCTCAACGTATCAAAAGAGTTGAAACTCTAGTTGTTATGGATTAAAATTGTTGATAGTTTATAAAGAGTGCATAAAGAAGAAAAGTAGTGGAGGTTTAAGAACTCGAAGATGGCTCTATAACTTCCTATTTGACTTGAATATTCCCTACTTTTTCACATGACACATTAAACAATTTTACTAAAATTAAGGAGACGCTTTTCTACCCAAAAAAAAATCAAGGAGACGCTTAAAATATTAACTTGAAAATAAAATAAAAATATAATTTAACTTTTTCCCATATTTATTAAACCCGTGCATTAAAAAATGATGAAAAATAATACTTGCATTGGAGATATATACTTCCTCTCATATATTTTTAAATACATTCTCTTCATTCAGTGTTATAATTTATAAAACACTTTTAATTAATCAATTTACATTTTCAATAAATTAATTAATAAATTTAAAATTATATATTCCTTCCATAATTATTCTTATTTAATACGTTGCATCTCGATTTAAAAATGCTATCAATTATTTTTTATATATATATTATAAATTATTCTTTTAATTAAGGAAATTTTCAAAAAAAATCTTATTAATTATACATTAAAGGACCTAACATACCCTATAACACTGAACAAAAGGAACATACCTCTTTTAAAGCATATACACATATTAAGAAATGTCATTAACATATAAAAACATTGATCATATTGATTTACATATAATATGGAAATGTTAGTAAATCCAGTTATGGAAGTAATAAAGGGCTTGTTAGAACTATTTTCATTTTATTGTTTTAAAAACTAGTGTTTTGTAAAACATGCTTTAGAACAAAAATAAAAAATAAAAATACTCTCTCTATTAAAAAATGTAAGGCATTTTTAACTGAATTTCACCCTTAATAAAGTGATTATCTACTTTTAAACTAACCTTATCTTTTCATATTTATTCCTATAAAACACCCTATAATAAATATAAATTCACTATCAATAGAAGCATTTTTGAAAAAAGACCATGATTACACCTCAAAAGACTAAAAATGCTTTACATTTTTAAACATTAAACTTTTCAAAAAATTTCTTATATTTTTAAATGAAGGGATTATATGTTTTTCACATTTTTCTTGTTCTTTGAAACAATAATTCTAGAACACTTGAAAAATATTTCTGTTTTTGTACTCTCAAATACAATATTTAATTTTTTTATTTTCTAAAATATTTTTTTTAAAATACATTACCAAATATATATTTTTTATTTTGAAGAACAAAAAACTATTTTCAAAACAGGTTATTAAATAAATCCAAATACTCTATTAGATGACTTATTAAAATGACCAATCATCCTTCTTAATATGTATAGTAATATATGCCTTATGAAAAAGGATCGGATGCGAGTAATTAAATATAATTCACTTTTTTTTTTTTTTTTTTTTTGGGGGGGGGGGGGTGTTAAATCTATCGGCCTTGACCTAGATTTCTTGCTGTCGCATTTTCTCACTTCCACACGAACTGACGCATCTCTGCATATAAACACGCACATCACACACTCCAAACGCATTAATTCCAACCAAACACACCTTCGCTTCCAATCCCCCCCCCCCTCTCTCTCTGTTCTCTCACTCTCCACCGTCTCCGTCTTCCATGGCTGAAAACCGCAACGGTAACGCCGGCCTCCTCCGCAATCAACCTTCCACCCGCAAGGGTGGCTGGCACGCTGCCATCTTCATCATCTGTACGTCTCTGATCTCATTTCCAACTCGTGTGTGTATCTATGTGTGTATTGTTCTCTGTCGGAGACGACGACGAGTTCAGGATCGAAATTCTGTGGCTGGAATTTCCGAGCAACATTATTAGGTTAGATTCACCAATATAGCCTTGTGATTGTGATATTAATGTCGTCTTGGCTGGCAGGTGTGGAGTTCGCAGATAGATTCGCGTACTATGGTCTGTCGGGGAACCTGGTTCAATATCTGACGGAAGTTCTTCACCAGTCCATTACGACGGCGACGAAAAACGTCAACACTTTTATCGGCGTTTCGTCTCTGTTCCCTCTGCTCGGTGGCTTCATCGCCGACTCGTATTTCGGTCGTTTCAACACCATCGTTGTGTCGTCCATCATCTATCTCGTGGTATGCATGTAATCTGCTTTCTCGATCGTCTCACTCGCATTCTTCTTCTTCAATTATTCTTACTGGAATTGCGTGCTTTGGTTTTGGATATATGATAGATTTTGCCATTGCGATGCTAGGTGAAGTGAATCCATTATTGCGGTGCTTGGGGTTGAGAACTTGGGCTGGGAGTCATATAACTTAATTCACTGTTATATTGTGGGTCCCACAAGTTGACCAGATTCATATAGGTTACATGAGTCATGAATGATTGGGTGACTTGTCCAAGTATCAAACCTTAATTCGTTTATTTTGGAGTTGAAGTTACGATTTTTTTTAAATATAATTCAATTATTCTTTTTTTAAAAAGTTACTCTCTCCTTCTCTGATATTTTTAACTAATTTACATCCTCTAATACATGAATGATTGAGTGAATTGTCCATTTGTCTAACCTTTTTTTTTTTAGTTGAAGTTATAGATTTTTAAAATATAATTCTAATGACAAGAGAAACAAAAATTACTCCCTCGTTCAGATGCACTTTGAACTAATTTACAACCTCAATAATTTAGTCAGTGAAACTTAAAGTTACACATTTTGTATGTCTATTTTTATCTAGTAAGTTGTCTTGATTAAAAAATTTATTAATTATATTACACCTCAATGTTAAGGGTATTTTTTAGAAAATACATATTATTCATCTATAAAAAATTCAAAAGGTCTTATTATTATTTTTAGATGATTATTCATAAAAGTGTACTGTAATATTTAAGTCTAATATCAATGAAGCATTGATATATTTTTCATGGTTTTAAATTCATTTTGATTTATTGGATTGAAAGCATCTGAATTATACTCACATAGATTACCTTTTTTTTTTTTACTTTACGTGTATCATTTGAAGGGCCGATTTATATAAATTAGGAATTGGAAAGGGAATAAATAGAAAGACAAAGTTTTCTTTGGTAAAAGTGAAAAGCTCTCTATGTAAAAATTAAAACAAAAAAAAGGTCATCTCATCATTTACAAAACATTACAAAAATAATACTTTTCTTCACATTTTCTCATTCTTGAGTCACTTTCCTAGATGCCAAATCGAACCTAGACTTCCTGAAAGTGATAGAGTTATCCTAATCTGTTTGGGGATAAGTCTAGTCTGTCTAGAGAATAAATTTAGTTTATGAAAAGTAATAGGCTTCCTTTCCTTGTTTCACAAATTCTTCAACTTTTGAGAAATTAATTATGCTATGTTTCTCTTATAATTAGGGAAGTAATTTGCTAACGTTAATTCAAATAAATTATGTTTCTCTAGAATTTATTATATATTTTTAAACTTCATGTTACAAATTATAAAATATTCCCTCTAGTCAAGGTTGTGTAAATGCCTAAAAACCCTGTAGGTGCAACCTTGCCATTCAGGTTAGGCATTGGGCAACGTCAAACCTAACCAGGCTCAACCCAAAGTATACAATTTTTTTAAATTTTTTATGAAAAATTATTTTATAGTATTATCTTAATTAAGATTTATCATTTTTTTGTGGATATTTCTTCTCATTTAAAATTTCTAATCTTTTTTAAAATTAAAAAATTATTTTTAACTTAATATTATGTAAAAAAATTGGTAATTATTAAGCATATATAACTTAAAAAATAACTTCTTTTAATCTTGATTTTGGTTTTATAAAAATATATTCTTATTAAAGAATGCACTCTAAAAAAATTTTTAGTCTTTAATATAAGTCACATAAAATATTATTAATTAATATTTTTCAATTTTACGCCATGTCACATAATACACAAGGAGAATCTAATTTTAATTTGGTATTCAATGTGGCTCATTGAATATTGTTTTACTCTCTTTAACAGTACAAAGTTGAAATATTTTTTAAAATTTTAAGAAAAATATAATGATATTAAGGAGTATTGATATATAAAAGTATTAACTATATTTTCAAATTTATCCTTAAAATTCAATTATTGCTTTTGGTTTCTCAAAAGACATGTAATGAAATGAAATATTTCTTCTTTGAAAAAACTTATTTTTTGACATGGATGGAGTAAAATTCAAATAAAAGGACATTTTTGTTTTCAGCAATAAAAACTATATTTATTTTTTAAAAAATAGTTGTACTTTTTTACGTGCAAAAATTTTAAAAAATAGTTGTATTTTGTAAGAATTTAAAAAATTGAAACAAGCAGTCAACTTTAAACTTCTTGAAAAGTTAACTTCCTATAAAATATAATTCATAAGTAAGTTAATCATTTTCAGAAAGTTGAACAAATTGAACAAAGCAACCCTATATATAGTGCACAAGCAGCGGGCGGAGCTAAGGCCCTGAGTCAGGGAGTGCAGGACAACACCATTTTAAAAATAAATAATTTAAAAAACATTTTAATTTTTTTAAAAAATTAATTACATTAGGAAAAAATATATTAAGATAAGTAAAATTATATATATTTTTATTTGTGCAAAATATATTGAATTTTTTTATCAAAAATATACTAAGAAGGTTGATATAGAGTTTAAATTTAGATTTTTAAATATTTTTTATTGAATCTAGAGAGTTCAAAAAGCTAAAAATATAAGGTGTAAGATTGTAAATTTCTCATACTATATGCATAATTTTTTCCATGTGAGGGCCTCACATGTACGTGGCTCTGCCACTGTGCACAAGGTTTCTTTCACTAAATATTGTGAGTTTAATTAATTGAGGCAGTTCCATGGTTTTTGTTAACTTCCTTTCAATGTTATAAAGACCCCAGATATAATACACTTTCGTCCTCTCGTTACCTCTCTCTGTTTTCTTTCTTTTTTTTTTTTTGTTGATTTGGTTTGCAATCAATCGCTGGCATGAACATGCCATATTGTATATTCTCTTCATCTTAAATTATAAAATATTTTTAAATAAAATTTTACATATTCATAAATTTTATTAATTAAATAATATATTTAAAAAATTTTTTAAAGTAAAAATATAAAATTTTAAAAATATTATTTATTTAATATAACCTTAAATTTACACTTAATTAGTACGTTATCTGAGATCCTATTAATAAGTCATTTTTAGTATATTTTATTAAAATCAGTGAAAATTTTAAACATTATTAATCTTGTCTTAAAAGTTAATAAATTTTTACCTTTATTCTCCAATAAAGACAAAATGAATTATTTTTAATAATTTTTCTAACACTTAATAAGAGCATAAGTGCAAAGATGAAAGTAAAAAAATAGTAAAATGCTTTATAAATAGGATGAAAATTTATCTTCTATCCCTACTATATAAATAGAATCAGAAGAGTAAATAGAAAGAGGTAATATTAGAATAAGTCTGTAAAATGAAATCTTAATCTTATCTTAGTATCTTATATTTTGAGATCTCTAATTTTTTCTAACAGTGTTTTATAATTTGAAATAGAAAAAAATATTACTTTTTTATTTGATTATTTGATTAGGTTAAATTTAAATATTATCCAGTTGAATTAAAAGTTTACCATTCCCATCACTTCCACCCAAAATCAACGCATCTCTGCAAATACATTTCCTCCAAATTAAAATGCATTAATTTCAATTCAACTAAACGTAACATGGGTGCACACACACACCACGTCTTCATCTTTATCGCTAAGTCGTATAATTAGAAAGAAATAGGCTCGATAGTGGACCCCCCATAATTGTGATGGCTCCTATGTTTATCTAACATGTACAGGTGGAACCCATTACTTTGATAATTTCTTTGTCATTATTATTTCCCCTTCAATGATAGAATTTGAATTCGGTAACCACACTCAATACAAATATGAATGCTTGTATCATTTAAATTATTAAAATTAAAATTAGTAGTTTTAAATTTATACTCTACTTGATATTAATAAATGAATTATTTTATCTAAACTGTTAATATGAATTTTAATTATGAAACATGCACTTAATATCTACAAATATCAAATCCAAATCCTCAATGATATAGGTATTTTTAATTGATTATTATGCCTCAATAAGTTAGATAATTGTTTTCAAAATTATACACTCTGATCATATTTATCCCTAGTTAATAAAGTTTCTTAATTAAAAATGTTATTAATTATTAGTACACCACTAATTAATGGTATTTTTGGATAACCTCATTAATTACATACATTGAATGGAGGGATTATATGTACTCCCTCTATCCCAATTATAAGACACTTTTAGACAAAATTTTACATATTAATAAACCTCATTAAATACACTTAATAATCTTATTTTTTTAAAACAAAAATAAAAATTTTTAAAAATACCTAGCATTTAATATATTGAAAAGAGAAGAGATAAAAATTAATTATAGAAAGAAAAATGATAATATTAGAATTGATGCATTTAATGAAACATTAATATACTCAAAATGTCATATATTTTAAAATAAAGAAACTCCTTCAAAAATATTTTATAATTTGAGATGAAGGGAGTATTATATATGCAAGTTAGATAGATTTCAAACTCATAGCTAAGAGATTCAATATTGGTAATTAAATTAATAAATATTACTCCCTCTATCCTATTTTTGGAGGTGATTTGATACCCTAAAATATGAGATGTTTTGAAAAATGTAAGGTTTCGTTGATGACAATTATTCCAATATTATCCCTCATTATTTAACTCTTTAAATAAATTCTCTTCTTTTTTTGATAAATAAATATATTTTCTTCTCTTTCTTATTAATGAAGGATATTTTTAAAAGTTTATAAAAAAATTAAGATTGTAAACTATATTTAATAAACTTCATTTATATGTGCATTTTTACTCCAACAAAAATGCCTTGTAAGTTGGAGTGGAGAGAGTACAAAAAAGGGAATGATATTATTTTTTTTTCACCACCGTGACCTTAATTTGTTCAAAATGTACTTAGTAGAAAGAATTCATTTCTCGCAAAGTACAATTGTACATGACAAGCCCATATTTAATTTTTTTTTTTACAAAAAATGTGCTTATATTTAATACTCAATCCCCTTAAAGATGCATTTACTCAATAAGACATGTACCACTCTATGGATGAATTAATTCAAAATTTCTTATAAGCTAATGTCAATGAAAAAATAAATTTTAACAATATATACAGCGGGTCCCATTTGACAAGTTGGCCCATCATTAATTTGTGAACAACAGTATAAGTACACATGAGAGGACCTCAACTGATACGAAATTCATTGTTGCTCAATAAATGATACAATACATGGATTGGCTTAAATTGTGCGCAGTAGGAGAAATACACAACACCTTGATATTTTCTTCTTCTTTTTGACCAACAAATTTTCTTCTTATTTAAGTCAAGTAAAAACACTAATTAGTTTGATGTATTGACAAGGATGCTAAATATATATATATATATATATATATATAGGGCACTTTTTTGATAAAATTTAATTTAATTTGTAGGGCATGATATTGTTGACCCTGTCAGCTTCTGCACTGAAGAATAATTGGACTTCATTTTCCGTTGCCCTTTATATACTGTCCGTCGGCGACGGTGGCCACAAGCCGTGTGTGCAAACTTTCGCCGCCAATCAGTTCGACGATGACTCGCCGGAACAAAAAATTGCCAAGAACTCATTTTTCAACTATTGGTATTTGGGATTAGTGGCTGCAGGTTTAACTTCTTCCGTAGTAATATATATTGAGGTAATTGATTATATTCTCATTTTTTAAATGATTATTATTTAAGGTAGTGCATGAGGATTAACCCCAAAAAATTGGTGTAAAAAATGGTTTAGAAAAAGTTTGCTATATTATAAACAGCTCAAAAAGTTTTACCACAAAAATATGTATATCTAACAGGATCAATTAGCAATGATATAAATGAGATATATGTATTCATCATTTCTTTTATAGAAAATAAGTATTTTCATATATAAGAACTTTCTGAACAGTCTCCAATGTCATTTATAAGAAAGAGAGAGGGAATTTCTAGTCTTAATTATAAGGCATGTCATTATTTTTTTCATCACAAATTTTCTATTTACATTTCATTAAATTTTGGTCTGAGGGATTACATGTATGTTAATACTATATATATATATATATATATATTTATTAGAGACAGACTTAAAAATTTATTAAATTTCTAGAGAGATTAAATTAATTTTAAGTTTTTTATTTTGATAAAACATGTTAAAATTGATTTATAAATTAGACCAAATATAATACTATTTGTATAAAATATAAAAAAATAGCACTATTTATAATTTATGACCCGTTAAAAAAGTTCAAGGTTATTGTATGTGTTAATAATATTTCATCTCCTTTTTTCACAAATACATAATATTATGTGGACAAATAGGACAACATCGGATGGGCTACGGGCCTAGCAATCCTAGCCGCAACGGTGGCGGTGGCCTTAGTATTGTTCTTGTTGGGTATCAAAACGTACAGAAAAGACGGCCCAACAGGAAGCCCATTCACAAGGATGGCCCAAGTTTTCGTGGCTGCAATTCGAAAGTGGCGCGTGAACACCACGCGTGATCCTCACAGTTTCTGGTATGGCGAGGAAGAGAACAAGGCGTCTCAGCCGAAGTCTTGTGCTTTAGCCCATACTGATCAATTCAGGTGCTTTTTCATCACTCACAAAACGCTTTCACCTTGGTCGTGCAAAGATCAAACAAAATTGAAAAATATAGTTAGAAAAACATAACGATTAGCCCCTCTAACTTTAGAATGTTTTAATATAAGTTCTTTTAATTTTTGTTGTTGTTTCATGTGCCTCTAGTTTATTCAATATGCAACATTACTATTTCTATTTTTGAATATGCCAAAAGGATGATAAGATGACCTAAACGACATGTGACTAATGCCATTAATTTGTATTGGGATGAAACTGTGATTCAACAGCTTAACAACATTGTCCACTTGGCTCGTTTTGTTTTATGTTTCAATTTATTGAATTATAATTCTACCTCAACACAAAGATTAATAATGTTAGTCACAAGTGAGCATATTAAACTCTGTTAGAAGGACCTGAAGTAACGAAAAAATTAGGAGGGCCTATATCGAAAACATGTTAAAAGTTAAAACTATATGAATTAAATAGTTGTGTTTTGTCAATATAGTTTTATATATCAATACATATGAACCTTGCGATTATGCAGATTTCTCGACAAGGCCATGATCATTGATGAGTTGGATGCTTCAAGCAAAACCACAAACCCATGGAGACTAAGTTCAGTAACTCAAGTTGAAGAAGTCAAGCTAGTTCTTCGCCTTGTCCCTATCTGGCTTTGTGGTTTAATGTTCTTTGTGGTCCAATCTCAGCTCCATACATTCATAGTCAAGCAAGGCCAGACAATGGTTCGTTCCATCGGACCACACTTCCGAATCCCACCGGCATCGCTTCAAAGCATTGTCGGAGTTATGATCGTCGCTGCCGTGCTGGTCTACGACCGAGTTTTCATCCCCTTCGCCAGAAAATTCACAGGACATCCATCTGGCATCACAGTGTTACAGAGGATCGGAGCAGGTTTGTTCGTGTCCATAATCAACATGATTGTTGGAGGTTTATTAGAAGCCAAGAGGGTTAGTATTGCTAGAGAGAATCATCTTCTGGACGATCCAAAAGCTGAATTACCAATGAGCATATGGTGGATGATTCCTCAGTATTTCATCTTTGGTGTTTCTGATGCACTGGCCGTTGTAGGGCTTCAACAACTGTTCTATGATGAAGTGGCAGAGACGATGAGAAGTCTTGCAGCCGCGGCGTATATAAGCTTGTTAGGATTTGGAACGCTTGCAAGTAACGTTGTTATAACCGTTGTTGAATATATCAGTTCAAGAAATGGTGAGAAATGGCTTGGGAGCAATCTGAATAGGGCACATATTGACTATTTTTACTGGGTTTTGGCTGGACTGAGTGCTGTGAATTTGTGTGTTTATGTGCTGGTTGCTAGAAATTTCGTGTACAAAGAGGTTGATGATGAAGTGGTTGATCCTAGCATCAACACTAATCACAATCAAGTGTAGCACAGAAGATCAGGAAAAGAGACCAGTGTGCATGGATGGTAAGTGAAATAAAAGTTTCTTAATTAGCAGATATATATGTTGTGATAATTAGGCCTTCCTATATACATATATATATATATATATATATCTATCTATCTTTTCAGCTTATGATTTCCAATGGGTAGAGATAATGGAACCAGTCAAAGGTTTGTGAGATTTTCATTTTGTGAGATATGATTGAGTGGTTAGTCTTTTGATGTGGAAACAATAAAATGTAGTTATATCTTTTAATTAATGCCTAACCCCAACTTTCAAATAATGTCAAAAGCAAGTTCATTTTACGCCGGATTTTGCTTCATATTTCACATTAAAAAAGTGCTTTTTACTTTCAAAAAGTCCAATGTTATTTGATATTACCAACTTTTGGAAAGCACATTCAAATAGACCTTGAAAATGAAACCCCAATGGATTAGAATTTTTTGAAAGCACATTCAAATATTGCATGATCTCTATGTTCAAATGCTTTGGCTTTCTATAAAAGAACAATTAAAAATAAGAATTGATTGCAAAATAATCTTTATGTCGCATATATTATTAGATAATCAAGAAATTAAAACAAGTGACTTTGTCCAAATGAGCAAGAAACCAGACTAATGACTGCTTAATACTAATACTGTCATCCTAATATTACATATGTAATCATGACTCATTATTAACTCTCCACAAATCAACCTAACTTTAGGGTAATTTTAAAACAGAAACAATCTTTAAAAATATTAAAATGATAGAAAGTCAATTCGCTTGTGAGTCTAATATGGTATTTTAGTCGCATGATTGACCATGATGGTGTGATAATGCTAATCATGCATCTCCCCCAATTCCAAGTGTAGTTTCTTTAAAAGAGTTTAATACAGTATGCGATGTATTCAAATTGTACACAGTAGATTACCAATTAATCATTTTAATTTTAAGTATTAAATGTACATTTAACTATTTAATTTATATAATTTTTTTTCAAATATATAAAATTTTATTTTTTATTCTTTTTTAACATACCAAGTTTTATTTTATTCCATACATTTTTCAAACATTTCAAATATAAATTGTATTTGTATAATAAAAAATACAAATAATAAAAATAATTGTATTTTTTGATAATTGTACAATTAAAAATATTTTTTATAATATATAATTTAAATAACTTTCAATTTACCAATAATAAATTTTATTACAAAAACTAATTTTATAAAATTGAATTTCATCAAATTATGAACTTTCGATAAACTAAATTTTAGCCAACAGAAAACAAACTGTGTGTTTATATACTTTTCCTCTCTTATTTATAATTTTTTTTTAAAAAAAATATCTCTACTCCAAGATATAAGATATTTTTTTTATATTATATAATAATTTTCTATTTTTACACTTAAATATTTTAGTTGTTGATATTATGAATTGTGAATATATGATTTAATAAGGGTAAAATATAAATTTTTTTATTTTTTTTATAAATGTAATGCTATAATAATTTTTTTTAATATGCATAAAAAAGCTTAAAACATCTTATATAAATAGACTGGATGGTTAAGGTGTTTAAAATAGAAATTTCCGCATTAACCTGGTGCACCATATTATTCATGCTTTGTTTAATAAAATTATGTTATGTAGCACCACAGTTTAGTTAAATCAAATCTGTATTATTATTTTTAATGATTTTATTTTTGGAATAAAATGTTTACTTAATTTCTTGTTCTCTCTCTCATTATCAACAACAAAATTAATTTATATTTATATTTATTTGACGTGATATCGACAGAATATACATGATGGAGTATACTGAATTTATACAAGAATTTCTTATTTGGAAATCCATTCTGAATTTGTTTTGATTACTTTTTAAGAAGTTACCAAAACAAGAATAAGACATTTAATTTGAAAAATATAAATGCTTTGCAAAATCCCTCCCCCCAAACCCCTCTCCCCAATTATTCAATTAATATTCTTGCAACCCCACTCCAAATATTACCATGTATTAATTGTACTTCCTAATAGCATCACGTAACCCAAAAATAAAAGAGAAGACTGACATGATAGTTATGTCTTCGACAAAATTTTTTACAGAATAAATTATAAATATTAATTTAAACAGTTATAAATACATTTTTTGTTATAATTTAAAAATTATATTTGATATTTAAATACTCATTTATAATTAAAACTCTTGAATTTGTAATAATTTGAATCAATATTTTTAACTTATTTTTTAAAAAAAAATTTAAAAATTTAACTAATATTAATTCATATTTTGGGATCTAATTATCATTTTCTCCAATTAAAAGTGCTCTACAACCAATAATATAGGGACACAGGGCCATTTCTAAATATATGCAGAGTTGTATTTGGTTTATAGTTTGTAAAATTACATTTACATTTTTCAAATGAAAGTTTAGATAAAATCATATTATAATGAGATTTATATTTGCATAGCTTTTTTAAAAAAATTAGTAAACCAAAAAATTATTTAAATATGTAAAAATTAATACCTTGAATAAAGAATGTATAAATAATATAAAATTGGCATGTAAGTTAGGGACCACTGCCTCCTAAGTCCTAATCACAATAAAAGACATTTTCAAGAAGTTATCTTTAATAAAAGATATAACACATTGATTAGTGCATATAATTTTTTTCAATTATACTTCTACTTTATTTATTACTTCCTTTGAAGACATGTCTATTAGAATTTTAATTGTTATTATTGAGGCACCTAAGATGTTATCACTCTAACTTTATTTATAAATCACTTTCATCATATTTCACAAGAATCATGAAAAATTTTAAAACTTATTAATTTCATCTAAAAGTTTACTTAAGTTTTCAACTTTATCATGATTACATATACATATTTCATAACTTCTTTCACAAATATTTAATAGGGGTGAAAAAGAACAATTATGATACAAAATTAATGTCGTGACTTATAAATAAATAAAAAATTCTTCCATCCTTGTTTTATAAATAGGACCCAAGGATCAATGAAGATTGGGTCTAACAAAAGGAACTAGTCCTTCACAATATGATGAAGCAAAATTCGGATCCTTACTATTGGAGAGGTACTCATATTTTAATGCTCGATTATGTTTTGAATATGATCACCTTCAATAAAAGGACACTCATGAGCAACCAAAAAAAATGGACCCAAGGAGTATTTAATAAGATCATACAGAAAGATATAATCCCTTTAGTCCCATTTATAAGGAGAATAAATAAGAATTTTTTTATTTTATTTATAAATCAAATCATTATATTTTTATAACAAATTTTATTTATTTACTCGGCCATTAGGCAGTAGAAAAAGAAAGTATGTTATTAAATCATATATATTTAATAGAGATGAAAATGACAATTTATCAAATTTTTAGATAAGGGTAATGAATTTGAAGGTACTTATGAATAAGATATGAGTAATTTTTCTTTTTAAAAAATAAGATTAGAACTATTTATTTTAAGAATTGTAAAATAACTATCAATGTTATGTATTAGGAGGGAATGCATGTTTAATTTTCCCAGCGCTGTTCTCTGCTGTCAATTTTCTTCCTTATTTGGTACGACACATTCCTCAGCTGCCCCTTCACGCTTCTCAGCAGATTCATGTAACCTCCAAAACGCTCTAATCACAATTCAACACACACAGTGTCACACCCTTTTAAGTTCTGATTTTCATACTCTCTCTCCCTCACTCACTCATACCTTCACCGTCTCCGTCGTCTCCAATGGCAGAAAACACCAATCGTTACACTCTCCTCGTCAAACATCCTTCTGCCGGCAAGGGAGGCTGGCACGCCGCTATCTTCATCATCTGTAAGTCTCATTAATTCCTAACTCATTTACATATATAAATATATATATGTAGATTTATTTTCCTCTCTCTCAGAGACGACGATATCAGTATCGAAATCTTAGATTCGCTGAGAAGCTTTGTGATTGTGATGTTCTATCTTCGATCGTAGGGGTTGAGTTCGCAGAGAGATTCGCTTACTATGGTTTGTCCGGAAACCTGATAACGTACCTGACGAATGCTCTTCATGAGCACAATACGACGGCGGCAAAGAACGTCAACACTTGGACCGGCGTTTCGTCGCTTTTTCCTCTGCTCGGTGGCTTCATCGCCGACTCATATCTCGGTCGTTTCTACACCATTGTCGCTGCGTCTCTCATCTATCTCGTCGTATGCAATTCTTCTTCTCTTATGTGATCTGTGTTCATTCATTCATTCTTCTTCTTCTTTATTGATTTCCTTACATTAATTAGGATTCTACTTGAATCGATCTAATCTTGAAGCGCTTGCTAAATAAGTCTGAAAATTAAACTGAATCTAGCTACCTGCGACTTTCTATAAAATTTTAGTTGAACAATTTTTTTTCTTTTATTTTTTTAATGTTTGGGATATTCACAACTTTTGCTATATATATTTGCGATTTTCGATTTTTTTTTTTTGGCTTATGCCTTATACCTTAATCCAATGATTGATTCATATGAATGCAGAGAAATATATCCTCATAAATTGCCCTTTAACGGATTGTTTTATTTATTCTGGTTAAGCATAAATTTTCCAGCATTAATGAAATCTTATGATTGTGTTTGTGGATACTCACACGGAAAGAAAATTTGTGACACTCATAAAATTTATATTTATGGTGCTTTTATTGTATGTTTGGAAATTTTGTTGAACTGACTTTGATCGCCAAAGCAGTGCGAGAGAAATTAAAATTTTAGCTGGAAAGTTGCAAAATCACCCTTTTAAACAACAAGTTACCAAACAAGTGCAGAACATATTATTTAATAGGAAAAATATAGGGCTCGTTTGGATTTTCATTGAGAATCAATTTTGGGACTAAAATCATGATTTTGTAAAAATTTATCTAAACTCCCTTATTATGCAAAACTCCATTTGACTCGTGAAACTTTATTATGAAAATGCTGAAATTTCCTATATTTGTAAAACTCTATTTGGCTCTTTTTCTTTCTTCATATCAAATTATAAGATATTTTTAATAAACTATCACATAGTGATAAAGTTTATTAAATACACTTTACAACCTTAACTTTTTAAAACAGAAATATAAATTTTAAAAAATGACCTTCATTTAATACTTCTTTAATGAAAGAATATTAAAGAAAAAGAATATATAGAAAGGTTAATATTAAAATAATATTATTAACAAAAATTTATTTTTTATCAAAATGTCTTATATTTTGAGATATTGAATTTTACTTAAAAGTGTTTTATAATTTGAGATAGAGGGAGTATTATTTATTTGTAATTTAAAATTAATTATCAAGAAATTATTTAAATATCTTCAATTTATTAAAATCAGTATAAAAATTTATCCAAACATAATCACATTTTAATAATTAATTTTTTTCAATTAAAATCCAAATAGCCCATAAAACGACTTTGCAAAATCCCTTCCCCCACCCCTCTCTCCCAACTAGGTTTTATTCTTTTTAACTATAATCTTAACAAGAGATGAAGAAATGCTGAGAGAGGAATATACAATTTGAAAAATATAAATGCAATATCCACCTCCTAATAATATCATCAAGCCGGTCTCGGCTTCCCTTGGAGAGCCCTCCGCTACAGCTGGAGATAAATCTAGGCTATTCAGATTTATTTGGATAGTCTAGATTTAATCTTTTATTTATTTTATTTTATTAAAATAAAAAATTATATAAAATATAAAAAATTTTAATAAATATTTTTATAAGTTTAGATAGGCCAAATTTAATATATATGATTCAAATATAATTTTAAAATTTTAAAATTTTTGTAAATTAATTATCCAGAATTTCAGATATATTTTGAACAGTATAATTTTAATATTAAAAATTTTTAATTTTTATAAATTAACCATTCAAATATATTTTGGATAGTGTAGCTTTAATATTAAAATTTTTTAATATTTATATTTGGATAATATATATTAAATTTGGACTGCCTAAACTAATAAAAAGATCTATTAAATTTTTTTATAGTTTATATAATTTTTTATTTTAATAAAATAAAATTAAATTAAATTAAACCTAAACCATTTAGATGGTTCAAATTTATCTCTAGCGGAGGACTTCCCTCACATGAGGGAACCCAAGTCCCATCAAATAATAATATGATTACAAAATAGTACTCTCTTTGGTTTCGTACTTCTAACTACTTTATTAAAACCAATAAAATATGATTAAATTATTAATTTTTTAAAAATAAAATAAACTTTTAATTTTACTCCAATTTAAATAAAAAATCTTTCAATTTGCATTACTTTCTTTCTTATAGTTATTAGGTTTAAATAGCAGTAATATTAAAAAAACACAATTATACCCTACCAAGTATGTTATATTTCCTCTGATTCTATTTATAAATTATTTTCATTATGTTTCACCGAAATTAAAAAACTTTATTAATTTTATCTTAAAATTTAACAATTTTTTGCTTTTATCCTTAATAAATATTTTTAAATTTTATTATTAATATTTTTATTTAAAGTATTTAATAAGAGCAATAATGTAAAGAGAGACATTGAAAACTAGTAAATGCTCTATAAATAAGATTAATTTTTTTTTTACCAATTAAATAGGATCAGGAGTATGAAGGAGTAAAAAATTCTTCTAAAGACAAATTAAATAATTGTAATTGTGTACTGACACATCCCCCCAATGCATGTAAACCTTTCAATTAATATTCTTGTATCCCCCACAGCCCCACTTCCAAATATCATCGTGCATTGATTGTACTTCCTAATAGGTAATAGCATCACTTAACGCAAAAATAATCGAGAGTGCCCCACAACCAATGATATTATAATCCAGAGCCCCACTTCCAAATACATGCATAGGTATGTTGGTTTGTATTTTGGATTATAGTACGTAGTTTTTGTAAATAAAATTAAGTTATCATAAGGAGATTTATATTTTGATATTTTTTTTTCAAAAATGTAATTTAGTAAACTGAAAAGTTGTTTAGATGTGTAAACTGGAAAGTGGATTTAGATTTTATTAGTGTTTCAAATCCTTTTACAAATTAAGTGAGTATCTACAATGTAATCATGAGATTTCATATATGTTTAAAAATTCATGTCATCAGATCATAAAGAAATAAAATGTTGACTTAAATGACAATTTTACAAGGATGCATTTTAACTATCCCTTCGTAGTCATATATATTGTTGGATTAAAATATAGGGTATATAAAAAAAAAAAGGTTGAGACGTGATTTGTAGTTTTTTCTATTCTTTCTATTTAAAAATATAATATATTTTTAACTAAATTTTTCTCTAATAAAATAGTTAATTATCTTTAAGCTAATATCATCTTTCCATATTTATTTTTATTTAATAGGATGTTTTATTTTAAAATAAATATAAAGTGATTTATCATTTATTTATTATAGACACTTCTGAAAAAAGCGCATTGATTATACCTCAAAACACTAAACATGTTTTACATTTTTTAAACATTCAATCTTTTAAAAAATATTTTATATTTTTTTAACGAAAGAAGTATATATTGTGGGTAACTATTCGATTGAATCAACAAATTTTATATAGTGCCATGTAAGACACTCATAGAATCTAGATTCCTAAAAAATTACTCCCTATATCCCAATTTATAAGATAATTTAAGATGATATTATGCATGCCAATAAAATACAGTAAAGACACTTTACCAACTTACATTTTCAAAATAAAACTATGAACTTTCAAAATACTTCTAAACAATTAATCATTATGCTACAATATTATTTTAATTTTTTATTTACTTGAAGGATAATATTAAAAAAGTATATGTTTGAATCAAAACCATAGTGCCAAGCCCAAATTACAAAGATTTTGAGGCCTAAGTCAGAGAATTTAAAACTCAACCCATTTGCTATTCAATTTGATGGAGATAAGTAAGACTGTAAATTGAAGGAAGGTTTGAAAGAGCCATGCCTACTCTACCCCTTATTCAAGATTTTTGACGCACCAGCACCCACCACTTTGCACAATGAAACTCCTTTTAGGTAGGTATAGATGCGAACAGTTATCTACTCTTAATGGTGCTAAACTCAAATTCAAAAAGGAATGTGTCATTGCCATTTGTTATAAATAGGCAACAAGTACGTAAGTAAGCTCTCCTGAATTTTGCCAAATTTATATTAGAGTTGCCTAGTGCAATTACTCAAATTTCAACCGTGTGTCGTATTCAACTCACACCTAGCGCAATTTTACTTTCTTTGTGCAAACTCAACTTTGTATGTTGGTTTGTCAAACTTGATAGACTCTTTGTATCCAAGGGGCACCTCCATTGTATTACCTTGTTCAATTAATGCTATCAAGCCTCGCGTTCATTTGTGGCACACCTGCTATTATCATTCTCGCAAGTCATTTGATTCTTTAAGGAAAGTGTAGTAAAAGGATTTTGAGAACACGTTCTTTTGGCACACCTAACACACGCAAACACCCAAAAGGTCGTGACAATTCAACACCTTTACAGAAAAGTGGGCCAATAGTATCATTAATAAAACTTTAGTTTTTTCAAATTATCTTATATTTGGGAACAAAAATTTTTCTAACATTATCTTATAATTTGAAATGAATGAAGAATTTGGTAATCTAAAATGTAATTAAAAAGTACTCCTTTCATACCAAATTATAAGACAACTTGAAAAAGATTGTACATACTAATAAAACACAATGATAACATTTTACAAGCTTACTTTTTCAAAATAAAATTGTAAACTTTTAAAAATATTCTTACACATTTAATCATTATGCTACAATATTATTTCAATTCTCTCTCCACTTAAAGGTAATATTGAAAATAGATCATTAATAAAATCTTATATTTTTTTAAATTGTTTTATATTTTAAAATAACCAACATAGTTCAACTTTGTTATATAATTTGACAGGGAGAGAGTAGCTTAGATGAGTAAAGTTTAATATGTTGAACCAGGAATATATAACTAATATAAACTTACGATGTAATTTAGGCAGCAGGGACTATACGTTTGATTTTCCCAACACTTTTCTCTGCTGTCACTTTTCTCCGTTATTTGGCATGACAGAGTCCTCAGCTGCTCCCTCACGCCTCTCGGTGGATTCATGTAACCTCCAAAACGGTCTAATCACAACTCAACACACACACTGACATCCACCCCTTCGGTTCAGGCGTGAACACAACTCACTGACACAAACCGCTTCAGTTCATTTTCATACTCCCCCCACTCACTCCTTCACCACCGTCTCCGTCGTCTCCAATGGCGGAAAACACCAATCGTTACCCTTTCCTCGTCAAACATCCTTCCGCCGGCGAGGGAGGCTGGCATGCAGCCATCTTCATCATCTGTAAGTCTCATTAATTCCTAACTCATCTACAAACATATATATATATATATATATATATGTGTATGTATGTAGATTTATTTTCTTCTCTCAGAGACGACGATTTCAGTATCGAAATGTTAGATTCACTAAGACGCTTTGCGATTGTGATATTCTCTTCGATCGTAGGGGTTGAATTCGCAGAGAGATTCGCGTACTCTGGTTTGTCCGGAAACCTGATAATGTACCTGACGAATGCTCTTCATGAGACCAATACGACGGCGGCGAAGAACGTCAACACTTGGACTGGCGTTTCGTCGCTTTTTCCTCTGCTCGGTGGCTTCATCGCCGACTCATATCTCGGTCGTTTCTACACCATTGTCGCTGCGTCTCTCATCTATCTCGTCGTATGCAGTTCTTCTACTCTTATATGATCTGTATTCTTTCTTATTCTTCTTCTTGCTGTGTGCTTTGGAACGTATTGATTTCACCATCGGATTCTACTTCAATCGATCTAATCTTGAAGCGCTCGCCTAAGTGTGAAAATTAAACCGAATCTTCGGGGGACTTTCTGCAAATTTTATTTGCACATCGAGGAAATTTTGGTAGATGTAATGGAAAATTTTGATATTCTGCACATTTGTGCAAGTAGTTGCAGTAATGCAATTAATTGATTTTTTTTTTGGTTCGTTTTTGTTTCTTTTGCTATATATTTGTCGATGTTCAAAACTTTTGACTACGTTTCACAAAAACTGAAGGGCATAATACTTCTGATGTTGTCGGTCTCTGTACTCAAGAACGCGACTCTGTTTTTCGTTGCCCTTTATATACTATCCGTCGGCGACGGTGGCTACCTGCCGTGTGTACAAACTTTCGCCGCCAATCAGTTCGACGATGACTCGCCGGAAGAGAAAAATGCCAAGAGCTCATTCTTCAACTGGTGGTATTTAAGCACTGTTGCTGGTTCACTTTTAGCTACTTTCCTTGTTATATATATACAGGTAATTCCTTACATTTTTAATCATATAATGAGTTTATTTGACCAAAAACATGATTCAGTAAATTTGATTACACCCTCATCTTGTAACATATATGTTGGTTTATACAAAAATTTCAGAAAGGTGCACGTTCAAAAAATGTGTGTATTTTAAAAATAAATTAGTCGTTTTAGTCCTGGGCATGTTTTCATAATATTTAAAAATATATTATTTGGACAAACAGGACAATGTTGGATGGGCTATGGGCCTGGGGTTACCAGCTATTGTGTTGGTGTTTGCCCTAGCAACGTTCTTGCTGGGCATTAAAAGATACAGAAAAGAAGGCCCAACTGGAAGCCCATTCACAAGGATAGCCCAAGTTTTTGTGGCTGCGATTCGGAAATGGCGCGTGGACTCCACACATGATCCTCACAATTATTGGTCTGCTGAAGAAGAGCATAATGATGAGTCCCATCTTCAAAGTAAACAAGAGTCTGAATCTTTAGCCAGCACCAATGAATTCAGGTGCTTCTCACTTCTCACAATCCTTGCACATCGTCATAAAAGAATAAACAGGATTTTGATTGAAAGTCATAAGAAAGGAGGGACTAGCTAAGGAGAGTCATATATAGCATCCTTTATGTGTAGAAAAATATTTTTTATAAAAAGAAAATAGGAAATGTATATATCTCACTTTGCAAAATGTATTTCTAATTTTCTTTTAAGAAAATACTTTTCTATGTACCAAATATTGTGTTGGTTTTAAATTTTTGTCTCAATATCATATAGGTGTTATACCCTTTCTTGTCCTAAATATAAGGGTTAGTTAATTAACTTACATGTATTAAGAAAATTAAATAATTAAGCTAGTTGTTTAAAAAAATGTGTTAGCCTGGTGAAAATACTCCTTTTTAAATTACTTATATTGATAACTATTTGAGTGCACATGTTAATGTGTAGAGTCAACAAGAGTAGTTAGAGAAAAAAAAAATAATGAATGAAGGAAACAAAGGAGATTGCTTACATTGAGGATCCAAATTAGCTCATACATTTAAGACCAGATGAAGTGTACATTTTTTACTCTCCAAAATTTATACAAACTTTTTATCAGATATATCTGCTCGTTAACCATGGCCCCTCATAGTCATAACCAAATCCTGTCTCCTGCCCTATTGTTTTAGATTTTTGGAGAAGGCAATGATCATTGACGACTTGGATGCCTCAAGCAAAGCCAAAAATCCATGGAGACTATGTTCAGTGACTCAAGTAGAAGAAGTCAAGCTAGTTCTTCGCCTTATCCCGATATGGCTGAGTTGTTTAATGTTCTTTGTTGTCACTGCTCAACTCCACACATTCATGATCAAGCAAGGCAGCACAATGGTTCGTTCAATCGGACCACACTTCCAAATCCCTCCTGCAACAATTCAAGGCCTCGTAGGAGTCATCATCCTCATCTCAGTCCCCATCTATGACGGAGTTTTCGTTCCCTTTGCCAGAAAAATCACCGGACACCCATCTGGTATCACAGTGTTGCAGAGAATCGGAATAGGCCTGTTCTTGTCTATACTAAACATGATCGTCTCAGCTTTAGTAGAAGCCAAAAGGGTCAGTGTTGCTACAGAGAATCATCTTCTTGACAATCCCGAAGCTGTATTGCCAATGAGCATTTGGTGGATGTTCCCTCAGTATATCATCTATGGTGCTTCTGATGCACTGACTGTCGTAGGGTTACAAGAATTGTTCTATGATCAAGTGCCAGAGACGATGAGAAGTCTCGGAGCTGCTACATATTTAAGCTTGGTAGGTGTTGGAAGCTTTGCAAGTAATGTTGTTATTGAGATTGTGGAAGAAATTAGCTCAAAATCTGGTGAGAAATGGCTAGGGGAAAATTTAAACAGGGCACATCTGGACTCCTTTTATTTGGTTTTGGCTGGCTTGAGTGTTGTTAATTTCTGTGTTTATATTTGGTTAGCTAAGAGTTTCGTGTACAAGAAGATAAATGTGACTCATCAATACTTCTGATCATCAAGGTTCTAGCTAGTGTTAACATGTATTTTTGTCAATTAATGTAGCGCGTGAGAATATTAATTGAAGTGAAATGAAGTTCGTCAGTATATATTGTGATTCCTAATTCCTAGTTTTGAGCTGTGTTGGAATATTAGAGAGTTAGTGTGATTAATGTCAATCACATTAATTAGTTAGTGGCCCACTAGGGTGCCACATAATGTTAGAGGTTAATCCCCTACTTCAAGAGGGAGGTTAACAAAGGTTTTCATTTCATTGTTTTACCTCAGTGATTTTGAAGTTTATCTTTTAAGTGAAGAATTATGTTGCTTTAATATTCAATAACCATCATTTTCATGAATGTTCATTTTCTTCTATCTATTCAATTCTTTGCTTTCTTAACAAGTTGCTTGTGATTTCTACTTTTAGATAATTAAGTAATGATTAAAAAGTTCACTTTGAATTTTCTATTTATGGGGTGAAACATAGTAGGAGAGAGCTCTTGGTGGAACAAGATTATCTCCCATTGGTTTCTCCCCAGGTCCTCTCCAAGTCTATTTAGGTGAATAAATAAATATAAATATGGAAAAATGGGTATGGCAAATGACAAATAAGGATCTTAGAAAAATATGAAGGACATTTTATAATTGAAATTTTAGGAACTTTCAACTAATTAAAACTTCAAGAATTTATAATTCAAATTGTTCATTTTACATTAGTTTCTTCACCGAGAAAAAAATAAGATAGGGAATTGTTTTAATACACTTGGAGATAACTTGAGAGGAAACTCAGGACAGAAACTCTGCTCTTCTTAGACAAAGCGTTTTGTTGTGGTTGTTTGCCAGCCTATGATCTTATGTTAATTAAGAGCAAACTTATAAGCCCATAAGTTTTGCATCAACTATTGTCTCGTGAATATATATATATATATATATATATATTATTGTTAAAAGCTAAAACTTAACTTGTTAAACCTTAAGTTTAGTATTTAACAAGTTAAGACTCAACTAAAATACAATAACGTAGGAAACAAATTAAAAAAAATATAAACCATCAGTAGTTTTTAAATTCTTTCTTAAAATTAATATACTAGATTTTTCCCCCTACAGAATTATAAGTCATACGGTTTAACTCTGTATTTTTTTTAAATTCTAAAATATTTATAATTATAACAAAATTATTATCTCGATTGTTTTGGGTTCTAGAATTATTTTAAAAATATTAATTAAAATAATGCTAAAAATCTCAAATTAATCATACATACTAATTTTCAAAAATTTGGTCCCCACACATTGTTAAGCTCCTTTGCCTGGTTCCGCCCCTGGTTTTGGTTACATTTCCTGATGTAGTGAAAAAGAAATATCACCAGAAAAAGAGATTTTGCTGGTGAAATTTCCACCAAACACTCTATAACATCTCAAGTTAAACTTAATTGTTTCAATTATGATTTTTAAAAAATAAATGGAGAATGAAGGAGGAAGATTTGGAAAGTCAATGAGATCCTTATTATATTATGAGCGACATATAGAATTTGATAGTGCCATCACATTTTATGGCTTTTCCATATTCAAAAGGCTATTTGGGAATCAAAATTGTTGATGCATTTGGTCAATTTGGTCCTTGAAATTTGTCAATGGACAATAATTTGGATACCAATTAAATATTTTAATAACAGAAATATTAGTTGACTGAATAAATTATTCTCTCTCTCTTGATAACATGGATAAATTATTCTCTTATTCTGGATAAGGGAGCCCCCCGGGAAAAAAAGTACACATCAAGAGAGTTAAATATAAAAACTTAGTATCACTTATAAAAAATAATTATTTGTTTTTTTAATTAATAGTGAATTAGCACTTAGCAGTTTGTAGTAGCAGTGTTTTACCATTATAATAAAGACATCAATGACATGGCTATAAGATTCATTATTATTCTCAAATTAGATACTCTTTCCAATGTTAAATACAGGAGCTATTTAACTAATTCATATAAATTAAAAAATTAGTTAAGTTGCTTACCGAAAAAAAATTAGTTAAGTTAGTTATTTATCATTAATATGTCAATATTTTGTCATAGTTTTCCTAAAAAATATTCCTTCCAAAAGTGTAATAACTAGGGGTGATTTGAGAAAGTAGTTTGAATAGGAATTAAACCCTGAATATAAAACACATATTGTGATATTTGGTTAGTATTGTTTAACTAATCGATTCATTGGTCTTTTAACTTTAAGAAATATTTATAATAAATAATTTTTAAAATGCCAAAGCCTTTTTAAGCAAAACTTAAGCTCATGTATACGATGTAGATCAAGATCACAATGCTGTCTACAACTTTCAGTTCCAACAATGGATAAACCTTCCTTTTTGGGAAGATTTCACTGTAGTTGGCTTTTGGAATTCAAACATTTTAAGAGTTTAGGTGCTAAACGATCTTTGCAGATAATTATTTTCTGGAATGCATCAATCAGACACTTTTGGAGGCAACCATCGCTCGGAAAAATTGGAAAACTACGACTGTAAATGGAGTGTCTTCAAAAAACTTTATTTTTTCTGCAAGAACACAACTTACTTTTCATTCCAATTTTAGTACTATTATAGGACTTAGCTTGTATAAATTATCTTGTAACAACTTTATAGCTGGACTTAGCAAGGCGCTGTGGCATTTGTAGTCTCTGCAAAAAGACACAGGCCCCTTAATGAAATAATATGGTGTAGTTGTTTTAATTATTTAATTTGAAGTGATCTTTTTATCAAAAAAAAAAAAAAAAGTTTAAGCTTATGTGCGTGTAACGACTACTGAGTATGGACAGTATCCTTTTTCCAAAGTCAACAGTTATAGGCCACAATATATATATATATATATATATAGTTGCCTCAAAAAGGTCAAAGGAATAATGATGAACAAGTCGAATATTAAATTCAGAAAAAGAAGACAGCATCATCATCTTTGCTTGTTTTTCAATTCAAGAATCAACCTAGAAGATCCTGCAGATTCTGGATGAAATCCGAGTGATTGCTTTTTCTCCAAACTGACATTTTCTATGAGGATCTTGTATCTTCTTCATCATCATGGTTCCCCCCTTTTAAAATGTCCTCATTCTATTTCATCATCTTCATCTTCATCTCTCTGAATTCTCTTTTTCTCTGATCTTTCTCTCTTTCTGGGTATGGCTGCACAGGCACAGTTCCATGTTCTGGCTGTTGATGATAGTCTGATTGATCGAATGTTGATTGAAAGGCTTCTCAAAACCTCATCTTATCATGGTACTTCTGTTTCTTCTCTTTCAGGATTCTTCTTCAAATATAAACTTTAGATTATAACTCTGATAAGTTTTCAATTCAGATTCAGGGATTTTTTTTTTCTTGATATGAATTTTTAGTTATTTAGAGTTTTGTGCTATGACAGTAACTGCAGTGGAATCTGGCAGCAAGGCTTTGAAGTTTCTGGGTTTGCAAGAGGATAGTGAAATGCAAGTAGGAACTGCTATTGTTTCCGCAGAAAACCATCAGGTTGAATTCTGATATTAAAATTGGTTTTTGGCTTGAGAATTCTGATATTAAATTAAATGCATAGTCTTGGCTCTTTTTTTTTTTTGTGGATTAATTTGAATTCATCTTGGATGGAACTCATGCAGGATTTGGAGGTAAATTTGATCATCACAGATTACTGTATGCCAGAAATGACAGGCTATGATCTAATGAGAAAAATCAAGGCAAGTTGCTGTAGCATCATATAGCCTTGAAAAATAAGTATGTGACTCAAAATTGTTTGACTTAATTAAATATGATTTTCCCCAATAAAAAAAAAAAGCTTGTATCATTGTTTAATGACATTCTTATATCTAGTTTAATTTTTCAAAGGCATGCATGTCTTAACTTTTTAATTATGTGCATCTCATTTTATTTGAAGTTAGAAGATAATAGAATCTCACTAATTTGCAGGAATCTAAATCTCTAAGAGATATACCTGTGGTGATTATGTCCTCAGAGAATGTGCCATCAAGGATCAACAGGTAAGAGAAACAGCATATCACATTATATTTATATGCAAATCTCAAATGAAAAATATTTAAAGGGCACCATCACATGATTAAATCTGAAATCCAAAAAAGTTTGATTTACTTATCATTCATATATCTTTTTGGTTTGGATCAGATGCTTAGAAGAAGGAGCTGAGGAATTCTTTCTGAAACCAGTTCAGCAATCAGATGTAAACAGGCTCAAGCCTCATTTGCTGAGATCAAAGATCAAGGAAGAAGACCAACTCATTAATAATAAAAGAAAGAGCATGGAAGAGAGCCATTGTCAGGATAAACCTAGGCCAAAAATATAGTTCAAAGTTTAACAATTGATAAATAGGTTGATATTGTTTTGATCATTTTCCTCTTCTACCTCACAAGCTAATAGAAGAGAAAGAGAAATCATTTCATTTAATTTTTCTTTTATTTTCTTCAACTCTGGTCTTGTGGTTAATGTTCAATTAGAGTTAATAAATTTGAGGGCATTGACACCTTTACTGTTGCACCAATGCTCTCCCTCAACAGCGAAATACCCTATCAACCTAAAGGAGCAAAAGGGCAACATACACTGAAAATATAACTTGTATGAAGGTGAAGTGTTATAATCACTGTTCATAAACCCGTACCAACCCGTAAATAGGTGAACCAATCACCGAGCCAATCCAATTGATTGAACAAACCAATCACTTATGGCTTGATTTCAGCTTGATCAGATCAAATCAGCTGCAACCTAGACAAACCCAATGTGTTAATGAGTTAATTCGGGTCAATTTTTTTTTTTTTTTTCTTTATTTTTTCTTTTTCCTTTTTGAATATTAAACTCTAAATCAAATTTAAATTTCTTAAGTAATAATTTTAATGCTATTATATTTTACTATTGTCAAAAAATTATAATTATTATTTGTATAAGACGTGTATGATTTTATAGATGAATTTTCATTTACTTAAGAATTAATTACTTTTATTTAAATAGTAGTGTTTCACAGTCTAATATAAATATTTTTGTATATTTAATAAAATTATATTATTTTAATCGGTCTAATTTCTAATTGACTCCTAATTGGATCACTGACCTTTAAATCACTACCTTGATTGGTTCAATGACTGAGATCTCGTTTTCAATACCTTAGCTATAATAATATTATGATAGTGTAGTTAATTGATAGAAGAAACACCCATTAAGAAACCAGTCGAACAAGATGGGAATGTTGACTGATCCAACCTTTACACAGCTAGACACGACAATTTACAAAAGAATATGCAGAGAACCCTTAATTGCTTCATCAGGCATTAGCTGGAAAAAATGATGTAACAATTGACACATAGTTCTCCACAAAAGAATAGTGCATGACACCCTTTAACACCAGTTGCGTCAATTCTCATCATCCTAATTACCTTTAACACTTTGTAACATTCAAAATGAATATGTGCAACCAAAAATGCCTGATAAACAATTGGCAGGTGTAGCAAACCGCGAGCAGGATGTTCATGCTTAATCAAATAAGTCAGTTCTTAACAATGGCAAGTCAGACACCTGAAGAAAAAGGAAAGAATCGGAGAATAATTAGTATACAACAAAAAAATACATTCAGCATGAAGCCAGTCTTGGAAACCGGTAAAAATAAATGATGCAATATAATGTTTCCTAAAATGAAGCAATACAATAATTCATTTCACCAAAGCTTATTAGTTAATTTAATTGTACTCAGTTACAAGCAAGAACATTATAACAAGGATCAACTTTCACTCCAGATGCGATTGCGCATTCAACATGCATGTATAAAGTGAGAAGTCCATAGTACATTTGCAATTAAGTTCTGCCATGCACCATGAATCCATGACTCTGATTTTCCCTTCAATTTATGTTAACAAACATGAAGAGAGCTAAAGAAAAGCAAAATCACTATGCACAAACCTTCTACGGCATTAGGATTGGTGTTCACAAATCTAAGTTTCAGTAGATAACTATTTTCTGCAAAATCATGCAAAGAACGTCTCCGTCCCCCTTCATCTTCAAATTGTATGACACCTTTAGCCGGGAATTTTCTACCATCATCAGATTGGACAACAACTTCAATAGGGGAGTTTCTACTTCTATCAGCATCCTGTTTAAAAACGATGGCCAAAACATGAATACAGAGCACAAGTAGGGACAGGGTGGGAAAACCTTTGCAGTCCAAAAAAGTAAATGAAAAAGTAACCAAAATAACAGATTAGTCATTCTATGAACAGGTCATCATTCATCCCGTGGGAATTGGCAAAGTCATAATTTAGGAAAAGTTGTAGCTCATGTCAGAGTTTCACCTGTAAAAATTCTAGCATTTGCTCTTCAATTGTACCACGCATTGCTAAGGTTTCCACATGAATGGGACGACAAGCACCCATACGGTGAGCACGACTAATTACTTGTTCCTCCATGCTGGAAATATTTTAACCACAACTTATTACAGGATGATTAAATTGGATTAATCTGATGATTTGATTTGTAGCAGAACGATGACAATAAATTGAGTGTAGGAGAACACTCACGCACGCATTTCAACAACAATGCTCCCAAAGAAAAATAACTTGATTTTGATTGTGGGAATTTTCATAAGACATCTAAGAGTAATATTTGATAGTTACCCATAAAAAAAAAATAACATTAACAACAACAATAATAAGGATAAAAATTCCTGAATTATCAAACTCAATTTTCACCACAGCATCATACAACAAAATTCCTTATTTGTGATCCATAATTGTGCATGGATTAAATGTATTACCTTCTATCCCAGATTGGTTCCATTAAAAACACGTGTGTAACAAAACTCAAGTCAAGACCCAATGCAGCACTTCCATCCATCACAAGTGCCATACAACTGCGATCATGCTGGAATGTGGCAAGTGACTTCTTCTGGAAAAGAAAAAAGGAAACTACCCGAAGGTCATAACCAAAAATAAATACTACCCAGTGACAGTAGATGAGATTTTCAACATCGCACCTTGTTGCTTAAAGGCATTGGACTATACATCCCAGAATATTTAATATCAGCAATAGCCAACTGGACACAGAGAAATGCAAGTTAATAATATGATCATTTTGAAATGAATTCACAAAAATTTCAAACCCAGAATCTAGCACAGGTAGATAACTTGCTGTTCAATGACATGAATATGCTCAAGAAATTGAGAAAATATAAGAACTTTCTCAGGCCTATTATTGGGCTCAGTGCTTAGAGGGCATTGCTGGAATGATGATTTCACATCTCCCCTCAGCAGAGGGCGACTGCTCTCAGCAAGAACCTGATCATTGCTATTATAGCATCCCTTCTCCTTATTGGATTCTTGCAAAGCTTTCAATCTCTGGATAAGATAGGACACTTTGCTACTAGATGTCGATTGCCAATCAGGATCCCAATCATCCTGTGCTCACAACAGAGCAGACTTAGGAAGATTGTCAGAGCCAAAAAAAAAAAAAAATCATAGCAATTCGACTAGATTTTTTTACTTCAATAAAAACCTTGCCTGTTTATATGAAGGTTGTAGCTCGATAAGATCTTTGGGCACAGGCCACTTTGGGCTAGGATTTTCAGGGCGGGCTAGTGTATCAGGATGCTGCATCTCATATAATTTATTACATCCAGGATAAGTACACTTCATACTGTCTAAAGAGACACAGTCAAGGCACAACAGATGCCGACATGGTGTAATGAAGGGAAGACGGCACCATTCCTTGCACCTATACTCAAAAAAAAAAAAAAAAAACAGCAGAACAATTAATTTGCAGCTCAATATGACTAAATAGAATCAAAGCACATTGAACATCAAAAGTCACATTACCTGACACACTGGCCACCACAAAGCAGATTATATCTTATGGAGGAATACTCAGCTGAATCAGGATCCACACCACTTTCTACTAACATATCCATTGTTTCCTGAATATCTTCACCAGCATGTGTAACTTTAATATGTCCGGCTACACAGCACGACAGCCTAACATTTTTTATAGTTGCACTCCTAAATTTCCATTGTTTTGGATTCAGTAGACTCTCAATGTGTGAAGGGTCATTCCAATCAGCCATTAATATATTACGACGAACTGTTAATACCAATTCATTATAACTTCTGGCATGCTCCTCAGTAAAATCCAGAAAAACAGCTTTCTTGATACATGGGGGAATATTATGTAAGTCTATCTTCCTTGCACTAATCATGCAGTTACGAAGTAGATGCAACAGACGAAACCTTCCTTCTTCCATCTCTGCCTCAAATGGCTTAAGGATGCCAACCTCCCATGCCTTTGGATTCAGCCCATAAGCTTCTTCATGAAGGAATCTTAGCAATGGCTGTAAATGTGATAGTTGACTTTTAGGAGTGTTAGGTGTTGGTGTTCCTGTTAGTATCCAACGATTTGAAGCTGTCAAAGAAATAGCCATTTGCAACTTGTTTGTTAAGTTTAGGCTTGAGCCAAGAGTGTGCCCTTCATCTAATATGACCCTAAGCCAATGGACTTGCATCAGAACACTTCTCTTACGTGGGCTCCACTCTGCACTCAGTCGACTAAATGTAGTAATGACAACATCATAATCCCATGCCAGACTATGCACAGATGGCTTCCATCTCCAAGTATCATTCCAAACAAAAACTCGCAGTTGACTATGTTTGACATGCTTTTCAATTTGAGTTTTCCAGTGATCAACCAAGTTAGCAGGAACAACTATAAGGGTTGCTCTTGACAAGTATAGCCTAAATGAATCTAACGGCTCACGCAGAGCCATGCCAAGGGCAGTTACATCAAAAGCCAAGTTATTTAGATTTCGAGGGTAGTACCACTTGTTTACACCTTTCTCTAATCTCTTAATGAGACCGAATGCTTGAAATATCTTGTGGTATGGATTAAGATATCCGCTAGACACAGTGCAGGTGCTTAAAACAGGACCCCTTATGCCATTTATTTCCATTTCAGAAAGCTTGTCAGGAGGAAGTCTGGCCAACCAAGTCAGGGCTTTCTTTGTCTCAGAATTTATCATTGTGTAATGCTCCTTAAGTACACCAGTGAAAAATGAAACATTCTTCTTCTCACCCGCTGCACTACCTTTCACATGAAATCCTGGTAAATAAGTTATTTCATAGCTATTATGACAGGGTTGTTCTGGGATGCCACAACTCTGATACAGAGGATCAGTGTTCATACTACAAAACCACGCTGCATTAGTATTAGCCATACTGGCATCTGCAAGCTTTCGCCATTTCTGGCAAGCATCACACTGAATCCAAGTGTCATTGCATTCAGAAGAATCCACTGTAGGCTTCTCAGGTCCCCTGCCCTTTCCATTTCCATATGAAGTATCAACTGGCTTATTTTCGAATTCATGTGTTTCAGCATTTGCTGCATGTTCTAGTTTCAAAGAGTTTAAACTATCTTTTCTTTCTTGGGAATGCCCAGCTTCCTCATCAAAAGTGGCACAGAGATTTTTCTTAATGCAACTCACACCCCAAGAGCATCGACTTGCAGCCATTAGATGCTCAGAGTATTCGCCCACAGGTGATTTCTTTTCTTCCCAAGAACATTTATTAAGTCCACTAGTTCTCTCAACAAGAACCTTCAATCTAGCTCGTTTGGAGGAGTGATCATGGTGCTCATTATTCCTAGCATCCTGGCATATGTCCCTCTTCCCCAAATTACTACTGTCAATTATGTAACTACCAACAACATCATAATAACCACATTTAAGATTACCATTATGGTGACACCAAACCACCTTCGCTCCATCCGGTGGATCTGCCAACAAACCTTGTGTCTTCAATACAAGAGAAAGAGTAGTTACAGTCTTACCCAAACCAGGCTCATCACAGAACATTCCGCCACAAAAATCTTTAATGGAGGGAGCTTCCCCAGTGACTATTTCACCAGATACAGTATTTACATGGAAAATAAAGCCATCCTCTGTTGAAAAAGAAACAAACAAAGGATGTGCCAAGCGTTCAGCATTTCGCTCCCGATGCAACATCCACTCAACAGCTGTCTGCTGGTGAGGAAACAATTTTAACTTTGTACAAGGCATTATTAAAGCAGCCAAGGATCTCAAATGGCGACAAGTTGCTGAAACCCTAGCAATGTCCATTGGGTCTAGGGGAGCTAGAATTTTTGTTAAAATGTCATCAGATAACTCCCAAATTCCAGATCTCCAAGAGTCATTCAATGGTACTATCCTGGAATTAGCGGGCTTCCGGTCTTTTCCTACACCAGGCATGCTCTTAAAAATTTCATGGAGTTCAAATAGACTATTCTTTGAAGAATCTCTTGCATGGTAGTGGAGTTTGCACCCAAATACATGACAGTCACTAAGGTTCCAAATGCTCTTACTGGCCCCCTGAATCTTCCTAATATTGTCTGAACAAGAAAGAATTGATCTTCTCTCATCCCAGTCACACCTGTTGAAAGCATTTGTGTCAGCAAACTAAGGCAGTCAGGTTTATCAGTTGAACAGAACAATAAGAAAAGGGGAGAGGGAGTTAACAAGTTGCTTTATATTACAAGGCCCTATTTACTGATATGGACTAGTCAGAACAACATATGACCATTCTGGAGATGGCTTTCATTTTGATAAAATGATTAGTTAAGTTAAAATTGGAACTCCACTAAGAATTCAGATTCTATGGATGTATCACACATATATTTCATTTCTTATTTCAATATTTTTACGTCCCTTCAGAGATTTATGTATGTAGTCAACAAGCTGATATAAACACAAACTACACAATTTTCACATGTATGTCAAAGTTATACTGCGTAAATATATTAAAACTTTCATAATTACAGATAGTAGCATCATGTCAATGCAACAATCAAATCATCCATCTGCAGGAACCCTAAAACCCGCACATGACCATTTTAACAACACTACAATACAGGATACGATTAATGTTGAGTTTTTGTGCATTGGTCATCAGAAACAGTAATGCAGCAGAACATTAACTAAAGTCTCAAAAGAATATGAAAATCTCAAACTTTATAAACCACAATCATAACAAGACAGATAAACAAGTTTGCAGATGCTCAGCAAACACAGTACACATGAACATATTTTATCACCAGAAGAAATCTATCACACCAAAAAAGTTTATCGAATCATTTTAGCAAAAAAAATATCCAAGACCAATGAATAGGAAACTTAAGATTTATTTTATACCAAATCCAGTGTGTTACCTTATCGACCAACCAATCAACATAACCCTCTAGAGTTCAAGGAATCATTGGCCTCTGACCCATAAACAGAAGTGACTAAAACAGCACAGCATTTTATAAATTGCTGTGCCATTAGAATTTTAATCACATAACCCTTTAAGACTGCTAGGTCATGTTGTCAAATTTATCCTTTTCTGGAACCACATTTCGCAAAACCACTCATGCAAAAAAACTGTAACAAAGAAGATCAATGTTTGAGGCAATGTCCGTAAATTTTTGTTCACGAATATTTTGTGTAAAAATTAATGATTCTTCCCCTGAAGTCTGAACCAATTCCCTGATTCTGTCTCTAAGTAGAAGATATTTTGCAGCCATTTGAAAGTTTGAGTTATTCGAGAGAAAAACGAAAAAGGGTTTTCTTTCCCTCAACAAGACGGCCAAACAAGGCTGAAGAAAGTAGTAACGAAACACAGTGAATCATGGGAAATGGGCAATTGACTATTAATATTTAAATATACACCAAACATGACCATAACTTTATATATTACATTACTACTTTGACATAACTTCTAAACCTATTTTCTCCAAACACGGACGTATCATTGCCAGTATACTATTGAACTCAGCACACATTATTCTGACTCCACTACCTAGCATCAAAGGTAGAACCACATCCAATTGCAAGCTCCGCATCTAAATCTAAATCACTATAGGAAAGGAATTCCTCTTTTGGATTACGTAGAGATTTAAATGGTAAAGGCAAACCTCAAATGCCTAAAAAGAGCACCAGCAGTGGACCCGTATTTTGGAAACTGCCAGCCACTCCACAATGCAATTGGGAGATACACATCGACCAATACCACAGCTCTAGCCTCCCCACAGTCTCCAAGCTCAACCAAAACCACTCGAGCATCAATCTTCAAGCACTTTTTGCTAACCAAAGCGTGGAGCTGGTGAATCACGCTAACACTCCCATTCACCATCCCAATCTTCGTCATCCTCTTCCTCCTCAAGCTACCACTCCCTGAAACCAGCCAATTTTTTCTTCTTACATTGCCCTTTCGCGAACCCCGAGGCGTACTATAACTAATGCAGCCGAAGTCAATCGTAGATTCCCTCCCCACCACTTTGCACTGCGCTGAATCAGAAGAAGACGCGTTCCCGCCTTCATTCAGCTTCGCAGCCGAATCCACCGGAATCAAAACGACGCCGTTGCCGGACCTAAATCCGGCGGCATTAGAACAGTCCGCGAAGATGTCGCAGCGCTCTTGGAAGGCTAAACTGGAACACGGGTCGGGCTGCGAGGGAGTCACAGCGAGAACCGCAAGTAGGAAGCCGCAAAGCTTGTCGTCGGAGAAGGAATCGGCCATTGCAGAACCTCGAGCCTGCAGTACCTACGAAATTGAGTTAATTAAGGAACAAAATATGAGGCCTGAGGATGTTATCCTCGAGCCGCATCCACAGAGATTGGTGAAGAACACGGAAAGAATCTAATTCCAATTTCTGACGCCAGCGGATTAAAACTGCAGGTATATCTATAGTGGACGTAATTTACCTTAAAAAGAATATGCAGTGCTTTTTCAAATAAATACAAAAAGTTTCAATCAGGGGATTGAATTGACTATTTAATTAATATTTACTGCTTCACCGGTTAATTTAAGTGCCTTTCAAATTTCTTTTCCTATTTTTTTAAATCAAATTTCAATGTTTCAGTCAATTTATTGATTATTGATTGATGAACAATTTGGGCTTTTCCACCATTCCAAGGTCAAAGTTCGCGGGTGTATTTTTTCGTTAGAAAAAGAAGCCAATGAATGTCATTCCTTCACATGTAAGAAACTCCTTGAGAGGGTATGTCATTTGCTGGTAAAAAAAAAAAAAAAACAGAGAGAGCGTATGTTATTTGTCCTCACTCCTTGATAATTCAAATAAGAAAATCAGATTCTACTCTTTATATTAAAAAAGAAGAAGAAGAAGATAATTTAAGTTGATTTTATTTTGAATAAAATTTATTGAAATAAAGTAAAATGGAGGGAGAAAAGGAGAAAGAGGGGAGATTGATATTTGATAGGAAAGGATGTACCAGTATTGTTATCTCTTTTTCTCCCTATTTACGTAGTTTGAAATGGAAGGAAAATATTGGAGAAACTCAGAAAATTAGAAGGAAAAAGTAGTCACCCTCCTTTGCATAAATTTTTTTCTTTTGGTTTTTCCCTGTCTAAGGGAAAATACGGAAATCAAGGATTAAAAGTGTCTTCTTTGCCATCCACGTAATAGATGTATGAGATTGGTTCATTATATCATGATTCATTTCAAATATACATGTTTTATAGAGTTGTGGTCAAAAACTCTCTTTTTTATTTTTCAATTATTTTTAAAAATTTTCATAAATAATAGGGGTTAAACAAGCCATCTACCTTAATTTATTATTATTAGCACATTTGGTTCACAAGTTATTTAATCTAAGTAACAAAAAAAATTAATCATTTTTTTAAACTCGACCCGACTCTAATAATAATCTATTCAAGCTTACCCATATAATCTGACCATTTTTTCAATTGTAAATTGGAATAACAACATTAATCCATTTGATATGCAAGGACTTGGGCCGTGAAAGTGAAAATAAGGGGAGGAACTTAAGATTTGGCTCATTCGATGTGTTTCTCTTCCACTTCCAATGGAACCCAATTTTTTATGTGAGTGTAGGTTTGGTTCTTAGGCGTATTGTAAGTTTTTTTTTTTTTTTTGGTTTTTAGGTGTGTAGATCTGGTTTTTTTTTTTTGGCCTAACAGACTAATCTATGATAGTATTTTAGTGGTTGCTAATTTGGTTCATCAAATTCGCTTTGCCAAAGGTAAAAGAAATAAATTGGGTCCACTCAAGCTTGACTTCTTAAAAGATTTTGATAAATTGTCAAGTCATTTTTGAAAGCTGTCTTATTGAGAATGAACTTCCCTTCTAAATGGATTAGCTTAATCCTTCAATGAGTATTTTCTGTTGAATACCACATTTTCTTTAATGGTACTACCACCAAACCAATTTTTCCATCAAGTGGCATCGGACAAGCAGATTTCCTTTCTCCTACATCTTCATTCTAGCTACCAACATATTATCATGTCTTCTTATTCATAAGGAGCAACAAGGATCTTTTCATGATGTTAAAATTTGTTAGAACTCTTATTTTATATCACATCTCCTTTATGTTGATGATTCAACAATTTTTTTTGAACACACAAGAGATGGTTTACATTCTATTCAAAAAGCAATTGGCTCCTTCTGTTCATGTGTTGGACAAGAAGTCAATTTATTGAAGTCATCCTTAATTCTTAGTTCCAATGTCCCTCATGAGTTACAACTAGAGATATCCTCTACTCTTGGCATTTAGATTTCTAAATCATTTGAAAAATACTTGGGCATATGGATTGAGGCAAAAAAGGATAAAAAAATTTTTTGATCAAGTACTAAATGTCCATTGATAAAAGGATAGCCTCCACCCTCTTGGAAGGCCAAGCTTTTATATCATGCATCAAGGTTTGCTTTGATTAAATTTGTCATATTTGCTTCTAACATCTACTTCCTTTCTTGTATAAAGCTCCCACGAAATTTTTTTTAATTTGATTGACTTTAAATTAACTAATTTTTTTTTGGGTTACAATGAATAAAAGAGGAACATTCATCTTTCCAAGAGGGATATTCTTTTTATCCCTATCAAATCTGGAGAGTTTGGTTTGAGAAAGATTAGTTTGATGAATGCTTGTCTTCTAGCCAAACAAATTTGGCAAGTAATGGCAGCTAAGGAGCACTCCCTTCTTGGTGACACTCACAAACTCAAATATATTGATAAATTGGACACATTTCTCAAGTTACCTTATAATGCATCTTGGTATTGGAAAAGAATTTTCAAGACAACTAATGTTGTAAAGAAAAACTTACACTAATAAATAGGTAAAGGTATCTCTATCTTCCTGATTCATGATTACTAGTGAAAACATGTTTAGACAGTCCTTTTAATAGAACTCAATGTAACTAAAGTACCAGATCTCCTTATCAAAAGTCCCAATCCTTAGATAATTGCTCCTTGGAATGTTTCTATTGTTAATAAATTATATGATGAGGATGTTGCTAAGTCCATACTTAACACTTCTATTTCTTTCACTGATCCTAAAGATAAAGTTATCTAGGGTAAAGGACAATACACAATGAAAGAAGATCTTTTAAAGCTTTCTACTAGTACATCTAATGGGTACACCAATGAAAATGTTTGGGGCTTTTTTTGGAAACTACAACTACCTCACAAAGACTTTTCTCTTCATATGAAAGTTGATTCGAAATGCAATTCCAATAGGTGATATTCTTAGGGATCATCATCTAAATTGTTCTAAGACAAATTACATTCAAATCCCATAGAAGGACGTTTATTACCGAGAAGTCCCATGAATTTTATAAAATATTCTTAAATCTCAAATCCTGTATATTGACAATTTAACAAAAAACATTGACAATTGGACAACAGCCATTATAGGATTTAAAACTTAGGAGTATTTTGTAAAATTCATGAAACCTTTGAATAATAAACTTTTTTTTGTGGGACCTAAATGTAATTTTTTCATTGTTCTAATCTTTGTGATTTTTGTTGTGATGCATAGAAAACTAATGATCATGTTTTCTATAACTGCCATTTCTCTAAAGCTTATTGGTTTGGTGCTTTCTTTATTCGTTCTACTAACATCTCTAAGCTTGGTCTCATCACTTGGATCCTGCAAGTTTTGAAGGTTTTATGCCAAAACCAAGAAACAAATATGCTTAAAGGAATTTTTATCCTAATCCATAAAATTTGGCACAGGAGAAATCTACTTTTCCGCAATGAAAAAGGTATTTCAATTGAGCAACTCATTCAAAAAATTAAAGAAGAGCTAACATTCCTGACAATTGCATAAAACTAGAACTTCAATCAATAATTTGTTTCTCCTAGAGATTTGCATATTTCCATTGTTGAGGGTTTTGTTCAACAATCATTGGAATCTCAAGTTCATCCATCCACATGGAAGATCCAACTCCACAAATTTTAGAGAAGGAAAAAAAAAACTTTTTGTTTTGTAGAAGTATCTCTCACTAGTGAAAACCTTCAACGCCTTCTGCTCATGCATCCACCCTCTATTCCATCGGATTTCTTTATGGTTGTCTGCATCCAAGGCTTGCTTTATTGGATGTGTAACTTGTGGATGAAGCGATAACTTGGGAAAGCTAGTTATGAAGTTTAACGGTAGCCATCTTTTCTCTCGCAATAATCAATGTCTGGTAGTCCAAAATATTAAGTATCTTTTAAATATGTTCTTTTAAGTTATCAGTTTTTGAAGTGTGACTCCATTCAATTGAGACACCTTTTAATTTCTTTTAATTTTCCCTGTATAACTTTAACTTTATGAGTTTCTTTTTCCTTGTTTGTTGTTTATATAATTGATCTTTTTATTAAAAAACATGATGCTCTAAAGATTTGTCAGAATTTTTTTTTATAAAAAACGATTTCCGGTATAAGGGCATTTGTAAGAAGAAAAAAATTTAATGTCAAACATTTTGCAATATAATTTATATTCAATATCATGAAAACCTTTTAAAATATGATTTATAATACAAACCAAATTATGATCCTTTTCTTCGGCTTTTCCTCTTTAAAGGTCTGCTCAATTACTAAAGTAAAGGGCACCACCATACTAGTTAAAAATCCAACGTTGTTCACTTACTCATTTGAGGCATAATGTGATGACTTTGAGAATCTGATTATTTTTTTTATTAATTAAGGTTGTGGTGATTTATTTGTTTAATCTCTCATAAAATTATGTTTTACACATGCTTGCTCATGCATTTTTCACTCATCTCTATATATACGGGTGAGCGTTAGTCAGTTTGGTCCCAAAATGCACAAAGTCAATTGACTAAATAACATACTAATTATTTGGACCGAATTGAACTAAATCTGTTGATCAAACTGAAATTTGATGGTTCAAATTTGTTAATTAATTCAATTATTTAGTTTTACAATGGGTTACTTGGACAAATGTTCTACCTATTTTTTGGTCCATCATATTTTTTTTTAAAAAACAAATGTGATAAAGGCCTTATAATGAGTGTAATAGACATTTCAAGGAACTCATCTTCCACGGTACTCATCAAGGGTAATGAGTAAATATTGATAGTCAAGATTTAAAGTTTTTATTTTATATTTATTTTAAAACTAAAATTTATAAAAAATTTAATAAATTTGTTTTATCACTAGTTTGGGCAATCTAGGTTTAATTTGTATAGTCTAAATTAAATATTAGAATTTTATAATTTTTATAAACTAATTATCAAGATTTACTTTGAAAACTTTAGATTTAAAAATTTTAATTTATAATCTTTTTAAAAATATTTTTTGAAAATAATAATCAAGAGATTATTTTTTTAATATTATAATTATCAAAATAAAAATTTATAAAAATTAAAAAATTAATGTCAAGTATGGATTGTCAAGAATACATTTAAACAGTTAATTTCTAAAAATTATAAAAATTAATATTAAAATGGATTATTTAGATTAAATTCGCATTGTTCAAGTTAATGATAAAGCATATTTATTAAAACATATAATATCATTTTTATAAACTCTATTTTACTAAATAAAAATAAAAACTTTAAATTTAGAGCTTGATGATCATTAGGGTGGGGAGGTGGACCCCATTCCAAGCCCACTATACACGCATATATAAAAATGAGCTTTTAAAATGAGAATGAAATTATGCAAAGGAAGGACATATATAAAACAACAAAAATCACCACAAATAGGAAACGAAATATAAGAGGTAAGTTATTTATTATTTAATTATAAAAATAAAAAAAACAAACCACACGTGTAAACTAATAAATCATGTATAAGTAGGTAAAGAATTATATAAATAATTTATTCAGTTTAATCTATCTGGCTTTAGAATTTGTAGACTGAATTGAAACAATCAATCAAAATTTTAAGAAAATCAAATCAAATTGCATATAATCAAATTGGCCAAATCAAATTGTCTGAATTCAATTTTATTTGATTCAATTTTTTGGTTTTTTTTTCATTTTGCTCACTACTATATATATATATATATATATATATTTGTATGTCAGAGATAAGGGTGGAAATAAGCCAGACCTCTATCAGGGGCTTACATTTTGGCCTATTTCAGGCCTAATCTAGCCTATTTATTAAATAGATTAAGTCAGATTTAGGCATTTAATTAGGCCTATTTAATTAAATAGGCCAGGCCTAATTTTTTAAGGTCTAGCTTACGAATCTAATAAGCCGACCTATTTACATAAATAAATAAATAAAATAAAATATATATATATATATATTATGTAATATATCACACATATATCAGTCTCATCATTTGATTTTTAATCAATCTATTTTTTTTAATTTTAGTTATGTTTTTAATTATATTGGACTTATATATTGATTTTATTGTTATTACTTTATTATTGTATTGTATTATAGTGGGTAAGTTCTTTTAATTATTATATATTGTAATTGATAAATCATGTTATATATTTATGTTAATAGTCTTAAAGTATATTTGAGATATTTAAAAATGAAATGCGAGCTTATTTAAAAAACTTATTTTTAAGTAAGCTTTTAAATAGATTTTTAGTCCAGGTCAAGCTTTAAGTAAACTCAGGCTTAAGTTATAAGAAAAGTTTTATACAGGTTTTAAGCCAAGCTCAGGCCTCAAATTTATCACACAGAGTCAGGCCTAGTTGATCAAAACTTAACTCAACCTAGCCTATTTTCAACCTCAATTAGAGAGATTGAATATGTTTTTTTTTTTATCATATACGTGTATAAAAATCTACGACTCTTAAAATTAATAGCATCTTTATATTACTAACTTCAACAAGTTCTCATATCATAGCAGTTATATTCAAACTCTTTTTATAGGATATGAGCAGCAATATTTTTACTAATGAGACTCTTATTGGAGATATGAAATTTAGATGTTATATATTCACATATAATATTTGACACTGACTTCTGTGATATATATTTTAAAAATAAATAAAATAAAAATATTTTGAAGATGAAAACAATATTTGTATTCTGAATACAAAGAATAGGATTATTGAATCTTATATATATAATTAATCTTTAATCTATATAAAATGCAAAACCTATTAAAATCTCGGGCAAAAAAAAAAATCTATTAAAATCTCATGCGCCGCCTACCAAGTACCAACAATATAATTCACTTTAGATTTAGACTTCTTTTGGCCAACCTAATTCACTTTAGCTGAATCTTTTTATTTTACTTTGGCCAACGGATTCTAAGGCAAGTCACAACCTATGGGCTGCCATGCTTTACGCGACATGTCGTTTAGTATGCCGCATAAAAGTCCGGGAAATCTCACCCTGACGCAAAAGCATTCAGGCAACAGATCATCCATCAGATGGCTAGAGATAGCTGCCTCGCTCGCGTCACTACCGGAGCCGCCCTTGGCGGTGCTATCGGCGGCGCCGTCGGTGAGATTCTTCCTAATTAGTTTTAGACGTTTCTCTTCTTGGAAGGCCATTGAGCCTTGTTTGGTTGTTTTGAGTATCCTGAGGAAAAAGAGTCGGCTTTCTTATTTCGTCCTGTTATCGAAGCCAAATTTGTGGTTATTAGGTTACATTAATAATCATAAATAATAAGTGGTGCTTAAGTTTTTTTTTTTTTTTTTGCTCTGTAATAAACTATCTTTGTTGTTAGATGGTAGTTCTTTCTTTCTTTCCTTCTTTCCTACCTAGTGTAATTGTTGAATTATGTGTATGTAGGTGCCGTCTATGGAACATATGAGGCCGTTAGGTATAAGGTAAATATTTATTCATATTTGTTGTTGCTGTATTTTTATTCAATCATTATTGGTTTATTTGAAGTGTTAATGGCAATTATAGTTTGTTATGTGTTCTGTGACTGTGCATCTCATTTGTATGCAGGTAATGCTAGTATCCATTTGGCTTATTCTTTTTCTTGTTCGAATGCAATAATACTATGAACGATAGTGAAAGCATAATCTGAGAAAAAGTAGGCTTGTTATGTTTGACATACCGGAGAATATGATTTGGTGATTTTGATTTCAAAAGCAAAATCATTGAAAAATCATTGAAAAATCAGGTTTTAGTATAGTCAATTGCTGCCAAGTATCTACTGACATAGCGAAAGTAGAATAAGGATCTTATTACGTGTTTTTGAACTTCAAAAAGTGCAATTCAAGAATATATTTATGCTTCAGTCAATATATGTATATTTCTGCTGAGGCCTAAGGCAAAAGATTAAATACAGACTGGATGTTTGGTGCACAAGTAATCGGGGACAGGAGTTTCTTTTCACTCAATTCCATATTAAATCATAATTAGATGGCCTGCAAGGTATTGCGGAACAAACTCAAATATATGAAGTTTTGAACTGCTTGTGTTGATAGGGGGGCCTTGGTTTGAGTTCATGGTCTGCCACCTGGGACATAACCCTCCTCTATGTTAATTGTCCCTGCCTCTTATGAAAAATTTATTTATTTATTTATTTTCTAATTTTGATGCTTCATTTTATGCACACATTTTTAACATTACTTTACATGACAGAAGGCATTATTCCCCTAATTAACTTCACAACTACTATTTCTGTCACTTATGTAATTGCAAATACACTACAGCATCTTATGTTGTACCTGACCATTTGTAATTTAGCAAAGTCGTTAGAGGAATTTAAGACACAATATGTTGTAGGCAAAGCGGCTATGATACCCAAGTACCATTGGTCTGAAGCCCGGCCTTTTACCTATCTACTTTGATTTCTTCCTATTGAATTCCTTATTCATACCTGTTTACTCAAGTAGGTGGCTTCCCAAAAAAAAAAAAAAAATCCTATTTTCATAGTCCCTCCAATCCTATTTGTAAGTCACCTAGAAATAATTTTTGATCCAAGATGTAGGACACCTTGTAATAGTTAAACTACTTTTTTCAATTTTACCTTTCTTGATTAATGTAAAGTTATTTAATGTAGATGTATCATTATTAAAAATCAAGGGTAAAAAAGAAAGTACATCACATATTTTTATGATGTCAAGAAAAAAAACTAATTTTTCTTAAGTTGCGTGAAACAGTTTAAAAATGTCTTACAACAAGGATTGGAGGGAGTAAATCCTAACCATCACCCTACAAATTTGCCCTAATTTCTATTAAACCTAGGGCTACTGTATGCTTGTACTGTTGACTTCGCAAAGACTGGACCTTGAGACAGTAAGGATGAGGTAAGGTGTGAATAGAGATATAGAGTTCAAATCCTTTTGATGTAACCAATAAAGATGTAACTTTCTTGACTATCACGAGGAAAGCAATGTCACCAATTATCAGGGTGAAGATTCTGGAGAATTTGCATATTAATAATTTCGCATAGCCAGAAGCCTGTTATAACACCCTCCCCTCCAAAGGGGGGAAAAAGATACACCTTTTACTTTTCAAGCCCTACTGCTTGAGGGTTTTAATCATTCTTTTATAGTGCACTATTGTGGCCTGGTCTAGAGTCTGTAGCATCTAGTGTTTGTTTTGTATGGTGTATCTATGATTTTGTCAAGAAATCTTTGGACATCTATAAAATTATGATAGAGATTTTAATCCTCATGCCTGTAGATCCAAGAATAGGTTTCAATCAATAAATTTTAAAGACTATTCTGCTGAGATGAGGTGCTGGATATGTTGGTCATAAGGTGTGTTAATGTTATTAATGCAGTTGCGTTTACTACTGATGTCATTTTACCTTAATATGGTAATTTGTAAATGGATAGGAGGGCAGTACCAGTTCCATATATTGCTTTAAAGTGGGGCCGTGTTAACTGCTGAGTGGAATGTGGTGCTGTACTATAATTAGCCTGTGGGAGCCATTTATTTCACTGCTTGTCCAGGCAGCAATTCTAAACCTCTGTTTGGCCATCAGTTTAGCAGTGGTGCTCCGCTGAAATGTGTATTTTACTTTTGAAGTGTCTTAGATATGTATATGATCTTGAAACTATGCAGGTTCCTGGCCTACTAAAGATTAGACATATTGGGCAGACTACTCTGGGAAGTGCAGCTGTATTTGGTTTGTTCCTTGGTGCTGGTAGCTTGATACACTGTGGACGATAATCATGGTCTTCAATGAAGAATTGATCTCTCAGCCCTAATATCTCATCCCCCTTTCATTTCTCAACTCTTTGGTTAGTGTACGTTCCGCACTTTATTTTAACCTAGGAGGATAGAATACTTTTGGGCTCCAAAATAACTTAAGTGCTGGGTTGTTGCTTGGAAAATCTGTGGTTGGCATATATCTCTGGTATTTTCCCTCATAAGAGCATCAGAATTTCTCGTGCTAAAGTGATGCATGATTTTATATATCTATGGCAATTTATGGCTTTATTGAATTTTCTCTCCTAGGAACACTATAAAAAAAGCTCTGCTACAGTATGTATATGGCATTTTTTATTGACGTATGTGTTCAGTAAGATATCACAAGTTTATTGACAACCATACAGAAGTGTCCTGAAATATCAATTTTGATATATGATCACATCTGATCTGATTATTAACTAAATGAATATAACAATAACACAAACACAAATTGAAGATAGATTTGTAGATCTGGGCACTATAGTAAGAATGAGTTTCCAGCAATGGTTCTCACCGTTTTGACGCTGCAGAATGTGTGTGTGTGTGTGTGTAGAGAGAGAGAGAGCATTTTTCTTCTCTCTCATGGTCTGTGTCTTCAGTCCTCTCATGGAAAGCCCTTTGGACCACCAATCGCCTTTGAAATTTGAGCCATTGAGGAAATTTTCATAAAATTCAATATAAAATTCTTGTATGCGAGGCAAGTGTCAGGTATTGAAAATCGGACAAATTATTTAGTTGACCAAGACACTAGTTCAAAAGTTGATGGAGAGATATCCTCGTTAGGATTTATGAACCAGATATCTTCCATTCTAGAGTTCCGCTTGTATACATATATTCTCTTGGTCTTTGCCCAAGTTTGATTTTTTCGGTGACGCATGGTACGTCAGTTCTGTATCTTTTTCCATCCATGCTCTAAAACTGCCCCCTTGAGTTTATCTTCATGACTAAGGTTTTGCAAATCAAACAAAAAGATATGCTGTGATGTAATCCTTCCATAAATTCTGTCTTCGATTTCATATTCCAACTACTTACCATTGACTTAGACTGAACCATTTGGAACAAGCTCTCCATGATATCCCATGTGTTCAGCAAAACATACAGCCATGTTTGGGAATTTGTTTCGGATCCAAAAACAAATTGAATGGCCATCGGTAGAGTTGTCAAACCATTCTGGCATTTTGTCCTCCAACATTAGAAACCTCAATCCATCAACCTCACGTAGTGCCTGATGCAAAACATTACGAGGATCGAACTTGGTGTCTGAGAACAATGTTACAGGGAAAGGGGAGGGGGGTGGGTTTCTAGCCATGTTGCAACTCTCCAGATATAAAGCAGGGGAGATTGGCTTGGTTTGGATGAAGGAACAATTGGGAAGAAAATAAGAAGAGAAAACTAGGAGTAATTGTCAAAAATTTAAGAGTTTTTCCTCATAGTTTTCCTTACTTCCCATTTTCTTCCCTTTTACACGAAGGGTTAGTGATAGTGAATGAAAATATAGAACAGACCATCTCAGCGTTAGAAAAAAGACACTGAATGACAGACCCCACTTCTGAATCTGATATGTGGGTCATGAAAAAGTGGGGTTCACCATTCAATATTTATCGCTCTCCTTACTTCAAGAGAAATTATTTCAATTTTCAGGGGATTTATGTTCATGGAATTTAAAATGCTCCTCTATTCATGGTTCTCTCCCTGAATGAAACTAGCTAGACCAATAAGATGAACTTAGATCCAGAGTGGTTTCAGGGAAGTTGTGCCAAATCTTTTTAAAGGGGATCCATAAAACAAATAAAAGTGAGTCTTTTTATTCAACTGTGAGAAAGTATTGAAAAGTGAGACTTTCATGTCCAGTTTCACATGGATCATTTTAGATATACAACTTGTATATAAGATAGTATTTTAATCTATTTGTGCAATTATTTAAACAATACAAAAATGATTTCCACCTTTAATAAATCTTTTTTCTTGAAAGAGTATAGAATCCTCATCGTTAAAGTACAAAAATGGCATGCAAGTTTATAATTCATGTGAGTTATTATCATAAGTATGATACTAATTAATACTATCAGTAGGATAGGGGGGGAAAGCAGCAGATCAATGTAGGAGAAAACAGAACATTTAGATATCATATAATTGTGTGTTTCATTTTATTTTCAAGTAGTGTCTTCTAAAGAATATTTCTTTATTCGATAGATGTGGGCACAAATTTCTTTTCAAAGTCCGTCATTATTAGATTATCTCATAAAGGCATTCAACAGAGTAATAAAGAGAGAAGTACCTGACTCAACAATATTCTACAAGATTCTGAATTCAAGTGTTTGTCTACGACCTCCAATTCTTGCTGTCTACGACCTCCAATTCTTGCAGGTTTGGTGGGATTGCTCTTAAATTCTCGAAGATGTTTGCAATTTGACAGGTCTAAGTCTCGTAACCCAATCAGGTTTCTGAATGACAATGGCAATTCTTCTATGCCACTATGATCCAAACGAACATCTCTTATATTTTCCACTGCTTTCAATATTTCTGGGAATCTCTGGAGGTTGGACATCATGCGAGCTCAAAAAATTCAAGGGATCTTAATAAGATGCTTGGAAAGGTCTTGAGGTTGCAGCAATGAGTAACACTTAATCTTTCAAGTTTATCGAGAAATCCAATAGAAACATGGACTTTAAACAAATTCTTGCAATAATCCGAACTCAGTTCCTTCACATTTGTGACTCCAGATAAGTCAGGCAGTTCTGTTAAAAATTTACGACTCCTAAAATCCATCACACTCGCAGACTGGAACCTCTGGAAAGCAAGATTAAAAATCAACTAATCTTGATAATCAGTAATGACAGAATAAAGCATTAAATAGGACAAAGCTGACAAGGACACCTGACATGAACAAAATTTAAAGGATCTACTACAAGTAATTTAAAAGTGTCTGCCTAACGTGTGTCTGACATCAGCTTCAAGTGTTTCTGCTTCATAATAGAACATTATTTTAGACAAATAGAACATTGTACATGCCTTGACTGGTGGATCCGGTTTGAGGGGACTTTCAGGCATCCTGAGGATAGCTAGTTCCTTGGGACAAAAATCATATGGAAAAGAAGGATCAGGATATCCCTTCCAGTCTGGCACTCTCAAACTATTTGGGAGATGCTTGGGACCTGTGGAAAATCTTGCACTTCGAACAATAAGTATATTAAGATTTTGCATCTTTTTGAAGGCCATTGCCCTCCAATTAATTTGTGTCTCTAGGCATGTCTAGACTTATGGCTTCAATCTCTTCAGTTCCCTTTCAAACCAAGCATATGTCAATTACTTAAAGAAATGCAGGTGAATACCTTAAATAAAAGAATAATTTTTTAAAAAAAATTCAAATGTAGATGAATCTTAACATACCTTGTCTCCTTCTAAAATTTGGAGAATGTCTTCATGAAACCACAACCTGGAGCTTTTGCCAAGTTCATTTGGTGATTATTGTCTAACAATTTCTTTACCCATATTCTGAATCAAATCATGCATTGTCACAAGGCCACGGCCAATCTTTATGAGGCATTTATCAATCGACACTTTAATAGCATAATCTGGGCACAACCCACGAGCATGTAGAGCACTTATTCGAAGTTGTCTCCTATGAAGCAACAGGCAATGTCAAGAAAAATTTCCTTCTCAAATTCATCCAAAGCATCATAGTTCATTTTGAGTACCCGTTGGATCTCTCTGTTGGGAATTCCTCTATAATTATCTAATCCAGAATTCCAATCATTTATTCCTCTATTGAACAAGTTGGAACCTATAACTTCCAAAGCCAATGGAAGACCACCAGCATATTTTACTACAATGTTTAAAATGTCTATAAAATTTGTATCAACTCTATTTTCTCGAAAAGCATTCCATTTCAGTAGCTTAAGAGCTTCAGTTTCATTTAAACTCTCTACTTCATAAATTCTTTCAACAACATGTCTTGCTAGTAAATGCTTTTCCCTTGTAGTTATAATGATCCTACTTCCAGAATCAAACCAATCGAGTGATCCAGCAATGGCTTGCAATTGCTTTAGCTCATCAAAATCAAGAACGAGAAGAGCTTTCTTTCTGTGAAGCCTCTGTTTCATTATAGGAATTCCTTGATTGATGTCAATGAGGTTGAAATCTTCACCCACCACTTTAGAAAGAAGCATTTTTTGGAGATATGCTAGGCCATGCTCTTTTCAATTTTTGCTGACATCAGCAACAAAGCAAAAAGCTTCAAATGAACCATTAATTAAATTTCATACTGCTCGAGCAATTGTTGTTTTGCCTATTCCACCCATACCACAAACTCCTACCATTTGGACCCCTTCATTAGATCCAATATTTAGAAGAGAATTTACTTTTCTCACTCCATATACTCAAGTCCAACTGGATAATTGGCAATGTGTAAAGGCTTGCGGTTAATTCTCCTAGAAACCTCTTTTACAATCCTTTCAATTAAATCACATTCATGTTCTTGCCTGTCCCAATCACAAAATGCAACAAATCAAACACTTGGACACAATGCACCCTTCAAATATAACACTGGCACTCTTCTGATTTTGAAGTGGCCATACTTCTTACAGTTTCTTTGATATTAATATACCATATGATAACAACTTAAAAGTCAACTAAACAAAAAATTGGGGGAAAAAAAAAAACTACGTCTGCCAAAATAAGCACATACTCTTTTTCTCTCTAAGAAATGCAAATTCTAACGAGGCCTGATTACTGTTTGACTAAATACGAACACTTATATCTGACAAAATGCAAGACTTTTGAATCACCTGATGGTTTTGGGTTGGGTAGTAATTTGTATTAGTGTTCATTGCTTCTTAGCCTTTGTTGCATGGTAACATGATAGTATCAATCGATATCAAATAAAAAAGTTGAAGTTTGCAAAGCAAAAGAAGGGTAATACTCAAATACCCAGGTTTGAAATGAAAACCAGCAATATCAGCAGCATCTCGTAGAGACTGCTTCCATTTTTGCACTTTCTTTTTATCATTGTTGAACCTTTTCTCATGTTGAGCAAATGCTTCTTTGTAATTTCCTCTCTGATGCCGCACTTCCGGTGGTTCGACACCATAGAAAATTGGCAAAACCAACTGACCTTTTCTCTGTATACGCTCAAGGATCTGAACAAGCTCATCTAAACAAAATGTTGACAAAGCATGAGTTTCAGAGAAAATTGTGATAGCGGCTGTAGACTCTTGGATTGCTTTAACAAGTGATGGAGTAATCCCTTCTCCTCTTCTAAGCCCCTCATTGTCTCTAAAGGTATGGATACCCTTTTGATGCAGAGATTTGTAGAGATTTATAGCAAAATAAAAGCGAGTGTCTTCACCTCTAAAATTGAGAGAGACATCGTAACTCCATCCATGGGTGACGGAAGAGGAAAATGGTGATTGCTCTTTCATGATAGCTAGTGGAAATGAATGTTGCAGGCTGTGAAGGAGAATCTTGACTGAGGAACTGTCTTGCTTAAAGTCTGTTCATTGGCTATGGCTTTTAAGGAAAAACAATGGCTGAATATTATAATCCCTCGGCCTTATAATCCCTAATAAAACAAATTTGTCTTTATGACAGATGATGAGAAAAGCTGGCGGGTACCAGCTCATGCAAAAATATGTAAGTGTCTTTAGTCGTTAGCTCAAGGATTTGTTTAACTTGATTTGTTATTTATTTAACGTTTGCTGAGTGCATAGATTAACATGTTTTTTTTCTTTTTCCTTATGCATCTTTACTTTTTTAAAATCAAATTATGAGATCAGTAGTTTCCTACTTACTTTTCCACACAATGCGACGTTAATTTCTTCTTGGAGATTTGGGAAGCAGATCCTCTCCTACACCTTTCCCATCCTGCACCCTGTTGTTCTTAGGTCCTGTTTTTTACTAGAAAAAAAATATAATAGAGTGGAGAAAATAAAAATAAACTAAATCATCTTTTAAATTCATAATAAGCATGATAAAACTTATTAATATATATTATAAATGTGAAAATTATTATATTCTTCAAAATTCTTATGAATCATTATTTCCAAACCTACAAACTAAGTACCTCTCTTTTTTATGAATGTGATTTACATATCTCTTTTGATTATATTATTTTTTTACTTTTATTTTTTCAATCAATTTCATTTCAATCCTTTTGAGTAGCCAAATGGCACCCTAGTCTCACATGTTTGATGCAGACGACGGGGAAGATCATTATTTGGATAAATTATCTCGAGACGCATCAGGAGGGATATTTACAATGACAAAACTCCCTCTGAGAAATTGGCTCACAAGTACTTGTGTCTTGATAAGCATTTCACCTCCAGTTATGATCACCTGTATCGTGGCATAGAAAATTAGAACTGGCTAAGGTCAAGTTTTCTTACTAGAATGAAATGGATTAAAAAAATAAAGATAAAATTAAGATGATCAAAGAAAATAGGTGAACATATTTATAAGGAAGAGAGATAATTTAGTCTATAAAGTTAAGAATCATGTTTCACGAAATTTTTGAAAGGTGTAATGATTTTTATATTTATAATATATATTAATAAATTTTATTATATTTACCATAAAAAAAATTAATTGAATTTATTTTTATCTCAATTTTTTCAATTCATTTTATTTCGTTAATTTAGTAAACAAACATAACCTAAATTCTTGTCAGCGGAAAAGCTTGCAATTTGATAGTGTTTTATTATATTGGTTGATTCGTCATTCTAATGAACAGTGGTGGATCTGCGGGTTCCAACTCGCAATCATCTTTCGACAGATTTAGGACAAAAACACTATCTTTTATATGAAAGATTTTTAATCATCTTTTTTTATATTAATAATCCGCCGGAGCATATTTAAAAAAAATTAAATTTTGTCTCATATTAAGAATTGAATAATATGTTGTCAGAATATATATATTTATTATGAGAAAAATTGAAAACATATTAATTTTTTAAACGGAGTTAATGAATTTTAAATTTTTTATAATTTCAGTAAAACATTTTAGAAGTACTTTACAAATAATAATTTTTTAAATTTTTTTATAAGTTGAAAAAAATTTAAACTTTTTTTAAAATCCTTTTCCCTATTGATTACAGAAGATCTTCTGTTTTTATAGCTAATATGTGGTTCCTCATCCTTGAGATTCTGTGAAATGATTATGGAATTTTGAGGTTAAGAAAAATGATACACCATGCAGTGACAACCAAATTCAAATTAAATTAGTATTCTGATCCCTTAATGTTATTTGAAATTTTAATTAGTCCCTTACCAAACCTTGCAAGAATGGCGGGAACTAGGTTGCAATACATGTTCTCCCAAAATGGTTGGCTATTGACTTCATAAAACTACCACTGTGATGGTCTTAAAAAATTAACAATTGGGTATTTATTTAACGATTTCACATGGCTTAGAAAACTAATTAAATTTTTAAATTATAAAGTTTAGGTCAAACTTATATTTTCATTGATAAAGAGAAGATGAACATTAGACGAAAATACTCAGCCAATTAGGGGACAACTCTTAAATGTTTCAGTAAGTCTTTGATTAGTCTGTGTCATCCTTCTATACTTATAGTTTGGGTGGCTTCTCCTTATCTATCAAATATATTACTATTTTTTGTTTATGTTAAGAAAAATTAATTCTTTAGTCCTCCAACTTTTAAGTCACTTATAACTCAGTCCCTCAATTATGACTTGCTGTGACTCAACACCTTAACTATGACGCGCCTATGACTCAATCCCCTTAACTTTTGAATCATTTATAAATTAGTCTCTTAACTTTTGTTAATTTTTTTTCATGTTAGCTTATATCTCACATCAATGAGTAAAATGAGGGTATTTTAAAATAATATATAAGCATTTTTTTATCCCTCTTATTTGATAAAAAATTTTTAAAAAAATTAAAAAATAAGGATTGAGTTATAGGTAAATTAAAAATTGAGGGACTAAATTACAGCGAGTTATAGTTGAGAAATTGAATCACAGCGAGTTATAGTTGAGGGACTGAGTTAAAAGTTGAAGAATTAAAAGATTAATTTTTCTTTTATGTTATCATATTCTTTCCTTCTTTTCTCTTCTATTGATCACAATGCAACTTTCATCAGCTATTGTTGGTGAATTTGAATAATTCGTTTGTGTTGCGCTCGTATATATGGGATTTACTATTTGAATATATAAAAATTTATCAATATAAATTTATTTGATTCAAATCCAAATTTATATTTTATTATAATTCTTTTTATAATTTCAAATACATCATACTCCATCCTAGTTATTTGATTTCTTTTCTTTTAGATTTCTCATCTTTCTTTTTCATTATCTTTGAATTTGAAATTTTTTTATACCGCTCAAACTAAAAATTTTAATCATAGATTTTAAATATAAAAACTTTTATATATAAAATTTAAATCTAAATCCATCAATCCAAACATTACCTAAGAATTTCATTATTAATATGTTGATTTTTTTTTAATTATCAAATACATTTTTCACACATTTAGAACTAGTTAAACTCAGAAGTTGAGTTGTTGCAGAGCCATTAGAAAACTAACTTTGATTGATTTAGATAAATATTGAAGAGCGCAGTTTTTGCTGCCATGTTTCTTTTCTGTGTGATGATTTCTTCCTTTTATCTATTATTTATTTTATAGAAAGGATTCAAGAATGGTTATGAAAATTTGAACTTGTTCTCTATTAATTGTCACACTTCTATATTAATTTGACCTGTTCTTTCCTTTTTGTTTCTTAGTGATCGGCCTTGTGAGTGCTTAGAAAAGCTAATTACACATTAGATGCTAATCACATAGTTCAAAAGTAAACTGGGTTAGAGACTTCAGAAGCTATGAAATGTAATGAAGAGAGCATGATCACAGATATAGCATATGTGAAGAGAAGGAATAATATTAAAGTCTCCTAATTTTAACTTTCCTTACATTGTACTAATTAATTTTATAAAATATTAATTCTGAACTGTTAGTCGCACCTTTGGCTCAAAAACACTTTGAAGCTTATGGAAGCACTAGCCTAAACAAAAATGAAAAATCATGAATTGATAAGTTAGGATTGCCCGGCAATTCATTCAATCAAATAGTAAACATGAAATTATAATACAATTAAAAAAATTAAATTTATTTATTTAATATTATAATAATAACTTTGTAACATGTTAAATCTCAAACATTTAACTTCTGATTCAAGGTTGGGAAAGTTAAGAAGACAGTAGGGTGAGAAATTGGTAGAAGAAGGGAAGCGAAATCTATTACTATGATAAGCAATGATGGAGAATGTAGATTGTATCTTTGAAGGGATGACACTAAGAAGAATACTCAATATACTGATGCAACGTTTGGTAGCTCTGCATGCATGCAGTCACCATTTAAGGATAAGAAATTTTATTGACAACGACATATAAATATCCTCAAACATCAATTTTGATACCATGATCACTTTTGTATTATAGGATTATCTAATTGGGTTAGATTTAAGTGTTTCCGAGTCTAATTGAAAATATATCTATTCAAAGCATTTTCTACATTCATAAGAGCCAACATCTGTTGGCAAGTAGAAGTCTTGAGAGGCAAGGGCAGCCCTTGCCCCACACACTTTAATAATCCTTTGGAAAAAAATTAGAATTTTTACTTGTAAAAAATATTAAAATAAAATTTCACCCCTCACTTCATGATTTATTTTCAATTTGGCCTCCCCATTCATTAGCTCTTCTTGGATTTGTTATTGCCTGTTGGTGATATCATGATCACTTTTAGTTCAAAAAAAAAAAAGGACAGAAATGTGACAAGATTTGTAAATTTGTGCACCACAGTAAGAATCACTCCCCACGTGTCTCATCATTTTTACAATGCAGGATATTAATTTTGAGATCATAATTCATCCTTCCTTCAGGGTTCAAATAAAATAGAGAGAACTGCCTTATTGGATGTCTCATAAATCAACGCAGTCACTTGCTTATATAAGCAGACAACTAATTAAAAACTAACTCAGAGTAAACGTACCTCCACTTCATCCACTTAAGGATTTATGAAACTGATATCTTCCATTTTGAAATTTTGCTTATCCACAAATATGCCACTCCACTTTACCTGTGCAGATTATTCAGGAATCAAGATACTAGAAATCTTCATGTGGTGCCATTCACGTCTCCTCAAAAGTGAATGTTCATATTTAATCCCTGGAAAGAACAAGACATCATGCAATGTAAATCTTCCATAAATTCTTCCCCAAAATACTCTGGCTTTGTCAGGAATAGTTTTGCCATCGATGATAACATAAGGAGCAAGACATGGCACTTGACGATCTGGCACTCGAGGACCAATTCCTACAGCAAAAGATAAAGCCATGTCTGGGAATTCGTTTCGGATCCAAAGAGACATCGAACCTCCCTCGTTATAGTGGTCAAACCATTCTGGCATAATGTCTTCTTCACTCATTTCAATGGTCAAGACGTTAACCTTGTGAAATTCCTGTTGCAAATGATGATGATGATGATGATGATGATGAACTTCATTAGAGTCCAAGAGTATATTACCAGAAAAGTGAAGTTCTTTCCAGAGATAAAGGAAGGGAGATTTAGTGGGAAACGGATTTAAATTATGCTTCACTCTACATGACTCTGCTTGTGAATGAAACTAAACAAACATGATGAAGTGATTAAAAAAAAAAATAGTGGTTATTTGTATTATGTATAGGTAATGCAAAGTGGTTCAAGGTTTTAAGAAGCGAATGGAACAAGATAATAAAAGGAAGAATCGCATTAAACGCCCTAAAAACACATATAATTTCACTATGAACCTGAAAAAGTTTGATATTACACTACAGGTTTTGGGGCCCTTATTGTAATTTTTTTTGAGACCAAAATCATATTTTTGCCCTAAGTATGTAAAGCATCGTAGAGGTTTCTAGCAAAATCAAAGCGAGTATCTTCACCTCTAAAGTTGATAAATACATCATAAATCCATCCATAAGAGAAGGAAGAGGAAAACGGTGATTGCTCAGCCATGGTAGCTAGTAGAAATGGTGCTGGACCTGCCAGGGAATGATCAAAAATACCAGTTCTTTAAAGTGCTAATATCTATACTTTATATGATATAAAATTATAACGAATCATAAGTCATAAATTTTTCATGCTCATTCGTTACGCTAGCAAATCGTTAAATTTTCTTTTTTAAAAAAAGAATCTCATGAAGCGGACCAAAAAATGAGTAGCAATATAAAATCAATTGAACAAAATCCTAGTTTCATCAGTAAAGAAAACATGAGAAGTTATCTACTAGAACGAGAAGATCAAGTCAACAAAATGGATTTTTTTTTTTTTTAACATGATCAAGTCAAAAACATGGGCGTGAAATAGAAATGCATTCACGCGGGAATGAAATGTAACAAAATAAATTAGTCGAGATTATATATCCCCAAACTGAATCCAGAAGACGAAAATAAGAAAATTTCCCCCCAAATTCTCGGCTACCAAATATGAAACCAGTAGAAGATTATTTGCTGCAATTCCTACCTAACCTCTCTATGGTATTATTTGCTGCAATCTGATTATTTGCTGCAATCTGATTAACAGCTTTGTTTCCAAAACAAAGCACACAAGAAAATTGCAACCTCAGTAAATCAGACTTCAAATTAATAATTTCGACAACCGTATAGGATCACATACCCAGTTATTAGTTTCTACCTCGCCCATTTGAAGCACTTGGCATGTCGTTTCCACCAAACCTACTTTTGTGCCATGTGATAACAAAGAACACACCATCACATAAGCTTATAATAAGCCTTAAAAGAAATAACATAATCAATCACCACCAGAAGTGGGGAACGAGGAAGCCCGGGAACCAGAGGACTGTGGACGGTTACAAATGATCTGAATAATGATCCTTGTGAATTATAATGTCTGCATGCATTGTGTCTTTCTCTATCCAAAGTTGATATGATAAAGTTCTCAACTAATTTAGATAAACCAAGTAACAAAGAGAACATTCAAACAACTTCTCATAGCATTGTTTAAAGAGCTGCATGGCATTTTTCTTTTCATTCATCCTTCCTCGTCTAAGATGGGACCCGTAATGATAGACAATCCCCGTACCTCTATCTTTTTCTCTTGTTATTGTTTCTTTCTGTGACTGAATGAGACTGAGGTGTGTGTTCAGGTAAAAAGCACATGCCTGCCTCGTTGGTTCTGACTTCACTGAATTCGATGAAATAAATGTAGGACCAGTTGACTCTACGCAATAACTCAGCATCACTATTTGGATTCAAGGAAGATCCTTTAAATAACTCAGAGACAGGCTCCTGGTTATGATCCATGAATCGAATATCCTCCATTCTGGATTTTCGTTTGTACACATATGCTCCACTCCATTTTACCCTTGCTTTTCTACATATATTACCCTCTTCCTCTTGATAGCAGTTTATGTAACACAAGACAAAGTATATCTCCATGTGGTTCCGTTCATGCTCTAAAACCACACTCTTGACTTTATCCTCAAGAACTATGCATCGCAAATCAAACAAAAATACATGTTGTGATGCAAGTGATCCAAATATTGTTTGACCATCTGGGTGTCCAACATCAGTGCCATTAATTCGGACGTTGATAAGCAGTTTTGGTGGTGTGACACAGTCCTCTATTAATGCAGAAAAACATACAGCCATGTTTGGGAATTCTTTTTGGAACCAAAAGGACAATGAATCTCCAATGACATAGTGGTCAAGCCATTCCGGTGTCTTGTCATCTTCTCCTATGAAATTCAAGCCATCAACCTCACGTAAAGCCTGTTGCAGATCAGATTAAGGAGCAAGATCATTTCAAAGATTACTGTTGTAGAAGAAGAATTAGAGAGAACTATCTATAGAGTAACAAGTCTTGTGTTATTTCTATAAGCATAATAGCAATTCATAACATAAACTAGTTCCAACAATAGAAACGCTAGATCAAGAAAAAAACATCAATGTTTGAAATATGATTATTTTTTTGTTTTGTTCAACTGCCATGCTATTTTATCAAATAATATCATTTCATTATGTGCGTGTTAGAACCAACTACTTAAAAGTAGTTCATAAATCATCATATAGATGCAATTAAAAAGGTGAAAGAGAGCAACTAACCTGACACAGTAAGATGCTACGAGACTCTGAGCTCAAGTGTGAGTACCAATCAAGGTTTATTGCTGACAATTCTTTTAGGTTTGGTGGAATGCCCCTAATGTTTTTGATACTTTTACAAAATGAAAGTCTTAATTTTTCTAAGGTAACAAGGTTTTTGAATGACAAAGGTAATTCTTCTATGCCGCTAAAGTCCAAACGGATATCTTTGATATTTTCCATCGTTCCTAATATTTCTGGGAATCTCCTGAGGCTGGAGCACCCTGAAAGGTCAAGAAACTCTAGGGATGTTAACCTGATACTTGGAAAGGTCTTGAGCTTCCAACAGTTTTTAACACTCAACCTTTTAAGTTTACCAAGAAATCCAATGGAAACATGAACTTCAGTTAACTTGTTGCACCCATCGAAACACAATTCCCTCAAATCTGGAACTGCAGATAAGTCAGCAACTCGTCTTAAAAATTTGCAACCTCTGAAATTCATCAGGCTCAGAGACTGAAACTTCTGCAAAAAAAGAGAATAAAAACAACTAGTCTTAATAAATTGTAAGAACGTCACAAAACATCAAAAAACACAAACATTAATACAGACAAAATTGGATGGAACAAATTGAGGTGTTCTTGCTTCACCATAAAGCGAAATAATGATGAAAAGTGGCAATACTCTGCTTGCCTTGATTAGTGCAAACCGCTTGAGGAAACTATCAGGCATCTTTAGGATAATTAGTTCCTTGGGGTTAAAATCAGACGGTAAAGATGGACAAGGATATCCCTTCCAATCCAACACCCTTAAACCATTCGGGAGATACTTGGGACCTGTAGAAAAGTGTGCATTTCTAATAATAAGCATCTTAAGATTTGGCATCTTTTTGAAGGCCTTTCCCCTCCAATCAATCGCTTCATCTCCAGGCATCTCTAGATTTATGGCTTCAATATTCCCAGAACCCTTTCATACCGAATAACATAATAAACCACAAAATCTGTTAGATACTCTTTGCATACCAAATAAATAGTATACCACAAAATCTGTCAGATTTATTACAAATTGGTATAAATTTCAGTTAAAAAAAAAAAAGGCTCCCTTCCTCCCAAATTATAAAACAACATTGGAGGGATTTTTGGTCCCAAAATATAAGACAATGTGAGAAAACTAATGTTTCATTATTGATACTTTTCCAATATTATCCTTCAAGTGGAGAAAGAATTAAAATGATATTATAGCATAATGATTAAATGTGTAGGAGCATTTTTAAAAGTTTATAGTTTTGTTTTAAAAAAGTTTGTAAAATATCATTATTGTGTTTTATTGGTATGTGCAATCTTGTCTCAAATTATCTAATAGTTTGGGACGGAGAAAATATTAGATTACAACTATAATAATAACAACAAGCATTATCCGACTAAGTGGGGTTGGATATGTGGATTATAATCTACAAGTGCAAAAACAATACTAGGTTAGTCAAGGAATGGGAAGAGGGGGAAAAAGCCATGTGTGCCTTCAAGATTTATTAGGGAGAGGATTTTAGATTAGGGAAAACCAGAGAACAATTTGATCAAAAAATATAATAATAAGAAAATATAAATGTAAAGATTACTCTTACCTTGTTTTCTTCTAAAACATGAATAATGTCTTTATGAAACCATAACCTAGTGCGATTACCAGGCTCGTAGGGTGATCTCTGTCGCACAATTTCTTTACCCATGGCTTGAATCAAATCATGCATAATCACCTTACCATCATTAATCTTCACGAGACATCTATCAATCAACACTTTAACACCATAATCTGGGCATATACCACGTGCATACAAAGCACTTCTTACATACTCAAAACTGTCACCTTTGAAGCAGCAAGCAATGTCAAGAAAAAATTCCTGCTCGTATTCCTCCAAAGCATCATAGCTTACCTTCAGAATTTGTTGGATCTCTTTAATTGGAATTCTCTGATAACTTTCTAATGCAGAATTCCAATCATTTATTTCTCTATTGAACAAGTTGGAACCTATAGCTTCCAAAGCCAATGGAAGACCACCAGCATAGAGTAGTACATTGTTTAAAATATCCACATAACTTGCATCAACTCTACTCTGTTTAAAGGCGTGCCATCTAAGCAATTCAAGACCTTCTTCTTTATTTAAACAATCTACCTCATAAATTCTCTCAACACCATGCCTTACTAGCAAATGCTTATCCCTTGTTGTTACAATGATTCTACTACCAGAACCAAACCAACCAAGTCCCCCAACAATTGCTTGTAATTGCTTTAGCTTATCAACATCATCAAGAACTAGAAGAACCTTCTTTTTGTGGAGCCTATGCTTTATTATTGGAATTCCTTTATTAATATCAATAAACTTAATCTCTTCCTCAAGTACTTCAGAGAGAAGCATTTCCTGGAGATATGCTAGGCCATGATTAATTGAATTTTCTCTAACATTGGTAAGAAAACAAAAGCCTTCAAATGAGTCCACAATCAAACTGCATACTGCTCATGCAATTGTTGATTTTCCTATTCCACCAGTGCCACATATTCCTACCATTCGGACTTCGTCATTTGAGCCAACATCTAGAAGAGAGTTTACTTTTAGCACTCAAGGCTCAAGCCCAACTGGATAATCAGCAATATGTAATGGTCTACGGTGAATCTTATTCTTGACCTCTTTAACAATCGCTTTGATAAAAGCATATTCATATTGATTCCTGCACCAATAGCAAATTTTTGGGAAAATTCAAACTAAGTGCGTCAAATCAATCTTTTGATTTTGTGACAAAGTTAGATTCATACAAAATGCATCAAAACAAACACTTTGACACAAAACATATCAATACAAGATTCAAGCACTTTAGATTTTGTGGTTTTCATGATTCTAGGTCTCACTTAGTTATTAATAACATATGCATCTGAAAAACTAACCACCAAATAAACTAAACACAACTATATTAGCTGAAATAAGTTCAAGCTCTGTTTTCATTTCTCTATTAAGACACATAAGAGCTGATAGGAAATAATATAGCACTTCAAATTTTGAAAGTCATAACTTGTGTTGTAGCCTCTCTTAGAAGTTAATTTGGTAGTAACTATCAATATCAAATAAACAAATAAAAGATGTAAAGCAAAAGAGAGGCAATGTACTTAAATACCCAAGTTTGAAATGGAGACCCGAGAGACAAGCAGCATCTTGTAGAACCCGCCTCCATTTTTGCACCTTCTCCTTGTCATGTTTAAACCTTCTCTCATGCTGAGCAAACGCTTCTGTGTAATTTTTCCTCTGACGCCGTACTTCTGATGGATCCACGTCATAAAAAATAGGCAAAACCAATCTACCTTTTTTATGTATATGCTCAAAGATCTAAACAAGCTCATCTAAACAAAATGTAGAGGAAGCATAATTTCTGGAGAAAATAGTAATAGCCATTCTAGACTCTCGGATTGCTTTGAGAAGCGATGGTGTAATCTTTTCCCCTTTTTTAAGCCTTTCGTTGTCTAAAAAAGTATGGAAACCTTTTTGCTGTAAAGCCTCGTAGAGGTTCCTAGCAAAATCAAAGCGAATATCTTCACCTCTAAAGTTGATAAATACATCATAAGTCCATCCATAAGAGAAGGAAGAGGAAAACGGTGATTGCTCAGCCATGGTAGCTAGTAGAAATGGTGCTGGACCTGCCAGGGAATGATCAAAAATACCAGTTCTTTAAAGTGCTAATATCTATATTTTATATGATATAAAATTATAACGAATCATAAGTCATAAATTTTTCATGCTCATTCTACGCTGGCAAATTGTTAAATTTTCTTTTTTAAAAAAAGAATCTCATGAAGCGGACCAAAAAATGAGTAGCAATATAAAATCAATTGAACAAAATCCTAGTTTCATCAGTAAAGAAAACATGAGAAGTTATCTTTTTTTTTTTTTTTACCAGCAACATGAGAAGTTATCTACTAGAACGAGAAGATCAAGTCAACAAAATGGATTTTTTTTTTCTTTACATGATCAAGTCAACAACACGGGCGTGAAATAGAAATGCATTCACACGGGAATGAAATGTAACAAAATAAATTAGTCGAGATTATATATCCCCAACCTGAATCCAGAAGACGAAAATAAGAAGATTCCCCCCCCCCAAATTCTTGGCTACCAAATATGAAACCAGTAGAAGATTGGGGTGATATTGAAGTAAAATTGTAGGAACAAGCAAACCTTGTGGCTTTGGATGGACGTGCAGCCAATCCAATGAAACGGTTCTCCTAAAACGGAAGAGAGAGATGCAGAGACAAGAGAATACAATAGCCGACTGAACTGAAAATCACAGCAACGATAATCACTTCTATTATAATAATAGGTAGATTTGCAATTAAAACCAGCAACAGTACTCAGCTGAACAAATAAAATAGACTAAAAGATAAACATAAAAGCGGATTAACAGTAGTCAAGAAGAGGAGGAGGAGGAAGAATGAAAGGACAGGACAAGGGAGGACTGAGGGAACATCCGCGTGATCCAGAGACGCGATTTTCATATATATTTAAAAAAAAAAAAAAACAGAAACGCGCTTTAACGTGCGTATATTACATTTGAAATAATATAAAAATTTTGGATAAAAAAATTATTAAAAAAATGACAGAAAATATTTTTAGAGCGGAAGTTGTCATTTGCAATCACATTTTAATTATTATCAAAAAAATTTATTATTTAAATTAAAATAACTATTGATACTTATAATACTTAAACTTTAGTGAATAAAATAAATTTATAGAAGAAAAGTTGTAATTACTTTTTTTATTTTAATCATTATAAAAAAATCATTATTTAAATTAAAATAATCTTTAATATTTGTAATACTTGAATTTCAATCATTAAAAAATTTATATAGCAAAAATTGTTATTTACTATCTAATTCTAGTTATTGATAAAAGAAAAATAATTATTACTTAAATTAAAGTAATCATTTAAAATTATTATAATCATCTTACAAAATACATTAATGTTAGAAAAATTATAAAACTTGAAAAAAAATATCACATTTCGCAAGATTTTATTGTCATTGTATATTTCAAGTGAATTTTTCTATTATTTTTTCAAATTTTTAAATGAATATGTTTTTTATTCTAACATTTAGTTACATCTTTTTTGTATCAGGCAAAATTTGAAATAATTTTTACTTTAACCAATGAAATCACACAACTTGTGAGGGAGACTTTGTTCAAGATCATTAGACTTCCTCAGTACTAAGCAAAAAAATTTGGGAGTTTTCCCCCTAGCTTTTCAAAATAGTAATTTTTTTTATTATTTTTAAAAGTTTCTTTTCTATTAGTCTTTTATTTTGCTCACAATCCAAACAAAAAGGTTAAACGATATGGGAGCTTTGTAACCTTTTTTTTTTAAGAACCTATACATACGTTGACTTACCAGAATACAAGGAGTTCAATTTTTCTGTTTCCATCATCATTTTCCAACTATTGAAGAGGTGGATGATGATCAAATATATAAAAGCTAACATTAAGATCATGAGAAAGTCTGGCTAAATAATCTGCATACAGATTGTCCTCCCTACATGAATGATTAAAATGAAGGTCCCAACTTCTCTGAGACGATAAACAAGCATCCATAATGATATCTCTAAAAAGGTAACTATCCTCGTAACCTATTTGAATGAGGTTAATAGTAGCTGTGCAATTCATCTTAATGTTCATCTTTCTAAAGCCATGATTCCAGCATAACATTAGCCCTTGTCTAATAGCTATAATCTCTGCAATAGTAGGTGGGACGTTAACAATCTTATTGCCAAAACCTGTCTTCCAATTTCCTTGCCCATCCCATATGACTCCTCTAAATGCATGTACACTTCAATTGATTGGCACGTTTCTCCGCTCCTTTTCCTTTCATAGGCCAATTGGGGGGCTTTATTGGTCAAGTTAGAGTATAAACAAGCTTTAAAGAAACTAGATAGTGCATTACATTGAAGGTCATCCAGATTTAGCCTCCAAAACTCGATGATACCTAGTTACCCAAATATCATAAGCAAATGTATCTATAAAAGGTATGCCAAGCTATCTTCCTTGTAAAGTCTTTGCCTATTTCATGAGTCATGTTCCATTTCACCTAATCAACCCCTTAAAGCTTTTGGAACGTGTTCCAATGCTATTCTTTGATCACAGCTTTCCATTGTTTAGCGGCATTATGGCAGCCCCTCAGTTGATGCATTGAGCCCTCCAGCAAGTCACATCCAAAAGGGCAATTCCCATCTACTTCTAGTGCTCTTCTTCTCTTGAGATCGACGATGTGTTTGTCCATGTGCAAACAACCACATAAAGGATTTTATCTTTTCTGCAATTGGCCATTTCAAAAAGGTTCTCCACACACTGTGAGCATTCTATCAAACACCTACAAAAGCAAAAAAATATGCAGATTTAACAATAAAAGATCCGTCATTAGGCCCTTCTACTCTACTTTGTCTTCTTCTAGTCACCGTCAAAGCATGAAAAAATTTACCATTTTTATTTTCCCATTTTATCCTTTATCAAATCTTTATTGATGAGTACTGTTGCAAGTTAAGAGTATGGATGGACTAAATGAAAATTATGATCCATAACTCAGAAAAAAAATTTCAAATTCTATTATCACTAATGGTGTGCACAGAGAAATCTTTTGCAATTTGGAACCTATTGTTTATTTTTGTATATAATTACCCATTACTCATGAAATGAGTCAAGTAGAATCACACTGATAGCAAAAATTTCCAAAAGAGTATTTAATATAGCTACATACCAAAGACTTAAACTTGAGACCATTGGTTAAGCTAGCACAGTCGTTTACCAGTTGAGTTATGTGTTCATTAAGGAATTAAAATTTATTAAAATCTAGCTAAGTGATATTGCTCACCTAACAATATTACTTCCAACAACTTTTACATACTATATTTATAAAATTATGAAATATAAAAACATAATATTAATAATTGTCTTTGTAAACAATAAAAAAAGGAAAAATCACACTGCAAGCCCTAAAAAGTAAAAAATTACACTTTGGGCTCAATACATTATGATATTATACCACAAGCCTTAGGGCTCTTGTTGCAATTTTTCTTCAAAGCAAAAGTACAATTTTGCCTTTGTGTGATTTGAAAGCTCAACTTGTGCAAAACCTTCATTCACAAAACACAACACAATGTTCATGAATGTACAATACGATATTTATGAATCCTTAATACAATGTTCATGTGTGTCGAGTTTACCTATAAATTCTTTTTGGTCAAACAGTTGATTTATAAGTTAAAATATACAAATCACACGAAGTACATACAACACAATGTCCATGAATGCATGAACATCGTGTTGTGCATCCATGGACGTTGTGTTATATATTTTTTGTATCACTTGTACATTTTATTAAATCCATTGATTAAGTAAACAAGTATGAACATTATATTGAAAATTCAAAAATATCGTGTTGTGCACACTGGGACTTTGTATTGTACATGATTTGAGTTTTGAAATCACACAGGGTAAAATTGTACTTTCACTTTTAAGAAAAATTATAACAAGGGCTAGAGCCATCAATTAGGGCTGAGCCCGTAGGGCCGACCTTTTTAAGCCCGAAAAAATTAAGGGCTGGGCTACTATTTTGATCTTTAAAAAGATAAATCGAGCTTAAAAGAGCTAGATCTTTTAAACCCAAAAATAAAAGGGCTGGCCCTTTAAGCCCTAATACATTTAAAAAAAACAACATAAAAATATATATAAAAAAAACACCGCATCACTCAAGCTCAGCACTTACTCTCTAGTCCAGATAGTAAACATGCACATTATTATTTGTTCACTTTGAATATTTTTGCATTCTTTAACTAACTTGAAATTATGATTTTAGTTTATTATTTATTGCAAATAATGAGGATGAAAAAGGAAGATATGAAAAGTTTAACATATTTGCCATTGATGAGGATCTACAAGGAGAATGATCAAATTATATTGATGTTGATGATGATAAAAATCATCAAGATTTAGCTAATGATGCTACCAACGTGTAATTGATGTCGGAGTTAATTTTAGGATGTTATTTTTTTTATCAAACTTAAAAATTTTTGTTATGTAAATTGATTTTATTTTATTTTCCTAGACTTAATATGATGTGTAATAATTTTGCTAGGATTTTAAATATATTTTTTAAAATTTTTAAATTGAAAAATTAAAAATAAATAGGGCCGATGCCTTGAGGGCCAGGGCCGAGCTACTAAAAATAGAACCTTGAGATGTAATCGAGCTTAAAAGGGCTAGCCCGTTTAAGCCTGGGCCCTTAAAAGGCTGACCCTTTAAGATTGGGTTGGCCCTAATTGACACCTCTAATAAGGGCCCTTAGGCCTTAGTGTAATATTAGAATGTATTAGACTTGTAGTGTAATTTTTTTCTTTTTTAATGCTTGCAGTAAAATTCGTCCATAAAAAAATTAGGAATTGAAAGTTTTACTTTGCCAGGAAAATTGAAAGTTTACCAATCAATTTTCAGTTTCTTTTTTTTATTTTATCAATTATAATTGCTTATTTGTAAATTGAACCATGACAAATGTATATATTTCAATAATATGCTTTCATAACTTGAGTTATAAAGGTTAAGTTTAAAAACTAAATATAACTAAGGTATGGTTCTTTCAAAAATTAAAAGAAACATACATCGAGCATTTCCTGCATTTTTTTTTAACAATTTACAGAAAATGATTTTAAACACTTTTTGAATTAATGAAAATACATGAAAATGAATATGACAGTTAATTTCACAACTACTTATATTTTGTTGAATTCATAACAATTATTTATAAAAAAATTAATCTTTGAATCCTTAAACTTTTAACCCAATCTTTTAATTATGTCTCACTACAAATTAGTCCCTCAAGTCTGATTCACTACAACTCAATCCCTCAATTTTTGATTCATTTATAATTTAGTTTTTATTTTTCAAAATTTTTTTAAAAAATTATCCTTATCAAATAAAATGGATAAAAGAAATGCTTATATATCATTTTAAAATACCCTCCTTTTGATCTTTAATATGCGATTTGAACTCACATGAAAAAAAAAAACTAACAAAAGTTGAGGGATTGAGTTATAGACAAGTTAAAAATTAAAAGATTGAGTTATATACAAGTTAAAAGTTGAAAGATTGAGTCGCAATGAATTATAATCAAGAGATTGAGTTACAAGTAGTTAAATTGAACTAAAAGATTAATTTTTTTTATTTATATTATCTTAATTGAAAATTGTATACAAAATTTGCTAATCTATAAAGCGGACGTTGTTATTTAGATTAGAGGTAGGCAAGAGCTGGAGCCTAGGTTCCGATTATGATTAATAAGTCAATGCTGATTAATTATAATGAGAAGGGACAAGATTGCCCTACAATTTAAAAGATTACAGAAGTCTTATAAACCTTACTATACAAATCTAGTAGAATTTAGTTTATTGGCTAGAAATTGGTTGTCTTTAATTGGTTGATGGACTTTAGCCTTGTGTTAATATTGCTATGTCATCGGTTGATTTAACCGTTTTATTTTTTATTTTATTTTCTTCTTATTTAAATGATGGAATATCTTTAGACAGTTTTTTTTTTTTTTAATGGGATCTGGCAGTCTTTTCCATGTTTCATGTTTCATTTTAGCTTTTGTGTTGTTAGTTTGTCCAGTTTGGGAAAACTTGGTTTGTAATTTATTTTAGGTTTTTTTTTTCGGTGTTGTTTTTTGTGTGGTGGGCCTGAGAGAATAGTGTTACTATTTTTCTTAAGGGTTTATGTTGTAATCTGTTTCTATAATTTTAATTAAGTTTACTTTTGTTGACCAAAAAAAAAAGTTTCCATCATTTTTTTTAAAAAAACCTAACGTCAAATAATTCACTCTAATTGTTTTAATTAAAATTTCTAATTTTATTTAAATTATTTATAACCTTTGCAATGTATGAGGTTTAAATCTAGCTATAGTTAGTTGGCGACAAAAAAAAAAAAAGAGTCTAGTTATAATTATAATGACAATTGATGAAATAAAGATATTTAAAAAGAAAAAAGAATAATGTGAATCTGTCTTTACGCAAGGCAAGCCTTAGGTCATGTTTGGTACATGATAATTAAGTTCAAGAGAAATGAAATTAGAATTGGAATCATGCTTTTAATAGTTTGGTATGCATGAATTCAAATTCTTTATGGATTCCAATTTTGCCAAAATACTCAAGAATTCAATTCCATCTCCATCATGATAGAATTGCCACAATTCTATGGAATTGTCATAAGTGCCCCACATACACACTCTATCATGATGGCTGAGTTTTTGATTTTTTTTTATAAGGGTATTTTGGTCTTTATCTATTTTAAATACATATATTTATTAATATTATATTCAGATTCCATCTTCATACCAAACATATATTTATAACTCAATTCTATTCTGATTCCAATTTCAATTTCAATTTTTATTCCGATTCTGATTCCATCAAAAACTCTTCATCATACCAAACGATGCCTTAAATAATTAGACAAAAGGCAAGCCGCTAGAATAAAGACCTCTGGCTTGTGTCAGTATCAACTTTATATTTTTTCTGTTTAAAAATATACAATATTTTTAATTAAATCTTACTCTTTAATAAAATAGTTATTTATTTTTTAACTAATCCTATCTTTTTATATTTATCTTTATTAAATATTTTATAATAAATATAAAGTCATTATCAATAGGGATACTTTTAAAAAAAAGACAATGATTATACTTTAAAAGATTAAAAATAATTTATATTTTTAAATATTTAACTTTTTAAAAAATATTTTATATTTTTTAAGAAGGGAGTATAATAAAGCAAAACGAATCAGCTTCTAAATGAGCCATTAATGAATGCTGTACAACTTATGGGGATGTACTACTTGAAATACTCACTTGAGCTCTATCTGGGTATTAATTTTTGGTCTTATTATTTGTTGGTAACAGTGGAATGACCGTAACAAATTTATTTTTCAAAATGTTTTTGTCTAAAGGGTGCAGCTGGCAGCTGGCAGCTGGGGTTTGGATACTTGTTGCGTGAGTGTGGGATGCTCATTGTGAAATCCTGATGGATCCTGACTTCATGGGTGCCATTGTCATTTTGACAAGGGTAGCGCTACATAGAATTCGGAGGGGGGTGCAACTTAAAAAAATTATAAAAAGAATTCATATGTTCTAATATTTTATATCCTTTGATCCAAATATTTTGCATCTTTTAGCCTAACTTAAAAAATATTTAGGTTTCAAAAAATTTTATACTTTTGAAATTAGGAATGATATTACTAATTGTCATAGTAATGATATAAAAAGCTTTTTTTATTATGAAATTTGTGAAAAATTGACTGCAAAATATATGAAAAATTTATTGATGAATAATTGGCTAAAGACTTATATTGAAAAAGATATTTTTCTTAATATTAACAATAAAATGATTGCTTAACGATTCTATAATATGAAGCCACACGGGATACAATAGCTTTACTAAATTATTTTTAAATTATTAATTTTAAAAACGTTGCCCCCATGACCTAGGGTGCTAGCATCGCCACTGCATATTGAAGAATGTACTTCCTTACAAGCAAAACTTTGGGCTATGGTTGATGGATTAAATATGGCTTGGGATCAAGGTTTTAGAAAGATTAAACTAGATATTGACTATATGTTAACAGTGACTCTATTATCACAAAATACCACATATGTGAATGCTAATAGCCATTTGGTCTCACTCTCTTTTGCACAGGGATTGGCAAGTTGAGGTTGATTACATATACAGGAAAGGAAATAAATGAGTTGACTTCTTGGTATCTTTTGCTATCCCTATGAAATTAGGTGTGCATTACTTGGATAATTCACCAGCAATTTGAAAAAGCTCCTGGAAGACGAGGCTTTAAGCATTGGTCATATTTATATTTGTAATAACAGATTCTAGTTGAATCTCTTCTCCTTGATGAATGAAAAAGAAAAAAAGACCTTTGCAAGTTAATATTTTTATATGTCCATATACTTAAATGCCATTCCCCCAACAGCCTCACAAAAATCACAATATTTATTATAATCAATCATTCTTTATTCATAATCTTAAATTATTCACACTGAGAGTGAACAAAATGGGTACTATGGAGTGTGGATACTCCTTCTTGTGTTATTTACAAGTGAAGTGTTCCATTTGAATAAAAAAATCTTAATATTTGTTAACCTTAATAATTTTTCAATGTTGCTTTTCTTAAATTTGTCTGTGACTATTTAATAATATATTTTCTCTCCCTAACATTTAATAAAAGTAAAATAAAAAATTTATAATAAAAAGTCAATAACATGTTTTATAAATAGAAGGCTAAAATATACATTTAGTTTTTTTAATTTTACATAATGTTTTATTTTAGATTTTTAATTTTATTAAGTGTTTTATCATTTCTTTAATATTAACATAGTTAGTTTCATTAACAAGAAAAATTATTAAATATTGATAAAATATTATTAGATGTTGATATATTAAGCTTAATTTTTTAAAATAATAATGATTGACACAAAAAATAATCATTTAAAACTAACGATAATAAGGTTAGAGAATTTAAAATATAATTTATAAAATTATAAAATTAAGAGAGGAAAGTGAAACATTATACTTCCTTCATTTAAAAATGTAAGGCATTTTTTGAGGAGTTAGATTTTCAAAAATATAAGGCATTTTTAGTCTTTCGAGGTATAATCATTGCCCTTTTTTTAAAAGTGCCCCTATTGATAGTGACTTTATATTTATTATAGGATGTTTAATATGGATAAATATGAAAAGATAGGGTTAGTTTGAAAGTAAGTAACAACTTTATTGGGGGTAAGATTCAATTAAAAATGCTTTATATTTTTTAAAGGAATGAGTATAAAATTAAAGAACAATTTATATATTTAGCTTTGTATACTTAAGAGGCTTGTTTCCAATTAATCAAGACACATATATTATTTATAGATTATTTATGTAGTAAATTCTTATTATTAATATTATTAACATAATAAAATTCATTTATTTTATTTTTATAAGATAAAAGTATATGAAATAAAACAATTAGAAGTGGACTTTAGCCCAAATAAGATTAAAAAACTCTTGCTTGCCATTCAAATTCCTCATTGGAGTCCATTGTGTAATATTTCAAAAATTATTCTCTTGATTAATTAAGCTAATGAATGATAAATTTGTAAATTTAAATATAAATAGATTTGAAAATAGTTAGAAACAATTATTGGATTTGGTTTTAGCTTTTGGATTAGATTCAAAAGTGAATTGGGTTATCCGAGCTCAAATTGAAGAGAAAAGAAATTGAATTTTTGGCTCAGTGCACTATGTTACAGCATAAAAATTTACGTTGCAGTATAAATTACAGAATCAATTTCTTTTAAAATGTGAAAAAGGGTCTAAAATAGGGAGAGAAGACTAGAAACAGAGGAAGAGCGATAAAGTAAGTTGTTCCTCTACTAAGGCATCAACTCTTGGGTATTTTAAAGGTGATTGAAACTTGATTTCATCTAGGTATGTCTTCTTTATCTCTTCTTTTTCTTCTTCTCTGCACGTTTTGGTAGTGAGATTTGAGGTTAAGAGATAATGATTTTCGAACCTAGGGCTATGTGTCTAAATCCATTAGTCTAAATGGAACTAACAGCAGTTGTTTGAGTTATCTATGCCTAGATATAATGATTTTATATATTCATGAAAGTGGGCTTTCAATTATGAATGAAATTATGCCCTAAAGTATCATAAATAGTAGTAGTTGAGGTAAGTGGCTATCATTGATGTTGATTAAATATTTTATTAGTGTTAGTTAGAGCTAATGGAAGTTGATAAACCTAATGTGGTGATTAAACTCAATAATTGAGAGCTTGGGGTTATCAAAGTGTTGAAATTTAAGAGGTAAAGTGAGTAATATGTAACATTGATGATGATTTGGGGTTGTTGGATGATATATTAGTGATTATTTAAGTTGTTGAGAGCTAAATAACATTAATAGGAGTTAAGAAACTCCTTGAATGTGAAGTTGATCTTATAGTTGAGAATTTGGTTATTAAAGTATGAAATTAGATGTTGGAAGTGATAATTTTAATGATTAATAGTGATGCATGTTAATGTAATTGTAGACTAACCTCACGAAATGTTGGTAAGCTTGAATTTAGCTTGGAAAGCAAGTTGTGATTGAGGAGTAAATTTTTGACCTCTTAAAAGTTTGAGGTAATTGGAAGAAACTTATTTTATATAGTTGTATGTTAATTAGATAATTGTTGAAATTTATGTTTTGAACTCATTGATATGTGAATATTATTTGATGCAAATTGGCAATATGATGAGTTGTGAAAGAATTTTGGAAAATAAACCTTATGTATGATGCATATTATGATTTAAGATTACGATAGATGATATATCATTGTCAAATTGAGAATAATATGCTATTTTGATGTGTAGAGTGTGATGATCACGTGAGTAAGAATATGTGCATAAACTATGTTGAAATGACATTTAGTGTTAAAATGGCATAAAGTGTCAAGTTATGCCTAGCATGATCATTGGTGAGAGTTCGCTTAGGAAGAAAAGTAGATTAGTAAATCCACATGGTATTAGTAGTGATCATTGGAATCAAGAACTTGCCTTGGCACCGATCATTAAAATCAGGGGGTAACCTTTGTCCCATAATTGATTCGGGACTATTTAACTTGTTATATGAGATATTCGAACCTAACTAGTTTCTATCGGTTTATAAGGAGGCTAGATTATGGGTATGACACCCCATGGTTGTTAATATTAGGAAAAATCAAATTACACAAGTAAGTGAGTTGACGCTGACCCAATAGCTTTTCACAGGTGAAAGGTTGGGTTAGTTTATAAAGCGCGTAGCCATTGAATAGCCACCAGTTTCATATTAGAAGTAATTAAGAGAGTATAAGATTGGCATATAATCATGCATTTAGTCCTGGCTACATGGTTGCTAGTATTGTGGTTTAGTACGGTAAGGGGCGCATGGTTGGTATTATTACAACCCTAAGTTATGCATTATTGATATGTGTGTGTGTGTGATTATGTGTTTAAAGCCCAGTCAGATGATTATTATTATAGTCAAGGTTGTACATTGTCATACATACATTATACGTGTGTTTATTGCCAATTGTATCCATTTTTGATTGATATGCAACTGTATGGATTAGGTGAACTTGGTTACTGAGTAGTTATACTTACCATTTTATTTAACATTTTACAGGCATTAGTTTCGAGAAAGACAAAGGGAAAGCACCAAAGGCTTGGAAACTCAGTTTCTTACTATAAGCCTCTCATAATTTTAGTTGCATATGTATAATTAATTAATATTTCCAACTAAGATGATCATATTTTGTTATTACTTATACTATTGAATATTGAGTATTGAAAGATGTATTTTGGGCTTAGTACGTATGGCATCTATTAAGTTGAGATATATGAACAAGGTTAAAATACTAGTATAAGTATAAATTTGACTATATGTATAGTTGTATTAGATTATATTGAGTTTTGAAGTCAAAATGCATCTCCTTGTTATTTCTTAAATTAAGGGGTTGAGGGTTGAAATTGTAAAATATGTGATATCTAGTTGTTGTAATATATTACATAGGTTGTCCTAAGTCTATTGAGTGCGGTCTAAAGGTTAGTGTGGGTTTTTGACACTTGAATTGAGTTTTGAACACCCTAGTTATGTTTTAAAAGCATAAATGAGTGAGTTTGTATTTTAGTGTCTAACTTTTGACTAAGAAATGATTTCATTGTGAAACCAATGTCATTAGCTAAAACTTAAAAAAAGCTTTCTGTAAACACTTAGATTACCTTAATTAGACATCGAATGGAGATTTGGTGCGCATCATAAGTTTGATCAAAAAAGCTACCATGACAGCTTGTTGCTATCACGAATTTTATTGTTTATGTTGCAACATAAAATTTTATACTACAAGGTACTTATGCTAGAATTAGTTTTTTTTGTTATTTTGACCCTAGTTTGATTTTATCTTACCTTGTATGATATCCTTGCTTTTATATACATGGTTTGCTTTGATTTTAGTTTATGAAATGATTTTATATCATTTTAAGTTTTGAAAATTTAAAATCCTATTTATAAAAATTTTACAAACTTGATAATTCATTTGGGTTATTCCCATGATTACTTGATTTTGTGGAGTTAATTGTGGATAAGTAAGCGTGACCTTACAACTTTACTTTTTATGTAACAGTCTTCAACCCACCTTATTGAGAGTCTTTTGGACTGGGCTTTCGTTAGCTTTCACTGCCATGAGGTGGGTTGGCCTAGTTCAAAAGATCCCCAGTAGGATAGGTGTGAGGACTGTTACACATTGCTTGCAACAGCTAGCAAAGAAAAGTCTGGAAAGCAAAACAATTTGTCAATCAAATTCTTGGAGTTAGCTTCTCCCGCCTTCCCCACATCTTAAGATGCATGATTTGGATTGTTCATGATCCAAATTTTATTTTTTATTTTAAAAATTAAATAGTTTATATTTAATATAAATGGTATATATTTAATATTAAATTTTTTAACATAATTATCTTTTTAGTAAAAAATTAAATTATTTTGTAAATTAAATTTTTTATTTTAAAATAAAAAAATATTACCCATCTCCACTAAAGGAGGCTTCCCTCTTGACTCCTAAAGTCTCCTTCTCCTCTTCATGAACTGTAACATCCATTTCACTATAGACAAGTGATGTAACACACACACACACACTTGTGCAATTGTGTAGTGCTAGAGAAGGAGAGAGCAGAGAGAAATCAAAAATAAGGAGGAAAAAATGAAGAAGATGAAGAACAAAATAATGGGAGAGCAAGGAAGGGAGATAGATGCAAAGGAGAGGGGGAGAGCTTTTGAAACTCAATCACAATAATTCATTCATCAAATTTATATTACAACAGCAAAGCCTACTCTATTTAAATTAAACTATCTTACCTATTAAAAATTTAATAACTTAACTAGATAAAGTTAATGTTCAAATTTCTCCAATTACAAGAATAAATATAAAAATACTACAAAAGTAATTTACATCTTTCCGGATAAGTTTCTTACAAGCAAAATAGTACAATGGAGATCAAAGTATATTAGTTCTTGTATTTCATTAACAAGACCATGGAATCAAATTAATCATCATGTCCCTTTTCCTTCACCCATGGATGGACTTACGATGTGTTTCTCAACTTCAAGGGCAAAGATACTCACTTTGACTTTACCACAAATCTCTACAAGGCTCTGTATCAGAGGGGTATTCATACCTTTATAGATAACTAGGGCCTTACATCTGGCGAACAGATTACAACTTCGCTTTTCAGAGTTATCGAAGAGTCCAAAATTGGTATCACTGTTTTCTCCAAAACCTATGCTTCCTTACCATTTTGTTTTGTAGGGGTTTTAATCAATAAGTGTGATGGATTTAAGAGGTTGTGAATTTTTAAGAGAAGTTCCTAACTTAGATAGAGTCCTAAATTTGAAGGAACTATGTCTTTTAAACTGCATCAATTTAAGTAAATTTCATGTTTTTGTTGTATTACTAAACAAATTTAAAAGGTTAAGTGTTAAAAATTGCAAGAAGCTTGAGAGCTTTCTAGGCATCAGGTTGTTGTGCATTGAATTTCTTGACCTCTCATGGTGCTCCAGCCTTTAAAGATTCCTAAAAATATTACAACTTATGGAAAATATTAGAGATGTTCGTCTAGACTATAGTGGCATAAAAGAATTACCATTGTCATTCAAAAATCTGATTAGCTTGTAAAAATTAAAACTTTCATACTGTGATGTTCTTCAAAAAGTTAGAGCTATTCCGCTAAACTTGAAAGAATTAGAGATAGTAGACTTGAATTTGAAGTGTGGTAACATATTGCTGAATCAGGTTAACTTACTTATCCATCTTTATAACCCTTCTGGTAGCTTTTCCATATGGCAATTTATGAGCCACTTGATAGTATACATGATTTTTTCTTTTAAAATGGATCAAATATAAATACTCATACACCCCTACATACCTATCCCTTCCCTTATAAGGAGGGTTGATCCTTCTCCCAAAAGGAAGAGTAACACACACACACTTACTAGACTCACACATGTCCACCCCGTTACATAAAATTTAGAATCCACAACCTCCTTCTTTTAAGAGAGTGTGTGGTGTCGTTAAGCCAAGAGACTCTAGGAACAATATATGATAGCTCTAATGCTATACGTCTAACTTCCTATTCGCAAGACCCAAACCCATATTAACCCAAAGTAACCATGATTTCCCTTGTTTGGTTCTCTCAAGCTCATGTTTGAAGCTAAGTAAATCTGCCCCTCAATCAACATTTGAGCTAAAGCAATCATATATATTCTCTTATTTTTCTATGTTTGAGCCAAACTCATGTATTGCAAAGTGGTATGTACTCTATATTCTAAAGAATAAAGTATATCCTATTACTTGAGTGAAGACTTGCATCATGTTATTTGTCTTGTTCTTATCTAGTGTAGTATAGTACACATAATGAATTTGTTCTAAAGTATTGTACTACTGAAAAAGGCATTATGAGAGGTTGATGACTTGAGGTTTGTAATACGAGAAGATAGAATGCTAGAATGGTTTGATCATTATACCAAGGGAGGTTCAATGTGTTTTTGGATCCGAAACAAGTTCCCAAACATGGCTCTTTATTTTTTTTTTTTTGAAAAAGTTGATGATGAAAGATATTTCACAAAGCCATGTCTAGATGGCTGGCTGTCTATTAATGGCAAACTCATTGAGAATCTAGAGTGTCATGTAATTGATGGAAGAATTACATCCTAACATGTTTTTTTGTTTGATTTTTGATGCTTAGTTCCTGAGGACAAACTAAAGACTATAGTCTTAGAGCGTCAATGGAACCACATTGAGATTTCCTATTACTTGACTCACAAGAAGAAGCACTTACTATCAGCATCGAGTGGGATATATGTATATAGGGAGAAATCTAGGATGGAAGATATCAAATTCAAAAACCCTGATAGGGAATCTCTCCATAATTCTGTAAAGTTAATCCTACGCATGAACAAGTAGTCTCATGTTGATTTCAGAGTCATCAAAAGTAGTCTTAACATAGGCATCTTTTCACTTGAACCTTAAAGGAATTGTTAAGTTAAAAGGAAACTTGTTTTTAAAATTTAAAATTATGGCAATAAAAGTTAGTCTAATTCACACAGTCAATATTTTTATACTACCAAGGTTCTTGTAAGTAAACGGTTTGCTTGTCCTTGTCTGTCGAGTCTTGTTGCTGCTGCTTAATAGTTTGTAGTTTCTTTTAGATTTTCCTTTCAAACTTCTGCTTACCTTTATATTCTAAAAAAATATTTTTATACTACCCTTTATGCCCATATCGAGGGAAAAAAAGCTCCTCTTCTGTTCATGGCAAACCAGCTTTTCAAGAGAACTATTAATATTTTACATTCTCTAAAACCCATGATAATCAGACTAAAACTTCTGCAAAGCATGATTAAAAACTAAATTAATACTGTCTTAATGATTTATAAGCAAAACATTAAACACTTAGAGCCCATTTTGTTATTGGAAAGAAATAGAATGGATTGATGAAGAATAAAATGGACTAAAATAAGGTTATAGATTGATGGAGATATAAGAATGATACAGAGAGGAGAGTTATGGAGTAATGCAAGTCAACATAAAGATTGATGATCTTATTTATGTTAAGTCATGTTCTCATATCTCTATCACTCCATGACTGTCTTCTTTTTATTATTCTTACCCCTCTTTCAATCTATAATCTTATTTTAATCCATATTTTATTATTTATCAACCTATTTCATTTATTTTTAGCAATAAAACGAGTCTTTTAAGAATTAACAAGGTTCATATATGGATGCCAAATAGGACCAACACTACTACAAAAATGACTTTTTATAGTAGTTAAAAATGACTTTTTACAGTGGTTAAATAGGTGGTGTTGTTATAGGGAATGTAGAAAGTTAGACTTTTTACAGTGGTTAAATAGGTGGTTAAATAGGTCGTATTGGTTATACGACCGCTGTAAAAAATACATATTCTACGTCGGCTAACAATAACCGATATACAAAATAGTTCAACGATTCAAAAATTAAAAAATGGAACACTTTTTACACTGGCTAGGTTCAAACTGCTGTAGAAAGTAGACTTTCTACATCCGCTGGGTTCCAACCGCTGTAAAAAGTTTGCTATTTTACACCAGTTTTTACATTAACTGATGTAGAATATTAATTTCTACACCAGTTATGGCAATAACCGCTGTAAAAAGTATATTTTGTTTTTAAAATAAACAACCGTATTTTTAAATTTACCCTACTTTGTACACAAAAATTACCACAGCCAAATCAGACAGCTCAATTTATTTACAATTTTTAATATAAAATTAAATTAACAACTATCCAAAACTCAAAGTTATCTATGAACTATCTAAGAACTATATATTGAGTTATCTAAAACATTGTGTCAACAAATGTTTTCAAAAGTTGTCTATAACTAACAAACTTTTTAAATTGTACAAAACTTTTTACAAAACTCACAAATTCTCCCCAAAATAAGTTGCTCAACGTATGTGAATGTCTTTAATTTTAGCTTCGGGGAATGGATCCGAATTGTCAAACATCTAAAATATAATTTGTAAAAGAAACTTATTATGTACTCTCAAATAACATAATAAAATAAAACTCTTAAAAATATATTTACCTCTTTTGTAAATTCAGTCATACTCAATGTGATAATGTTGAGCATATGTCTCATGACATATAGGTCGCACAAATTCAGGGGGATAGGGGTGGGGATGGGTGCTCGAGGGAGGGGGACGGGGGGACTGGTGGGCCGAGAGGGGTGGCTGGGTGGGGACGAAGGAGTATGGGGAAGGGGGACGAGGGAGGGAAGCACGAGTGTTCTGAAGGCACAAAAATGAGGGTGGAGAAGCGCGGAATTTAGAGGTAAAAAAAATTGAACTACTTTCTACAGCGGGTCACACTTCACCCTCTGTAGAAAGTGGTTTTCTACAGCAGGTGCAAGCCACCCACTGTAGAAAATCACATTTTCTACAGTAGAAAATTGTTTTTCTACAGTGGGTGGAAGCCACCCGCTGTAGAAAATCGTATGTCTACAGCGGGTGACTACCACCCGCTTTAGAAACTATATTTTCTACAGCGAGTGTCCATGTTTCCGCTGTAGAAAGTATTTTTAACAATGGTTGCCTTTTTACTCGATGTAAAAATTATAATACGCGTTGTCAAAATTACAAAAATACCACCACCTTAACTTTCTACATCGTTTGCCTTTCAATCGATGTAGAAAGTGCCTCTTGAATTTCATATTTTGTACTAGTACAAATACAATTTAAAGGAATTTGCATGTAACGTAATTAAAATTTTAGTCCTTACTAATTAAGTTACTCCACAAGTCAAGAGAGCTCTCTTTATTTTATGCCTTATAAGAAATTGAATATAGAAAGTTTGAAACCTATATCTGAATAATGAACCTTTCCAATGTTTAAACATTGCATTAACTCTATCCAAAGTTGATACAATCAATTGATCAGCTTGAGAAAGTTAGTTGAGAATCTCATTTTTTTTTTTGCTGTCGATATATAAGTAAATCACTTGAAAAATCAAGTACATATATTTGATATTATTTGTAATGTTAATTAAAAATTTATAAAAGTCAGTTGTGAATTATAAGTCAATTACTTATGCTTTTTTTTTACTTTTAATATATAGATAAATTACTTAAAAAATTTATTAAATACACTTATAATTATTTATAACTTCAATTGGGATTTTAGGCAAATCTGTTATGAATTACAAGTCAATTACTTATTATTTTTTTGCTATTACTTAGAAAATAAATAAAAGATTGTTGGAAATCTTTATAATGCTAGTTGGAATTTTAGTAAAATCTGTTTTGAATTTCAAGTCAAACAATAAAAGATAATTTATTACAAATAAAGATAATGGTTTATTATTGAAATTTTAATAATTTACTTATGTGATTGTCATTAACATTCTTATGGAGTCCCTAATTGTCATTTTCCCTAAATAATATGGAATAGATTGAAAAATAAAAAAAATCAAAATGTAGAGGGAGATAGGCAAACTATATTCATAAAGGAGAAGGGTAATTGAGTTTATAGAATTGTGAGTTATAATTCATGAGATTTTTGAAAGGTGTGATGATTTTTATATTTGTAACATATAATATTAAATTTTATCATGCTTATCATGAAGGAAATACATTTCATGATAAATGTTTCAGGTTAAATTTTTTTGAGTTTTTTCTTGTGTTGATGGGTTTCACCCTATCCTATAGTATTAAAAACCAGACTGGACTGACCCGTTGGATTGACAACCTGACTGTCTTTCTAGTCTAGTTTTGTTGTTTGAAGTGGAATTGAGTGACTTAGGTGACCTGGTGTTAACCTGCCCAACCCCATAGGTTAGGTGGGTTGGGTGGGTTGATATATTTTTCAAATTTTGACTATTCAATGTTGTTTTGGAGGTTAGAATAAAAAAAATTAAAAATAAAAAGGAAACCCATAAATGTTGAACCTGAAAGCTTGAAACACAGATGCCTTGAAATTCAAGTCTCGATCTCTCATCTTGCCTCTCGAAGTTCTTGACTTGAGCCTCGCAACTTGCCTCTCTAGTCTCTACCTCTCAGACTTGCTCTGCATTTGCTTTCAATCTCTCGCTCTCTATCTTCCACCCTTCACTCTCGGCTTTTGTTTTTCACCCTTCATTCTCGACTTTCTCGCACTTGTTTCTTATCGACCTCACTGCTGCATCGTCATTGAGCTTTGATGGTCTCTTGTTGCTGTCGTCCGTCATCTTTAAGACTAAGTGAGTTGCGAGGGTCTCAGCTATCGTCCTTAAGAGTGAGCTTTAGGTGTAGCTTCAAGCAGCTGCTCTCTCTCCCTCGATCCTGCCCACTCGATTTAGGTGTATCTTCTTCTTCTCTCTCCCCCTTCCTACTTGATTTAGGTGTTGGCATGTCAGTATTACTCTGTATCTGATAATCTTAGTAGTTTGAATGCATTGTCTTAATATGTTTGATTCAGTCTGGTCATTCAATTACTTGCTCTGTATCACAATCTTGGCTTGTTTGAATCCAAAGACATGTTCATTCGATTTACTTTCTTTGCATATGATAATCTTAATATTTCAGTTGCTTGATACATATAAGCAGTAAGGCATGCATAGCTTTTATAATTTTAATAGGAGGTTAAGTGATTCACAAATGGATTAAATTCAATGAATGGGTGAGAATCCTTGTATATATTAAACAGGATTAATAAGTTAATGGTTGTCATTCCACTGTTATTATTTGAGATTAAGAAGTTTTCATTAGATGATACACTACTGTACTGATTTATCTTATATTAATTGTTGGAATTGTGTTAGGACTTGTATGTGACATTGTATAAGATATTAAGTTTTGGAGATTTTATTTTTATTTAAATCATATTATTTTATTATATTTGGTTTGAATTCAAGTTGACTCCCAATTAAACCTCTAATTTCTAACCTTGACCTAATCACTAGCCGATCCAATTTTAGTACCTTGTTCTATTCTCCTCCCTCTTCCTAGTGTGTTGCTGTTTTGGTGCAAAACACTAGAACCTACGTTAAGGTTCCTTATCCTTACGTATAACTATATACGTATATATATATAGGGCTCGCTCTCTGCAATTGGAAATCGCCGGATCCATTGAAAGGCCAAGTTCGCCGCCTATCCACCCATGCATTCGAAAAATGGTGGAGACGAGCTCGCCGTCCTCTACAGTTGCCAGAGATGAATCTTCACCATCCTCAAAATTGGAATCGTCCGAATCATTGGCGTCGATTGCAGAGAATCTTCAACGTACGGTCCTTCAATCCTCTGCGATTCACGCTGCTCGTTCTTTGAGACACAACTCTTCCACCCATATCCGTTCCTTGCAGGTTTGCTTATCTTATCTTTCCGTTTTTTTTTTTGTTCGTTTTTCTTTCTCTCCATGTACATTTGAACCCATGTTCTTTCCGAATGATCTTTTGTAGTTCTCTGACTGTGTCCATTGGGCACTGGTTCTATATATTCCGTTGGCTATTCCCAATATGGATTATTACGTTATCGATGATTGTAGTTTTCCGATTCAATGTGATTTACCCTATTATACAAGGAATAATACAAACAGAAGGAACCCATGATCAGTTCAATACCTGTAAAATAGATCTATTTTCTTTCTCCGAAACGAAAGAGCAAATATATGGGTGGTAATCTTAGTGATAGTATCTTGTTCAATCAGACATTGGATGATATGCCATCTATATTTCATGAAGGTTGATTGGTTTTATTGATTTTGGCTTTGATATTTTATTGTTGGTTTGACATATTTCATTATTGGTGACGTAGACATGTGGACCAAGGAGTGACCTCCTTACCCCACCCCACCCCTAGGGCACTAATGGGTGATTTGTTGTGGATGTAACAAGTCCATTCCTAAGATTACCACACTGATGCAGGGCGGTGACAAGGGGCACCTAGCAAAGGTTTGCTGCATGAGGATCACAAACACTTCCATTTGGGGGAGACAACCATAGGGTGATTTGGTGTGGATGAAAGTAGTCGATACCTAAGTATGTTATCCCATAAAAGAAATGAAAAAACTCATGATTGATAAATCCCTGAACATCTAAAGAGGGAAAGAAAAGAGAGAAATCAAGATAAAATATTTTAGGATGTTAAGCTTTAGGGAAATTTGCACAATTTTACTGTAATACCTCTCCTCCTTAGAGTTCCTCCCTAAAGTGCTTCAAGAATGTTTCAGATGGTGTTTCTTAGCCTCTTAGAGGGCAATCTCTCCCTTTGTTTGCCGCCACATTTATAGACAAATGGGAAGCCTTGGTCCCTCCCCTCCCTGGGGGAATGGGCTTAAAAGTCCAAAAATCCTGCAAATTAATATTGAAACAAAAATATATAAGATCCATTCAATATCCATATAATATTTACAGTATATATTAGATTATCAAAATAATATTAGTGTAAGTGAATATAATATACTTATCATTGACCTACTGCCAAAGACTTAAAGGTCTATTACAAGTGTAAAACAGACAATTTGCAGTACTTGCAGCAGCAGGAAGAGCCTCATATTGCTGAAGAACTCATGTAACCTTCTTAGCAACGTCAATAATCTTCCTCTATAATAGACTCGAAAAGGAGTTGAGTAAGCCAATTGCTTTAGGGGGGTTAAGAGCTTGCACATTACATCCTAGTATTAATAGTAATTTTATTTCCTGTGAAAGACTGTCTTCAGATCTACAAGCTTTTGTAGCAAACTTGTCAGCAGAAAAGATTCCAGAGAACTACCAGAAGGCCATAAAGAATCCAAAGTTGAAGAAATCCATTCAAGAGGAAACTGATAGTTCTTGGCAACGATAGAACTTGAGAAATAACTGAGTTGCCACCTAAGAAGTCTAAAGTAGGTTGATCACCACTTATGAAAAGGCCTCTCACATTGAAATTCATTGCTGTTTCATGAAAGAGAATATCCTATCTAGGACCCTTATCACCAGCCTCGTCAACTCCAATGAACAATCAGCTAAGCTTCTGACAAATGCATTAAAAGGACCTGTATTCTCTACATTTGCAACAAGCTTCATGCATATGACTTGTACGCTTTAGCTTGAGGAACATTATTGATAATGATTTTTTATTACAATTGATTTAGTATTGATTAAGATTGGTTCTATATAATTAGGGAGATTGGGATTGATTTGATTTTGTAATTAATAAGAAGATTTTGATATAATTATTATTACTATATTGTCTTGTTTCCTCATTTTTCATACAAGGCTCAAGTAAGTTAGAGCTTACTGACTTCGCATTCTCCTTTTGCTCTTTCTGTTGAGCCTACAATAAAATTTTACCTGGTGTTTGTGTGATTTGTTTCACCTTGTCCACTGTTTTTAAATTTTATGTATTATTATTTCCTCGTTGAAGAATTCTTTTTTCATTCAAAAAACAATATGATCATCTTGCAGGATTTTTTTCCTGAAGCAATATCGCAGTACAGAACTTATGAAGATGCTTTCATCAATAAAGTTAAAGGTGATTAGTCATGGCTGGCATCGTTCTTTTTCATTCTAAGATGAATAATTCACTGAATGGTGTAGATTCTTAAAGTTCGGGTTTCCCACGGACCAGTGTAGTTGTTAGTTCTTGTGTTTGTTGTATTTACATGGCACTTATTTATGATCTCCCCTTTTTGCAGATGGATTGATGGTTGCCAGGGAACAGCCAGCCATGGTTATTGGGTTTGCAATTTCTGCTACCCTTCTTATGCGAGGTGCTATTCTTTTGTACATAAGATAATTTTCATTTATTGTACCAATGTACTGATTAGTAGTTCTCTTTAAATTTTTCAAACAATATTAGTGTTTCTACATGGTGTCAGGTCTTTTACAATAGTCAAGGTGTTTTGAATGTATCTGAATGAGTCAACTTGGTATGTAAACTCTTGGTTTTTGTACATGGGATTAGTTATTTCTTATTAGTTTACTTTAAATGTTTCCCAAACAAATTAGTGCTTCTTTATGTTGTCAGGTTTTTGACAATAGACAAATGAGTTTTATTCTTATCTGCATTTTTCAAGTTACTATAGAGGAGTCAAATTTGCGAATGATCTCTAATAGAAAACTCTTAATGCTTTTGTAAATGTCGAGTAGTGCTGCAAGGTTGCTGATACACTTGCTAGTGCAAGAAGTTGAATTTAGCTTCGTATCTATATGCTGTTGGGGAAAAACAGAAGTTTAATCATGTGCTTACTTGGATATTTTCATCATTTGTGTAGAAATAATTTTTGAAATGGGAGTGGAAGTATGACATAAAAGTGATGAGATATTTTCATCTTGCCTTTCAAGTGTTTTCAACTTATGAGATGAAAACTACTCTTGAAAATGAATGCAGATGTCCCCACGGTCAGTCTTCTTTGTACTGTTGCCACTAACCTTTGTTCCCATCCTATCACACGAAATTCGAGGATAAAATTGTGCGGATATGAATAAAAAATGAAAAGTGTCCTTTCTCTGTCAAACTTGCTGCACTAGTTTTATTCTTGCCACCCCATACACTCAAATTATGCTCTCAAGCTAGTGTTTTTTTTTTTTGGGAATAGTGAAAATTAAGTTCATCAAGATGAATGAAAGCTCTATCATCTGTCGAATTGTTGAATCAGTCGTATGTTTAGTTTAGAGCATGAGCTTTTTTCACTTTATAAGCCAACTAAGCCTTAGTTATGGGACTGGGATAGTAGTAGGATGCATAATAAGAGTGGGAACATTTAACCTCTTTTTATCGGAGGCATTAATAGAAAGTAATCAGGAAGTTTGAAGGATGCAAATGTTAATTGGAGGCATTAAACTTCTCTTATTGGGGGCATTAAATTAGGTGTGTTATATGTTAGCAAACCCAGATCTAGGATTTTTTTCTTTATTGACTGTCATTAGAAATTGTCATCATGACGTTTTTCAACACTTTTTCTTTGAACAGTTGTTGCTATGCTGCCTCTTGAATTGATTCTTAGTTTTTTCCTTTAAAATGTATTCATCAATTTGTGTTTTGCAGCTCCAAGAAGGTTTTTGTTTCGTCATACATTAGGTCGACTCCAAAGTGAGGAGGTATTTCTTCAACTGAACAACCAAAATGATTCTCCTTACCAATTGACTTATGATTGCCAATATTTCTGATCTACAGGCCGCTCTTTATTGAACTTGCAATTTGAGATAAAGGATTACATTCCTCCGGTTCTAAATATATGAGTTAGATTATTAGATAACTAATTTACAAGGAGTAAGGAAATTAGTTTTGTTAGTTATTTGTAAAAAAAAAAAAAATGAGTTGACTTCCCTGAGGTACCTCTTTTGATTATTTGCACTGGAAACTACCCCATTGATGGAAACCCTCCTCTGATATGTGCAATTTATAGGGATAATTTGGGGGAAACTTATAAATTCAGGAGACAAAATGAACTGAGATCTTGCATTTAGCACTAAAACAAACTTCTCAACTTGCTGCTACATTTGGGACCATAGGGAGTATTTTCCTAGATATTATACACTATAATGCTTAAATATTTCTCCAATGCATTGTCTGTGTGTGAGTCTTCACCTATATTACATGAATTTTTTGTATAGGCACGGTATGTGAGTGCTGAGAAGAATGTGAAGGACTTGAACCTATCAGTAGATTTAATGAGGAAGGAGAGCAAAAAATTGCTGGAAAGGACAGCTCTCGCTGAGAAGAATATGAAATATGGGCATAATGAACTCATGTATGCGATATTTATTAAGAGATGAACATATGGGTTATTTGATTATATCTTAGATAGTTTTAATATTGTATTTGTGTAAAATTTAGGAACTCGGGAGCCCAAATTCAACATCTTGCAAAATCTATTTACAAGGTTGAAGCCCAAGCTGCAGGTGTGTGCGTCTGTCATTACTGCAACTTACTGTTTTGTGTAATATTAGCATTGACATTGCATTGCTCTTTCTTGTTTATCCCATTTTAGATCTGACGGATAGGCTCCGGCACATACCCAGTCGTGAAGCTCTGGCACTTAGAGCAGAGGTATGTCCATGAATATGCATGTCTCCCTAAAAGCTAGTTGAGCAAATGATATTTTGCTTAAGCATTGTCTTTTTTCTCTCAAAATTGTGCCCTTGCTTAGGTTGCTTCATTAGCATCGATTTTGAAGAGGCAGAGACTTGTGCTTCACAGACGGATAATGAAGATCTCCGAATTAGGGGTTCCTGTGTGAGTTGTTGACATCCATCTCCTTTTGAATTAAAAAGAAAAAGAATAAATTGAAGTTTTTATTCACATTTGTCATTGATTGTTACCAACCATTACTAGCTGCCACTATCTATTGTTGATTATTGTTGAATGTTGTTAGTTATCTTTGATCATTGCCAACTGCTATCGACCCTCGACCATGTTTGAGTGTTGTCGACCATTACTGTGTAGCACCCTTGGCTACCATATGAGTTGGGTTTTTGTGAGTCCTTTTTTTCTTTTGACCTAAGTCTTCCAGTAGAAATTATCCAAGTATTTTTTTTTTAGTTTTTTCTTACATTTTATTTTTAAAAATAGTTTTGTTAACGATATAAAAGGGAGCATCTAAAAATCTTGGATGTGACATATTTTTAAATCAAACTCTAACACCATTTGATATTTCACTGCAAGATGTTAAAGGCCTGAATTGAAATAAAATTATAAAACGACATTACCAAAATATCCTCCTCCTAATATGTTATAAGTAAAGCATTTAATAAGTAATGTAGTTAATTTTACAAGTTATGGTAACAACTTAACCAATATAGAGTTAGCAAGTAATGTAAGGGGGTGAACAAATTAAGTTAAAAGAATTAACAAGTTTTCTAGAAGACTAGTAATCATAGTAGTTACAACATTAGATGTAACATTCCAAAAATTTTATCAAGAATTGCTTAAAATTAATTCGAAGAGGCTTGTTAGATTGTGACCCAATTTGGTCAATTCGGGGTTTACTTATGGTTAATGGGCTTGTCGAACCTTGGTTGGGGCATAGAACAAGGTTACTTGAGAAACTTGGCCAGGGTAGGCCAATTCGAATGGTGAAAAGCAGGCTTCGCCCTGTGTGTGTAATTCACCACAGCAGAACGTACTAGATTTTGTTTTTAAAATTCGCAATGTAAAAGTGTCTGAGAGGGTCAGTGTGTTTAAATACCCGGGTTTGAAATGGAAACCAGAGACTTGCAACTTCTTGTAGAGCCCGCCTCCATTTGTGTGAAAGTTCCATTTCACCTAATGAGCCCCTTGAAGATTTTGGAATGTGTTAATGTAGTTCTTTGATCACAGCTTTCCATCGTTCAGCCGCATTATGGCAACCCCTCAGTAGATGCATTGAGTCCTCCATCTAGTCACATCCGAAAGGGCAAATCTCATCCACTTCTAGTCCTCTCCTCCTCAGATCAGCAGCATGTGTTCGTCCATGTGCAAACGACCGCATAAAGGATTTTATCGTTTTTGCAATTGGCCATTTCAAAAGGGTTCTCCATACACTGAGCATTCTGTCAAACACGTACAAAGGCAAAAAAAATGTGCAGATTTAATGGTAAAAGATCCGTTTTCAAAAATGTTTATCCTCTTTCTCTCCTCATCGAGTGGATGAGCTCTAGTCATACAAGCAATTGTATTTGGATGAAACCATCGCCTTGGCTTATTTGTATCCCATTCTCTCCATTGATTAACATAAACAATCACTTTTTCATCTTTGTCAGTGAGCCCTTGCCGACCAGGTACAAGTTCAATAACAGGGACATTCATTTCAAACTAGTTATTAAACCAGAAGGGAGTGGATCTTCCATCACACACTTTTCTTCCTACTCTATCTTTAAACTTATCCCAAACAGCACATATTCCCCACCAAGTAAATGAAGAATTCATCTTTTTCTGAACATTCATGTTTCCATTCATTTTATACTTGTACTTGGATGAAGAACCTTAACCCAAAGGACCTTCTCATTAGTAATTAAGTAGATGCCAACACAACTTCATTATGACTGCTTCATCAGTAATTAAGTGGTTTGGCCATCCATTGAGTTCTTTGGTTGCTACTAAAGAGCTCCTTATAGTAGCGGACAACCATATCCTTGAGCATATTTTGGTCTTAAATTGATCAGCATTCTTGAGCCCTTCTATTCTACTTCATCTTCTTCTAGTCATTGTCGAAGTATGGAAAAATTTACTATTTTTATTTTCCCGTTTTATCCTTTATCAAGTCTTTATTAATGAGTGTTGCAAGTTAAGAGTATGGATGGACTAAATGAAAATTCTAATCCATAACTCGAAAAAAAAAATAAAAATCAAATTCTATTATCACTCTCTTTTGCAGAGGGAGTGGCAAGTTGAGGTTGATTACATATATAGGAAAGGAAATAAATGAGTTGACTTCTTGGTATCTTTTGCTATCCCTATGAAATTAGGTGTGCATTACTTGGATAATTCACCAGCAATTTGAAAAAGCTCCTGGAAGACGAGGCTTTAAGCATTGGTCATATTTATATTTGTAATGACAGATTCTAGTTGAATCTCTCATCCTTTATGAATGAAAAAGAAAAAAAGACCTTTGCAAGTCAATATTTTTATTTGTCCATATACTTAGATGCTATTCCTCCAACAGCCTCACAAAAATCACAATATTTATTATAACCAATCATTCTTTATTCATAATCTTAAATTGTTCATACCGATAGTGAGCAAAATGGATACTCCTTCTCGTGTTATTTGCAAGTGACGTGTTCCATTTGAATAAAAAAATCTTGAAATTTATTAACCTTAATAATTTTTCAATTTTGCTTTTCTTAAATTTGTCCGTGAGTTTTATAATATATTTTCTCTCCATACTATTTAATAAAAGTAAAATAATAAATTTATAATAAAAAGTCAATAACTTGTTTTATAAATAGAAGGTAAAATGTACATTTAATTTTTTAATTTTACATAATTTTTTTAGTTTTTTTTATTTTATTACGTGTTTTATTACTTCTTTAATATTAACATAGTTAATTTCATTAACAAGAAAAATTATTAAATATTGAAAAAAATATTATCAGATATTGATATATTAAGATTAATTTTTTTAAAATAATAATAATTAATACAAAAAGTAATTATTTAAAACTAATGATATTAAAGTTAGAGGATTTAAAATATAATTTATAAAATTATAAAATTAGGAAAGGAGAGTGAAACATTGTATAAAATTAAAGAAGAACTTATATATTTAGCTCTATGTACTTAAGATGTTCATTTCCAATTAATCAAGGCACATATATTATTTATAGATTATTTATTATGTAATAAATTCTTATTATTAATATTATTAGTGTGAACACGGTATTTTATTCAGGTATTTTTTCATAATAATAAATTCAACCAAAAAATAAAATTTTAATAATATAGATAAAATGAAAAAAAATTAATAGGGTTTAATTTTATTTTAATCTAGATAATCTTTTATTAGTTAATATTTTATTTCTTTTAGTTCATTAAAATGACTAAAAATATAAAAAATACAAAAAATGAAATTTAATTCTTTTAGAGCATTATTTTTCAAAAAAAAAATAATAATCTAACAAATTAAAAAAATATTACTTAAATTTTTAAAAAATCTCTCTCAAATTATCTTAACAGTTTGAAGATTATGAGAATCAATTTTTGAGAGTTTAATTTTTTAATTTTCTTTTCTTAAATCTTGTTGTTTTATTTTTTTTTTAAAAAAGATATTCCAATTTAATTCAAAATTAAGTTTGTTTTTTCTTCCTCTTAATCTAATTCTTAAAATTGATCAACATAATTTAAAAAAAGGTTATGGTATTAAAAAAAATGATATATAACCCGAAGGATAAACACTGAAAACCAGATCCAGCGTTTAACCATCAGCTCCTAATCCTTCATTCGATCTGAGCACATGAGCAAAGAAAAGAAACAGAGCCAGAGATGCATGCATGCACGTTGCTGAAGAAAAGAAAAGGAGCAGAACAGAGATGAAAAGAAGGCCAAAAAAAAAAAAAGGCTTCACTTAGCAGCAGACTCATGTACAAAGAAGCAAAGGAAACAGAGCAGAAACGCATGCACATTGCAGAAGAAAAGAAAAGAAACAGAGCCAGAGATGCATGTATGCACATTACACATTACAGCAGAAAAGAAGAGCACAAGCGAGAGAGAGAGAGAGAGAGAGAGAGCAGACTCACGCATGAAGGCGGAGAGAAGAGATGAAGGTACAGCAACCTTAAACACTGTCGGCTACACCGAGAGAAACCCAGAGAGGAAGAGTAGAGCACACACACATGCAGAGATGCACGAACGAAGAAAAGAAAAAGCCAGAAGCAAAGAGCAGAAGAGAAGATCATAGACGCAAGTGCAGGAAGCCAGAGAGAAGGGCTGCACGTAACAGGACTTCTGATCTTCTTCCACCTCACACATAAAATTTGAGACGACAAAGTGGATGAGAGAGGACTTGGTATTTTGCTTCAGAGTTTTGGGAGGAGAGGACCTGGAATTTTGCTTCGAATTTTTGGGGGGAGAGGACAAAAATTTTCAAAAAGAGAGAAAAAAAAGATGACGTCATGTGATTAAGGGAGAAAGCCGAAGCTGAGAAAGCAAAAAAGATTCTGGTCATTCATTGTGGCTTCACAGCAATTTTTGAAATGAAGGATTATCTAGACTGGGTTGAAGGAAAGGGGCTTTGGAGCACATCAGCGAAAGGACCATCACCATATAGGTTCAATCTTGGAGACAATGGGAGGAAGAAGATGAGAGATCTGTACAGCAAGAGAGAGTCGTCATCATCAATAGCACCTTCATGTCAGGTGGAAAGTTGTGACAGTGATCTGAGCGAGGCTAAGCATTGCCATCGCCGCTCCAAGGTCTGTGAGTTCCATGCCAAAGCTCCTTCTGTGCTCATTGCAGGCGTGCACCAAAGGTTTTGCCAGCAATGCAACAGGCAGTTCACAAAACCCTAATTCTCTCTAGAGTTTCTTTGTGAATATGAATTGCTTGTTAGTAATTGCATTTTTGTGTTCTTTTGTTACCATAATGAGGTTTTAAGGCCACTGGGAATAGGAATCCAAGTCTTAACTTTAAGCAATTAAATATAATTCTTCAATTTAGTCATATTTAAGGTTAGTATTTTCAGTCAATTATGATGGGTTAGGAGTTCTCGTTGTAATTTTGTTTTTGCCCTCCTTAAGCAACTTAATCAGTGGGAAAAGATAAAAGCTTTTTAATTATCAATATGAGCAGCATTCTTACTGCTTGTGATTGATTGTAAGCTAGTTGAGGATTCCTGCAAGGTTTAGAAACAGACAAAATGGCAAAAATATTTGGTATGGAGGATTTTAAAAATCTTTATAGACATTTTGAATGATCTCTTATTGTGTAAATCAATAAAGTTTCACAAGTAAAGGGATCAAACTTGTACATATTAACAGGGTTCCAATGGCCCATTATTTAAATTAATTCTTTTTCTTTTTAAATTTTAAAAATTAATAAAATATTTAACAGTATTGTGTGAGATCTAAAGAATCTCCACAAATGCTCAAATTAATTACTTCATCGTATGAAATAATAAATCCTTGCAGATATCATGATTCTCAATTTATATAGAAATAAATAAATGAATTTTGTAAATAAAATAATAAATATTTTTTATAAAATTAATTAATTAAATTAATGTATTTGAATAATAAACTATTATATCTTTTGGTCAAGTGAGATTTTTGAATCTTTATATACTTATAAGATAATTATATTATCGTATGAGTTAATAAGGCTCTGCAGATATAACGATTAAGTTTTTTAAAGAACTATGTAAATTATATACATACATAATAAATCAATTGGATTAAAAATATAGTTAAATGTATATTATTTAATCCTTTATTGTGTAAGAATTTTGAACCTCTGTAGATATTTAGAATAATTATATCACCGTATTAATTAATAAAGCTTTACAGGTATAATAATTAAGAGTCTTTAAAATAAATATATGTATATACATGCTTAAGAAATCATTATTAATACAAATAAATAAATTAAGTTATTAAATTTTTGTATCGTGTGAGATTTTAAAATTTCTGTAAATATTTAAAATAATTTATTATTATATGAGCCAATAAGGCTTTGCATGTATGACGGTTAAATTTTCAATCATAAAATATAAAAAATAATTTCAAACTCTTTTCCTTTTTCTTACTTTAAAATTTCAAAAATTGAGAAAATAATTTAAATTAAATTACTTTTTACAATTTAAAACACGCATATCAAAATTTCACCAACAATTTATAATCCTAAGCTATGTGAACTTTGATCCTTATTGTAAGGTATGTAGGCCTTAAGACCTAATTCTGAATTAAATCCTCCCTTATAAATAAATAAATAATTTTTATTTTATTATTATCATTTAAAAAAATATGTGAATAAGAAAGAGATAATTAAAAAAACTTTAAAATCATATTAATTTAGTATAATTAATTTAAGTAATCGTTCTTATGAGTGGTGTTGTAGGGTGCTTAACATCTTCTCTACACTCAATCAACTCTCCAACCTGTTTTTGATTTCACAGACCATCTTTATTTTCTTTAAATAGTTTTTCAAGATTTTTTTTAAAATTTTGATAGTGACTTTCATTCAACCGGTTTTCGTTGTGAAGGTCGAAACCTCCGCTCTCGTGAGCCGTCCGCGTCACATTTTTGGGTGCAACAATTAGCATATTAAAATTTATTTATTTTAATTTTATAAGATAAAAGTACATAAAATCAAACAATTAGAAGTGGACTTTAGTCCACATAAGAATAAAAAAAAAAAATTTCACTCTTGCTTGCTATTCAAATTCCTCGTTGGAGTCCATTGCTTGCAACAACTAGCAAAGAAGGGTCTGGAAAGCAAAACAATTCATCAGTCAAATTTGCGGAGCTAGCTTCCCGCCTTCTCCACATCTCGAGATGCATGAGTTCGATCGTTCACGGTCCAAATTTTATTTTAAAAAAAAATTAAAAATTAAAAATTAACTTAAATGGTATATATTTAATATTAATTTTTTTAATATAATTATATTTTTAGTAAAAAAATAAAATTTTTATAAATTAAAATTTTTATTTTAAAAAATATAAAATAAAAAAAAATTATGCACCTCCATTGAAGGAGAGGCTTCGGGCTTCCCTCCTGACTCCCAAAGTCTCCTCCTCTTCACAAACTACAACATCCATTTCACTGCAGATAAGTGATGTAACACACACTCACACACTTGTGCAGTGCTGGACAGGGGGAGAGAGTAGAGAGAAATTAGAAATAAGGAGGTAAAAATGAAGAAGATGAAGAACAGAATAATGGGAGAGCAAGGGAGGGAGACAGACGCGAAGAGAAAAAGAGGAGAGCTTTTGAAACTCAAATCACAATTATTCATTCATCAAGTTTATATTATAAAGGCAAAACTACTCTATTTAAATTAAATTTTCTTACCTATTAAAAAAAATTAATAATTTAATCAGATGAAGTTAATGTTCAGATCTCTCTAGATACAAAAGTAAATATTAAAATGCTACAAAAGTAATTTACATCTTCCATAAGTTTCTTCCAAGAAAAATAGTACAATGGAGATCAAAATATATTAGTTGCTTTACTTCATCAACAGGTACCATGGGATCAGATCAATCATCATTTTCCTCTTCCTTCACCTATGGATGGACTTACGATGTGTTTCTCAACTTCAGGGGCGAAGATACTCGCTTTGATTTTACCACAAATCTCTACAAGGCTCTGCATCAGAAGGGTATTCATACATTTATAGATAACCGGGGCCTTACATCTGGCGAACAGATTTCAACTTCGCTTTTCAGAGCCATCAAAGAGTCCAGAATTGGTATCATTGTTTTCTCCAAAAACTATGCTTCCTCACCATTTTGTTTGGACGAGCTTGTTCAGATCCTTGAGTGTATAAAGAAAAATGGTCGATTGGTTTTGCCTATTTTCTACGACATGGATCCATCAGAAGCGCGACATCAAACCAAAAACTTTGGGGAAGCGTTTGCCAAGCTTGAGAAAAGGTTTGAGAATGACAAGGTGCGAAAATGGAGGATGGCTTTGCAAGATGCTGCTGATATTTCTGGTTTCCATTTTAAGCAAGGGTATGTGTATCAATTATCCTTCTTTACATATTTTACTTGCTCGATAATGACTTTATGTCATAAAGTCTTGTATGTATATAGTGTGATAGTATAAGTGTTCGTTAAGCGTTTAATACATGTCAAACTATATCAAATTAAGAAAAATGGAACTATATTAACCTGTTGTGTGTTAGTGATTTAATTAATTAGCAAGGGAGTGATCAGCAAGCAAGTTGTTTCTGGGATGGTACATAGCTAATCATAACTTCCTCAATATCAATAATGACATTATCCTGAATATATATAAATGCATGTATCTATTTTAATATGCTTGATCTGAGCACGAACTACAGGATTTGAAGCCAAATCGTATGAACTTAAATTGTTACTATTTGTGTCTCAAGGAATAAAAATAAAGCCAATCAAAGTATGTGCTAATTTTGGATGTACTCTATAAGTTAATTTGATTGCTGATCTAAAGTGTTCAATGCTTATTTCAAAGTGGTATATTGTGTCCAAATATATAATTTGATGTGTTTCCATTGAACTTAACTCGTACCAGAATAATTCTTCACATGAATTTTCACAAATTGCTATAATTATATTGGGACAGGCTTGAACTTGAATCTGATTTCATTGAGGGGATCATTAAAGAAATCTCAAGGAGGTTGAATCATCAACCTTTCCATATTGCTAACTATCCGATTGGACTTGAGTCTCGAGTGCCAAAAGTAATTTCCCTTCTAGCTGTTGGATGCAACAAGGGAGTCAAAATGGTGGGGATTTGTGGAATTGGCGGGATTGGAAAAACAACACTCGCTCGAGCAGTGTGCAATATGATTGTTGACCCATTTGAAGCCTTCTGTTTTCTTGCTGACGTTAGAGAAAATTCAATTAAAAATGGCCTTGTTTATCTCCAGAAAAAACTTCTTTCCCAAGTGATTGGGAAGGGTATCAACATTAGTGATGTCAACGAAGGAATCTCAATAATAAAACTGAGACTCCAACGGAAGAAGGTTCTTCTAATTCTTGATGATGTTGATAAGCCAAAACAATTACAAGCAATTGTTGGGGCACCTGATTGGTTTGGTTCTGGAAGTAGAATTATTGTGACAACAAGAGATAAGCATTTGTTGGCAAGACATGGCATTGAAAGAATTTATGAGGTAGAGAGCTTAAATCAAGAAGAAGCCCTTGAATTGCTTAAATGGAACGCCTTTAGAGAAAATAAAGTTGATGCAAGTTACAAGGACAACTTAAACAATGTCGTATTGTATGCTTGTGGTCTTCCATTAGCTTTAGAAGTTATAGGTTCCAACTTATTCAATAAGGGAATAAATGATTGGAATTCTGCATTAGAAAATTACCAAAGAATTCCCATTAAAGAGATCCAGCAAGTACTCAAAGTAAGCTATGATTCTTTAGAGGAATATGAGCAAGAAATTTTTCTTGACATTGCTTGTTGTTTTAAAGAAGACAGCTTAGAATATGTCAAAAGTGCTCTATATGCTCGAGGTATATGTCCAGATTATGATATTAATGTGTTGATTGATAAATGTCTCATAAAGATTGATTCTGGTCGTGTGACAATGCATCAATTAATTCAAGACATGGGTAGAGAAATTGTTCGACAACAATCACCAAAAGAGCCTGGAAAACGCTCTAGGTTATGGTATCATAAAGACATCATTCATGTTTTGGAAGAAAACAAGGTATAGTAACAATCATCTATCTGTATTTTCAATTCCTAATTCATCTAACGTATTTGTGGTTGACATGTATGATTTGGTTTGAAAGGGAACTGAGAATATTGAAGCCATAAATTTGGACATGCCTGGAGATGAAGAGATTAATTGGAGTGGAATGGCTTTCAAAAAGATGCCAAATCTTAAGATTCTTATGGTTAGAAATGCAAGATTTTCCACAAGTCCCAAGCAGCTTCCAAATAGTTTAAGAGTGCTAGATTGGAAGAAATATCCTTGTTCATCTTTTCCACCTGATTTTTATCCCAGGGAACTCATTATCCTCAAGATGCCTCAGAGTTTCCTCATACTGGATGAACCATTCAAGGTATGTAAATAATTACTTATAGATTATCGAAATTTTGATCATCAACTCTGGTGTTTATATAAATCTGGCTGTGGATCTTGCAAAGTACTTCACAGAAATAAAGTTAGTGAGAGATATAGAAATAAAAAGATGGCCGTGCCATCTCTGCACATCATGTGGATCCCACATTCTCTGTATTTGTTTATAACTTCAAAAAGTACTTCAAAAGAGATCCTCTACAAGTGTGTTTAATCACTTAAGTATTATTTAATGATGTTTCATATATCTATTACTTACAAATTATTATGACTAGCAACTTAACTTTGTCTTGTTTGTTTTGCAGGGGTTTCAATCAGTGAGTGTGATGGATTTCAGAGGCTGTAAATTTTTAAGAGAAGTTCCTAACTTAGATGGAGTCCCAAATTTGAAGGAACTATGTCTTTCAAACTGCATCAATTTAAGTAAATTTCATGCTTCCGTTGCATTACTAAACAAACTTAAAAGGTTAAGTGTCAAAAATTGCAAGAAGCTTGAGAGCTTTCCAGGCATTAGGTTGTTATGCCTTGAATTTCTTGATCTCTCATGGTGCTCCAGCCTTCGAAGATTCCCAGAGATATTACAACCCATGGAAAATATTAGAGACATTCGTCTAGACTATAGTGGCATAGAAGAATTGCCACTGTCATTCAAAAATCTGATTGGCTTGCAAAAATTAAAACTTTCATACTGTGATGTTCTTCGAAAAGTTAGAGCCATTCCGCCAAACTTGAAAGAATTGGAGGTGGTGGACTTGAATTTGAAGTCTGGTAGCGTATTGCTGAATCAGGTTAACTTACCTATCCATCTTTACAACCCTTCTGGCAGCTTTTTCATATGGCAATTTATGAACCACTTGATAGTATACATGATTTTTTCTTTTAAAATGGATCAAATACAAACACTCATACACCCCTACATATCTTTTCCTTCCCCTATAAGGAGGGTTGATCCTTCTCCCAAAGGGAAGAGTAACACACGCACTCATCACACTCACACATGCCCACCCCTTCACTACATAAGATACAGAATCCAAACCTCCCTCTTTCAGGAGAGTATGGGGTGTCATTGAGCTAACAGACTCTTGGAATAATATATGATAGCTCTAATGCTATACGTCTAGCTTCCTATTCGCAAGACGCAAACCCATGTTGACCCAAAATAACCATGATTTCACTTATTTGGTTCTCTTAAACTCATGTTTGAGGCTAAGTATGCCCCTCAATCAACATTTGAGCTAAAGCAATCATATATGTTCTCTTACTTTTCTGTGTTTGAGCCAAACTCATGTTTTGCAAAATGGTCTGTACTCTATATTCTAAAGAATAAAGTATATCCTATTTCTTGAGTGAAAACTTGCATCATGTTATTTGTCTTGTTCTTATCCATTGTAGAATAGTACACACGATGACTTTGTTCTAAAGTAATGTACTACTGAAACAGGCATTACGAGAGGTTGATGACTTGAGGTTTGTAATACAAGAAGACAGGATGCCAGAATGGTTTGATCACTATACTAAGGGAGGTTCAATGTGTTTCTGGATCCGAAACAAGTTCCCAAACATGGCCCTTTGTTTTGCCGGAAAAGTTGATGATGAAAGATATTTTAGAAAGCCTTGTCTGGATGGTTGGCTCTCTATCAATGGCAAACTCATTGAGAATCTAGAGCGTCATGTAATTGATGGAAGAATTACATCACAACATGTGTTTCTGTTTGATTTTCGACGCCTAGTTCCTGAGGACAAACTAAAGAGTGTGGTCTTAGAGCGTCAATGGAACCACGTTGAGATTTCTTATTACTTGACTCATAGGAAGAAGCACTTACCAGCAGCATGGGGTGGGATATATGTGTACAGGGAGAAATCTAGAATGGAAGATATCAAATTCAAAAACCCTAATGGGGAATCTCTCCACAGTTCTGCAAAGTTAATCTTGCGCAGGAACAAGTGGCCCCATGTTGATTTCAGAGTCATCAAAAGCAGTCCTAACGTAGGCATCTTTTCACTTGAACCTTGAAAGAATTGTTAAGTTAAAAGGAAAATTGTTTTTAGAATTTAAAATTATGGCAATAAAATTTAGTCTAATTCACCTAGTCAATATTTTTATAGTACCAAGGTTCTTGCAGGTAAACGGTTTGCTTGTCCTTGTCTGCCGAGTCCTGTTGCTGCTACTTAGTAGTTTGTAGTTTCTTCTAGATTTTCCTTTCAAGCTTTTGCTTACCTTTGTAGTCCCAAAAAAAAATATTTTTATACTACCATTTATACCTCATATCGAGGGGGGAAAAAGGTCCTCTTCTGTTCATGGCAAACTAGCATTTGAAGAGAACAATAAAAATTTTACATTCTCTAAAACCCATGATAATCAGACCAAAACTTCTGCAAAGCATGATTAAAAACTAAATGTTGTCTTAATGATCTATAAGCAAAACATAAACACTTCGAGCCCATTTTGTTATTGGAAAGAAATAGAATGGATTGATGAGGAATATAATGGACTAAGATAAGGTCATTGATTGATGGAGATATGACTATATGAGAATGATAAAGAGAGAAGAGTTATAAGAGTAATGTAAGTCAAAATGAAGATTGATGATCTTATTTATGTCATGTTCTCATATCTCCATTGCTCCATGGCTTTCTTCTTTTTATTATTCTTACCCCTCTTTCAATCTATAATCATATTTTAATCCATATTTTATTATTTATCAACCTATTTCATTTATTTTTAACAATAAAACGAGTCTTTTAAGAATTACGGAGGTTCATATATAGATACCAGATAGGACCAAATACAATTTAAAAGAATCTACATGTAATGTAATTTAAAATTTTAGTATTTATTAATTAAGTTACTTCGCAAGTCAAGAGAGTTCTCTTCATTTTTCGCCTTATAGGAAATTGAATATAGAAAGTTTGAAACCTGCATCTGAATAATGAACCTTTCCAATGTCCAAACATTGCGTAAACTCTGTCCAAAGTTGATACAACCGATCAGCTTATTATCTTCTCATTAGCACTGCCTTGGCAGATTTTGAAATCAATTTTAGAAAGTTGATAATATCAACCTACAATGATAAACCCAATGTGTGCGCGTGTGTACATAACAAAAATGGATAATGAATTTCACGATATTTAGTCATTTACACAAATTGTCTCCTTTTCCTCATCTGAATCATGAACCTCTGAATCGTGTCTTTCTGACGAAAGGATTAAAATTTTATATACTGTGCAAGAAGCTGATAATCTCAATTTTAAAAACATACAAAATATCAAAATTTTCCTAAATAATGAACCTTACAATGTCCAGGTAAGTTTGTCTTTCTCCATCCAAAAATGATACCCTTAACTTAAAGAAATGTTGGTGAATTAAATGACAAAACAAACCATCATACAATGTTTATCGTCAAAGAGGTACAATGAGAGAAACCGAGAAGAGATGGGACCTGTATAGATAGATGATTCCCATGCCTCTTTCTTTTTCTCTTTTTATTGTTTCTCTCAGTGACTGAATGAGACTGAGCTGTGGACTCAGGTAAAAGGGAAATGCCTGCATTGTTGGTACAGACTTCGAAATCGGACCGCTTCATTCTACGCAGGACTAGCTCAGCATAACTGTCTGGACTCATGGAAGATCCTTTCAAAAACTCAGGTACTGTTTCTTGTTCCTGGCTATGATTTATGAATCGAATATCTACCATTCTGGATTTTTGCTTGTACACACAGGCTCCACTCCATTTGGCCCTAGCTACTCCACTTTCCCCTGGATGGGAGCAATTTATGTAACTCAAGAAACAGGATATCTCCACGAGGTTCCATCCACTATCTAAAACTACATTCTTGAGTTTATCCTCAAGAACTAGGCACTGCAAATCAAACATAAAGATATGTCGTGATGCAAGTGATCCAAGAATTGTTTGAGCATCTGGGAGTCCAACATCTGCGCCATTAATCCGGACATCAAACAGCAGTTTTGGTGGTAAGTGCCACGGGTCCTCAATTAATGCAGCAAAACATACAGCCATGTTTGGGAATTCCTTTTGGAACAAAAAAGACAATGAATTTCCAATGACAAGGTGGTCAAGCCATTCTGGTGTCTTGTCTTCTTCTACTATGAACTTCAAGCCATCAACCTCACGTAAAGCCTGTCGAAAATTGGATTAAGAACAATACCATCAGTCCATTACAAAGATTAGTGTTGTGGAAGGAGAATTTGAGAGATCCATCTATAGAGTAACGAGCCTTCCTAATTTTAACTAGCATAATAGCAATTCATAAAATAAGCTAGTTCCTACGATAGAAACACCACATCAAGAAAAAACAATCAATCCTCGAAATATGATTAATTTGTTGTTCTGTTTACGTGTCATGTCATTTTTTATCAAACAATAACATTTCATTATATGCATGCTGGAACCAACTATTTCAAGTGGTTTATAAGTCATCATATAGATCCAATTAAGAGTGAAAGAGAGAGACTAATCTGACATAGTAAGATTCTACGAGACTCTGAACTCAAGTGTGAGAACCAATCAAGGTTTACTGCTCACAATTCTTTTAGGTTTGGGGGAATCCCTCTAATTTATTCAATACCTTTACAAAATGTAAGTTCTAATTTTTCCAAGTTAACAAGGCTTTTAAATGACAAAGGCAATTCTTCTATGCCACTACAGTCCAAACAGACATCTTTGATATTCTCCATCGTACCTAATATTTCTGGGAATCTTGTGAGGCTGGAGCACCCTGACAGGTCAAGAAACTCTAGGGATGTCAACCTGATACTTGGAAAGGTCCTGAGCTTCAAACATTTTTTAACACTCAACCTTTTAAGTTTACCAAGAAATCCAACGGAAACATGAACTTCAGTTAACTTGGTGCAGCCTTCCAAACACAATTCCCTCAAATCTGGGACTGCGGATAAGTCAGATACCCGTCTTAAAAATTTGCAACCTTCTTTTTGTGGAGCCGGTGCTTTATTATTGGAATTCCTTCATTAACATCTCTTAACTTAATGTCTGCCTCAAACACTTCAGAAAGAAGCATTTCCTGGAGATATACAAGGCCATGATTGATTGAGTTTTCTCTAACATCAGCAAGAAAACAAAAGCCTTCAAATGAGTCCACAATCAAACTGCATACTGCTCGAGCAATTGTTGATTTTCCTATCCCACCAGTACCACATATTCCTACCATTCGGACTTCTTCATCAAACCCAACATCTAGAAGAGAGTTTACTTTTAGCACTTGAGGCTCAAGCCCAACTGGATGATCGGCAACATGTAATGGTCTATGGTGAATCTTCCTAGTGACCTCTTTAACAATCGCTTTGATAAAAGCACATTTATATGTATTCCTGCACCAATAATAATTTGTTGCGAAAATTCAAACTAATAAGTGCATCAAATCAATATTTTGATATTGTCACAGCTCAGATTCACATCAAACGCATCAAAAGAAGCACTCAGACACAAAACGTCTCATGTATAAGATTTGCACACTTTTGATCATGCAGCGTTCATGATTCTTGGCCACACTTAGATATTTATGTTTATATGTATGTCACGCATCCATGCATGTATATCTGTAAAAGACTAACTATCAAACAAAATGCGCACAGTAGACTATATTAGCCCAAATAAGTGCGTTCTCTGTATTCAATTCTATTCTACAACAAATAAACACTAATAGGAAAAGTATAAAGCTTCAAATTTTGAATCCAGTCATTATTTGTATCTTATCCTCTCCAAGATATTAACATGGTTGAAACCATCAATATGAGGAAAAAAAAAAACAAATAAAAGATCTAAACTACAAGAGAGTCAGTGTGTTTAAATACCCGGGTTTGAATTGGAAACCAGAGAGACTTGCAGCTTCTTGTAGAGCCCGCCTCCATTTTTGTACCTTCTCCTTGTCATCTTTAAACCTTTTCTCTTGCAGAGCAAATGCTTCTCCATAATTTTTTCTCTGGGTTCGTACTTCTGACGGAACCACGCTATAAAAAAATGGGCAAAACCAATCTACAGTTCTTATTTATATGCTCGAGGATCTGAACAAGCTCATCTAAACAAAATACAGAGGAAGCATAGTTTCTTGAGAAAATAGTGATAGCTATCCTAGACTCTTGGATTGCTTTGAGAAGTGATGGTGTGATCTTTTCCCCTTTTCTAAGCCTTTCGTCATCCATAAAAGTACGAAGACCCCTTTGTTGTAGAGCCTCATAAAGGTTTCTAGCAAAATCAAAGCGAGTATCTTCACCTCTAAAATTAAGAAAGACATCGTAAGTCCACCCATGAGAGAAGGAAGAGGAAAATGGTGATTGCTCAGCCATGGCAGCTGGTGGTACTGGAGCATTAAAATTTTCTAATATCTATCTATTCTATGTGTGTTACAAAAAATTATAATAAGCCGAATTTCTCAGACTCCAAGCATTACGCCACACTAGTTTACTCTTAAGAAATCACAGGAAGCAGACGAAAAGAATATCAAGCAGTGACAATAGGAAATCAAGTCAACAAGATCCTAGTTTTATCAGTAAATAAAACATGAGAGCTTAGCTTATAGAATGAGCAATCAAGTCAACAAAATGGGTGTGAAATAGAAACGCAATCACAAGGAAAAGAGACGCAACAAGATATAATTTCTGACGGTTCACGTAAATGAAAATCCCCCCAAAAACCCCCAAATTCTCGGCCACCAAACAAGGAACGAGTAGAAGATTGGGGTCGTATTCAAGTAGAAACAAACCTATGGCTCCGGATGGAATGCAGCCAAGTCAGTGATGACCATGACGATTCGACTTGCGTTGGGAGGTCCCAATGTCTTGCTTCTCTTGACTGGCATTGAATTTATTGAGCAATAAATAGTTGTCTGACTTTTGGTTCCCTGTGTGCTTTTATGTCTTATCAGGATGATCAGATTCAATTATTCAAAGACAGTGTTGGTCAAAATAAATAAATGAACTTCAAAGAAAGTAGATCCAAGGGACTAGGAAAATAGAAAGTGACAGTATTCACCACTGGTTTCCGGTCTTCCTCTCTCCATTACTCGTGAAATCAGAAATGCAGAGTCCAGTCAACTCCACCTTCAATAGGTAATGCTTCCATCTCTAAGGTCCCGTTTGGTTAAATACAAGGGGAAATGAGAATTAGAAAACAGTAATTAATCACAATTATAAAATTTACCTTATTGAAATTTTAATTGAAGAGCATAGTAAGAAATTATAAATATTTAGTTTAAAAAATATACTAACTATATTTAAAATTTAAAATTATTTATAGAGTCAGTTGAACATTTATGAGAGATAGTTGAGAATTTTATTTTTTTTTTCTTTCAATATACAAGTAAATCACTTAAAAAATTAAGTAAATATATTTAAAATTATTCATAATATTAATTAAAAATTTATAAGAGTTAGTTGTGAATTACAAATCAATTATTTATATTTTTTTGCTTTTAATATATAGATAAATTACCTAAAACATTTTCTAAATACATTTAAAATAATTTATAACTTTGATTGAAAATTTAAGAAAATCAGTTATGAATCACAAGCCAATTACTTGTGATTTTTTGCCATCACTTAGAAAATAAATAAAAGATAGTTGAAAATCTTTATAACATTAGTTAGAAATTTAATACAATCTGTTTTGAATTTCAAATCAAGCAATAAAAGATAATTTATAACAAATAAAGACCATGATTTATTATTAAAATTTTAATAATTTACTTATGTAATTGTTATTAATATTCTTATAAAATCTCTAATTTTTATTTTTCCTAAATATAATAGAATAGATTGAAAAAATAAAAATAAAAATAAAATAATTAAAATGTGGAGGAAGATAAGTGAACTATATTTATAAAGGAGGAAAGTAATTTATTTTATAGGATTATGAGTCATAATTCGTGATATTTTTAAAAGGTGTGATAATATTTATATTTGTAACATATAATATTAAATTTTATCATACTTATTATAGAGAAAAAGAGTGACTTAATTTATTTTTATTTCAATTTTTCGATCCATTTTATTTGTATTTTTCTAACAACAGAACAAGACCTAGGAATTCTCTTTCTTCTTTTTCAATTTAAATTATACTCCCTCTGTTCAAAAATATAAAACATTTTTGAAGAGTTAGATGTTAAAAAATGTAAAACATTTTTAATTTTTTGATGTGTAATTATTACCTTTTTTTTTAAAAGTATCCTTATTGATAATGACTTTATATTTATTATAGGATGTTTAGTAAGAATAAATATAAAAAGATAGGGGTTAGTTTGAAAGTAGGCAACTGTTTTATTGAAGAGTGAGATTCGATTAAAAATGCCTTACATTTTTGAACGGAGAGAGTATATATTAATTATTTTTTATTACAAATGCTCTTATTATTATTTTTAGAATAAAGTACCCCGACCATTCTTAAAGTAATTTTTAGTTGAAGAAGACATAAAAAAAATTTGATTAAAATATGATTAATTTTTTAAATAAAATCAATTGTGTCTATAAATGTTTGTCGAAAAATATGTTTACAAATTTTAAATTTAAATGATTTATATATCTCTCAAACTTATCATTTTAAATTTAGAATTTTAGAAACTTTAAAAAACATAAATAAGTAAGTTTCAGTAAATTTGATAAAGATTAACATAATAAAATCTTATAATCATAAAAAAATAATAAATTTATAATATAATAAAAGTTTAAAAATGTACTTATTATATTTTTATTTGTATACAAAATATTTTTTTTTGAGAAATTTAGATGTTTAGATAATTATTATATTAAAGAGGGGCATTTTGGTTAAGTTAATAACTTAAAAGTGAAACTTAATAGTAGACTTATTGTTAGATAGATGAAAATGAAATTTGAAATATACAATAGGGTTTATGTAACACATATTTTAATTTTAAGGATTGTTTGTATAATTTTTCAAAATAGAAGAGTAATTTGTGTATTTTACTCTTATTTTCATTAACATAAATTACCATGTCATATTAAAAATAGACACATAGTAACTAATATGATACTAGCATCTTATATAAGTTAATAATAACTTTATAAAAATTTTATTCATTTCAACTTTTAATTGTTGAATCAGTGCCTTAATTAGTTTAATAATTATTTCAGTTTTCAGTACCTACAAAAAATGTTAGTCATTCTAGCTCTGCCCCCATAGTTATTAGTATTGTTTTTGTATCATAGAAATCTTTTAATGAATCATTAATTATTATTTTTTCAGTTTTACCCTTTCACAACTTTCTGTAGATAGAATGAAAGATTTTATTTTTTAGACAATATCAATAATTTAACTACCTCTTATTCATTTGAATTAAATAATTAGAATTGACTATATATGATTGGAAGAAGTATTATATAACAACTTTTCAAGTTATAAAATTATTCTAAAATTATTTATGATAATTATTAAAAAAAAGTTAAATTAGTGTATTTATCGATGTAATAAAATAAACAGTTCATAATTAATTTGATATGGTTCAACTACAATTCAACCATTAACTCTTGAATTAGTAATTTGATTGGTATGACAAGTCTGGTTTTCAAAATTTTTATGATACCTTGTTCATTCTAGCTGTGCCTGCAAGTAGTCATTATTATGGTTTTCGTATCATAGCTATCTACCATTTAATTTAACTCGACAAATTTTATCATGATTTTTCTTGTTATCTTTATCATACTCTTAGAATTATTGAATCATTTTCAGTCCACCAAACCCCCAGTAGAACTAAAACCAAATTGCAGTAAATATTATTTTTTAAGTATTATATACATAAGATTTATCCAAGATTTTTAACACAAACATTTGAACAAAAAATATAAATATTTTCTTTTTTTTTTCCTTTTAATTTGGAAACAAGGCAAAGGAAAAGCCCTACGCGAATAAAGTAAATTACAACAATCATGAGGAGGATCCTCAAGTGTCATAACCTTTTGAGTTGATATCATGAGCAGAATTAACAATGTAATCAGCACATAAATTATAAATTAGTTTTCCTAAATACATACTCGTAAGCAAGCTCCTAATCTTTTCTTAAAAGATTTATGATATCTTGAACAATGTTCAAAGTTGAGTAGTTAATGCCATAGGCGTTCATAATTCCAAGTATAGTCTTTAGAGATTTAGTTCAAAGTTTAATTTTCCTAAAACCATGAAACCAACAAAGCCATGAGTTCCGCCTTGATAATCAAAATAACCCCAAGTTTTTTTGCAAAACCACATTTCCATCTTCCTTCATAATCTCTGACAAGTTCTTCACAAGAAGCATGTCCAGCACTATTAACTTAGCCATCCACATGACCATCGACAAGTCCCTTGCAAAAAACATGTCCAGCAATATTGACATGACCAGGTTTTTGTTTTTCTCATGCACAAGTTCTCCATGGTCTTGTATTAAAAAAAAAAATATTTAGCCATTGGCATTAAGAAAGGTCTTATTATGAAGGGAAAATACAATCAAGAATCATTGATCAAAATTTATGTAAGTTAAAAATCAATTATTATCAAAATTTAAATGGGTACTTGAACATTTAGGTTAGTTTTTTTATTAATAAGTATCCATTCAAATTTTAATAACAATTCATTTTAAATTAACAACAGTTAATTCTAGTTTTGATAACAGTCGGTTGATATAAATTTTGATCAGTGGTACTTAATTGTTATTTTCCCTACCATCAATTATCATTCATCCTTTCTCATCCAACTATCCAAGAGGGACGGTGGGAGATGAGGTGGGACCCATATGGATAGATGTCTGCCGTCCCTCTTGCTTTTTCTCATATCATTGTCTCTTCCAGTGACTGAATGAGATTCAGGAATGGGTTTGGATAAAAGAGACGTGCCTGCATTGTTACCATTGTCTTGGCTAACTTTGAAATCAATGCGAGGCCACTTCACTCTATGCAGGACTAACGCAGCATGACTGTGTGGATACATGGAAGAATATCCTTTCAATAACTGGTCAGGGACAGGTTCTTCCTCGTTCTGATTTATGAACCGAATATCTTCCATTCTGGATTTTCGCTTGTGAACATATGCTCCAATCCATTTTGCCCTTGCTACTCCATACATTTTATCATCTTCCTCTGGATAACAATTTATGTAACTCATGGCACAGGATATCTCCACATGGTTCCACCCACCATCCTCAAGTACTACACTCGTGAGTTTATGCACAAGAACTAGGCGTCGCAAATCAAACAGAAAGACATGTTGTGATGTCAGTGATCCAAGAATTGTTTGACCATTTGGCAATCCAACATCCATGCCATTAATTCGGACCCCAATGAGCAGTCTAGGTGGTAAGTGCCATAGGTCCTCTATTAAAGCACCAAAACATACAGTCATGTTTGGGAATTCCTTTTGAAACCAAAAAGATAATGAATCTCCAGTGACATGGTGGTCAAGCCATGCTGGTGTCTTGTCTTCTTCTACTATGAACTTCAAGCCATCAACCTCGTGTAAAGCCTGTTGCCAAACAGGTGAAGAACAAGGTCATTTGTAAGATTAATAGCAATCAATAACCCAAGCTAGATCCTACAATAGAAGCACGAGATCAAGGGCAATCAAAACTTTAAAACATGATGTAATCTTTGTTTTGTTCAAGTATCATGTCATTTTTTATCAGACAACAATATTTCAGTGTAAATGTGAAAACCAACTTTAAGAGGGTCATCAGTCATCATATATATGCAAATGCCAAGTGTTAAAGAGAGAGACTAACCTGACACAGTAAAATGCTACGAGACTCTGAGCTCAAGTGCGAGTACCAATCAAGGTTTACTGCTGACAATTCTTTTAGGTTTGGCGGAATCCCTCTAACTTCTTCGATGCTTCTACAAAATGTAAGTTGTAATTTTTCCAGTTAACAAGGTTTTTGAACGACAAAGGCAATTCTTTTATGCCACTATTGTCTAAACAGACATCTTTGATATTTTCCATACTTCCTAATATTTCTGGGAATCTTGATAGGCTGGAGCACCCTGAAAGGTCTAGAAACTCAAGGGATGTTAACCTGATACTCGGAAAGGTCTCGAGCTTTCAACAGTTTTTAACACTTAGACTTTGAAGTTTATCAAGAAATCCAATGGAAACATGAACTTCAGTTAAATTGATGCAGCCTTCCAGACACAATTCCTTCAAATTCAGGACTCCAGATAAGTCAAAAACTCCTTTTAAAAATTTACATCCTCTGAAATTCATCACATTCAAAGATTGAAACTTCTGCAAAACAAGATTAGAAACAATTAGTCTTTAATAAATTGTAAGAACATCAGAAAATACTAAAAAGCAGAAACACCAATACAGACAATATTCAAGTCATGGAACAAATTTTTAAGAGTTCTTGCTTCATAATAAAACAAATTAATGTTGAAAAATGGCAATATTCTACATGCCTTGTGTAGCATATCCTGTTTGAGGAAACTTTCAGGCATCTTGAGGATGATTAGTTCCTTGGGGTTGAAATCAGAAGGTAAAGATGGACAGGGATAACCCTTCCAATCCAACACTCTTAAACTGTTTGGGAGATGCCTGGGGCCTGTAGAAAAGCGTGCATTTCTGATAACAAGCATCTTAAGATTCGGCATCTTTTTGAAAGCCTTTCCACTCCAATCAATCACTTTATCTCCAGGCATATCTAGAGTTATGCCTTCAATCTTCGCAGAACCCTTTCATACCAAATAACAGAATAAACCACAAAATTTGTTAGATGTATTAGGAATTGATATAAATTTCTATAAAAATATTATATTATAACCTAGAAATAAATAAATAATACCAAGTTAGTCAAGGAATGGGAAGAGGAAGAGGGAAAACAAAGCTATGTGAGCACTCAAGATCCCCCAGGTAGATGATTTAAGATTAGGGAAAACCTGAGAACAATATGACCATAAAAAATAATGATAAGAAAAAACAAATGTACAAATGACTCTTACCTTGTTTTCTTCTAAAAGATGAATAATGTCTTCATGAAACCATAACCTAGTGCGGTTGCCAGGCTCATGTGGTGATTTTTGTCACACAATTTCTTTACCCATGGCTTGAACCAAATCATGCATTGTCACCATACCATGAGTAATTTTTATGAGACATTTTTCAGTCAACACTTTAATACTATAATCTGGGCACATACCACGAGCATACAAAGCACTTCTTACATATTCGAATGTGTCACCTTTAAAGAAACAAGCAATGTCAAGAAAAATTTCCTGCTCATACTCTTCCAAAGCATCATAACTTACCTTAAGAATTTGTTGGATCTCTTTCATTGGAATTCTTCGGTAACTTTCTAATGCAGAATTCCAATCATTTATTTCTCTATTGAACAAGTTGGAACCTATAACTTCCAAAGCCAAAGGAAGGCCACATGCATAGAGTACTACATTGTTACAAATGTCCATGTAACTTGCATCAATTCCCTTTTGTTTAAAAGCATTCCATTTAAGCAATTCAAGAGCTTCTTCACTATTCAAACAATCTACCTCATAAATTCTTTCAACACCATGCCTTACTAACAAATGCTTATCCCTTGTCGTTACAATGATTCTACTACCAGAACCAAACCAATCAAGCCCCCCAGCAATTGCTTGCAATTGCTTTAGCTTATCAACATCATCAAGAACGAGAAGAACCTTCTTTCTATGGAGCCTGTGCTTTAGTATTGGAATTCCTGCATTAACATCTCTTTAACTTGATGTCTTCCTCAAACACATAAGAAAGAAGCATTTCTTGGAGATATACCAGGCCATGCTTAATTGAATTTTCTCTAACATCAGCAAGAAAGCAAAAACCTTCAAACGAGTCCAGAATCAAATTGCATACTGCCCGAACAATTGTTGATTTTCCTATTCCACCAATGCCAGATATTCCTACCATTTGGACTCCTCCATTAGACCCAACATCTAGAAGAGTGTTTACTTTTAGCACTCGAGGCATAAGCCCAACTGGATAATCAGCAATATGCAATGGTCTGCGGTGAATCTTCCTAGTGACCTCTTTAATAATCCCTTTGATAAAAGCATATTCATATTGATTCCTGCACCAACAACAGATTTTTGGAAAAATTCTCACAACTTGTGATTCATATCAAATGCATCAAAACAAACAGACACAAAACATCTCAATATAAGATTCAAACTTTTTACGTATCTTTAAGAGACTAACTATCAAATCAACTGCACAACTTTATTAGGCAAAATAAATTCACCCTCTGTTTTCGTTTCTCTTTTATGACACATAAACACTAAAAGGAAAAATGACACTTCAAATTTTGAAAGTCATAATTCGTGCTTTAGCCTCTCTAAGATATTAATATGTTAGTAATTATCTATATTAAAATAAACAAATAAAAGATGCAAAGCAAAAAAGAGGCAACGTGCTTAAATACCCAGGTTTGAAATGGAGACCCGAGAGACTAGCAGCGTCTTGTAGAGCCGACCGCCACTTTTGCACCTTCTCCTTGTAATTCTTAAACCTCCTCTCATGCTGAGCAAACACTTCTCCATAATTGTTTCTCTGATTTCGAACTTCTGATGGATTCACGTCATAAAAAATGGGCAAAACCAATCTACCTTGTTTATTTATACGCTCAAGGATCTGAACAAGCTCATCTAAACAAAATGTAGAGGAAGCATAGTTTCTGGAGAAAATAGTAATAGCCATTCTAGACTCTCGGATTGCTTTGAGAAGTGATGGTGTAATCTTTTCTCCTTTTCTAAGCCTTTCGTTGTCCATAAAAGTATGGATACCCTTTTGTTGTAAAGCCTCATAGAGGTTTCTAGCAAAATCAAACCGAACATCTTTACCTCTAAAATTGAGAAAGACATCATAAGTCCATTCATAAGACAAGGAAGAGGAAGAAGGTGATTTCTCGGCCATGGTAGCAGGTAGAAATGATGCTAGACCTGCCAGGGAATCAACAAAAATACCACTACTTGAAAGTTCTAATATACATATTCAGTATATAATATAAAAGCTCTAATAAATTAAAAATTCACAGGTCATATATTTCTCAGACTCGTGAGTTGACCCACAACACTGTGCCCAAAAAATTAAAAAACAGAGTGAGAGAGGAAATCACAGGAAGCGGACAAAAAATGATGTGTCGCAATAGAAAATCAAGTCAATAAAATCATAGTTTCATCAGTTAAGAAAACATGAGAAGTCATGTAATAGAACGAGAAGACCAAGTCAACAGAATGGGTGTGAAATAGATATGCATTCACAAGGAAACTACGGGTCACAAAATAATTTAGTCTAGATTACATCCCTAACCTGAAGTCTGAAGATGTAAATAAGAAATTTTCGCCCAAATTCTCTTCTGCCAAACCGGTGACCAGTAGAAGATCGGTGTAGTATTGAAGAAGAAACAAACCTTTTGGCTTTGGATGGACATGCAGTCAACTCAGTGACGTATTGCCATTTGACAAGTGCCAACTTCTTGTTTTCAGCGACTTCCATCAATTTCTCGGGCAGTTAAGGATAGTGTGACTTTTGTGCACTATCTCTGACATTTTCTTCCCATACAAAAGGAGTCTAAATAGAAGACTCAAAAACTCAAGCTACGGTCCAACAGGGAAAGGTGACTTCATTCTGGAGAAATCTCATCAACCACGTGGACACCATCAGAGAGACCTTGAGCACATCATCTAGCGAACCAATCTGCCACGCTGATGGCTTCTCTATGCACATGATGATGATGATGATATCCCAATCCAGCAACTCTAACCTCCAAACTTCACTTACCACATAGAAAAACAGGTCTCTCTAGTTACGATCTGATCTTATGAGATTGTAAGCCTCATTTGAATCTGGAAAAACATCAATCTTCGTAAGTCCTCTGAGCAAGCAAACTTTCAAACAAGATCGTTTCAATCTCTTCAATAGAATTGGACATATAATCCAAATATCCAATTTTACTTGTGAGCTCCGTACTTGAGAACTGAGCCGTCCAGATCAAGTTTTAGCCTGGGGATTCTCAATATCAGGGGATAGGATGGTCTTCTTGAGATTCTGGACGCTAGCCTCCTCTCTAATACACTTCTTAAAACAGCATGAAAAATATTGATTTTGTTCAGATTCTCAAGAACATTCTAGCGCACCATGCAGTCCATATGAAATAGCACATGTGGCTGACAATCCTCATCTAGTCCCATTCACTCCAAGTAGATGGTTTTACTATCATATGCTAGCTCCTGTGCCGAAGGGCAATCCCCTAAATAAACAAGGACATCGATTCACTGACAATAGCAACAAAGCAGAAAGCCCCAAATTAATCAGCAATCAAATTGCTTACTTTTTCAGCAATTGTTGTTTCACATATTCCACCAATGCCACAATCCCTACCATTAGGACTCCATCATAATATCCAACATTTAGAAGAGTTTACTTTCAGCGCTCGAGACTAAAGTCCACCTGAATAATCAGCATTGTGTAACGGGTTGCAGGTTATCGACTTCCTTCATGATCTTTTCAATAAAATCACGTCATGTCCTTGTCTGTTCCAATCACAAAATTTATAAAGTTGATTTTAGTTTAACTATTTTTCCCTAAACCTCAAATACAATGCATACCAAACCAAACGGATCAAATCAAACTCTTGGACACAAGGCACGGCTTCAAATACAAGATTTGCACTTGTGAGATTTTGCTCTGTCCATTCTTCTTAACTTTTCCTAGATATTAAAATTCATTATTCGCAGCAGCCTTATGTTGTAATTATTGAATGTGTATCGAAAGGAAAAGTCTCACGTTTGTATGAGATAGACCTACGTAGGGCAATGTAATTGAAAACAATTTATCCCCTAGCAAAAATATTTTTAAATTTATTATTTTGCTTACTTAAAGACCTTGGTTTTTGACTATTTTTAGAAATGGTGATCAATTTAATTGTCTTTAAATGAGATTAATTTTATTTTAACCTTTAAACGGATTTTTAACGAGGTTTTATGGAATTTTATTTTTTGAAACAAGTGAGTTAATGAGCGCCCAACATTCATCTGGGCCGGTGCCTATTTATACCAAAGTGTGCAATGTTCATGATGTTTGGCTCTTGAGTTTTCAAGCCCCTTCTTCCCTCCTCTATGTTGTATGAGTGTATTTTTTTGTTTCTCTCTGTTGTTTTGTGCAGGACGAGTTTGTTTAATTTTGGGAAACTGTCGTGCAACCGGTGCTATGTGATAGAATAGCTCTTAAAGACAATATCTTTAACATGACTCAAATTAAGATTCTACTCACTGTTTGCAACACCTTAAAATAAACTAGCTCAACAAATTATATCTCCAAAATAAAAAAAAACTCATCTCTCTTCTCCCCCTTTTTCTCGATGAAATGCAAATTCTACGAGACATGATAATAATTTAACTTGTGATTGAACACAAAGAACACTTAATCTTACAAAATTCGAGTGAAAATTTGAGTTAATGGTTAAAATATGGGTTAGCAAACCAATGATTCTCGTGTTTCATCAACAGCTGAGATGCATAGAAATCTATCAAAGCTCAGAGGAGCCTAATAGCTCTTCATCTCACAAACAGCTTAAACAAAACCTGCGTACTATATACGATGTTGGGTGATAGTGACATGTGGTTTCCTACATTGAACATGTGAGAGAGAGTCGACTGAAAATACTTCTTTATGTATAATTGAACATGAACACGAGATTACAATATACATAAAGTGCCCGGCTAATCTAATCCCTAATTTCTAGCCTACGAGAAGGGAAGGAATAATCAAATTTAATTCTAACGGTCAGAGGCAAAGGAGAAGGGATAACAATAAAAAACAAATCAAGCCTATTTACTATTTACACAATTAATGGAATTTCCACACTCCCTCTTAAGTTGGACTATATATTTCAATCATTTCCAACTTGCCCACAAATTTCTCAAACATCTCCTTGTTCAAGCCTTTGGTAAAGATATTCGCAATTTAATTCCATGAGGACACATGTATGAGCGACACAAGACCTCCTTCAATTTTTTCTTTAATAAACTGTCTAGCAACCTCAACATGCTTGGTTCTGTCATGATGAACCGAATTATGTGAAACTCTATAGCAACTTTGCTATCAGTGTATAGCTTTATTGGAAGTTCTAACTCAATCCTCAGTTCTTCTAATACCCGTTTCACCCATATCTCTTCACATATACCATGAGCTACTGCCTGAAACTCAGCTTCTGCACTACTCCTCGCAACTACGTTCTGCTTCTTACTCCTCCATGTCACTAGGTTTCCCCACACATACATGTAACATCCTGATGTTGATCTTCTATCATTATGAGCACCCACCCAGTCTGCATCTACAAATATTTCTATACTTTTCTTTTCTGTCTTTTGATATAATATTCCTTTTTCAAGTGTGCCCTTCAAGTATTGTATAATCTTGTAAACTACCTTTAGATGCTTCTCTTTAGGAGTATGAGAATGTTGCTTGCTACACTTACTGCAAATGCAATGTTTGTTCTAGTATAGGAAAGATAGACAAGTTTCCCAACTAGTCTTTGGTATCTTCCTTTGTCAACATCTTTGCCTTCATTTTCTTTTTCTTCATCATCATCATCTTCTTCTTCTTTATCATCTTTTTTTATCTTCTTCTTTTTTTTATGTTACTTCAATGGGTGTAGTACTAGGTTTGCATCCTAACATTCATGTCTCTTTTAACAGATCGAGAATGTATTTTCTCTGGGATATATAAATCCCTTTTTTGGATCGCGCTACTTCCATTCTCAAAAAAATATTTCATTTCCCCTAAGTCTTTGACTTGGAAGGATTTGGCCAATGCCTTTTTAATCATCTCCATCTCTTCATGGTCATCCCTTGTGAGGATGATATCATCCACATATACACTCAGAATGGTTTTCTTTCTTTCCCTGTGCTTGAAGAACAATGTATGATCACTCTGCCCTTGAGTGAACCCTTCCTTTTTAAGAACCTATGTAAACCTTTCGAACCACACATGAGGTGACTGCTTTAATCCATATAAGGATTTTTTTAAGTTACAAACCAAGTTCCTTTTTTAGGTCGGGAATCCAAGTGGTGGTATTATGTACACTTCTTCCTTTAAGTCTCTATTTAATAATGCATTCTTTACATCTAACTAATACAATGGCTAATCAAGGTTTACAACAAGGGACATAAGAATTCTTACTATGTTGAGCTTAGCAACTGGTGCAAATGTCTCTGTATAATCAGTTCCATAGATTTGGGAAAAACCTTTTGCCATAAGACGGGCCTTGAATTTTTCAACAATACCATCTGCTTTATACTTCACTGTGAATACCCATTTGCAACCTATAGCTTTCTTTCCTTGTGGTATCTCAACCTCTTCCCATGTACCATTTAGCTTGAGAGCATTCATTTTCTTCATAACAGCGTTTTTCCAATCTGGGGATTGCAATGCTTCTTTGATGCATGTTGGAATTGTAATGCTATCCAAATTGGTTGTGAAGGCTTGAAATCGAGTTGAGAGAGCTTTATAAGAAACAAACTTGTCTATTGGGTGTTTAATGTAGCATCTGGGTTTCTTTCGAAGTGCAATGGGGAGATCCAAACCTTCTTCTACTCCTCCTGGCTGATCATGGTCAGTAATATCTTCTTGAGATTCAAGATTTGTCATAGGTTCAGAATCATAGTCAACTTTGAGAACTTGGGTTTGGTTCCTTAATGTTTTCCTCCGAACATAAAATCAATCATATAATTTATCAGTGTTTGTTCTCTTCCCCTTATTAGGATCCCCCTCAGTGTTAGGTACATTATCTAATTCAGGTTCAATTGTTAACTCACAAACTTCAAACGAAGTTCTAATGGAGGTTCATACTCATAGGGTATTTATAATTCAGGTTGGAAAGAGGATTTTAAGGAAGGCTCCAATTCACTCATACTCTCCCTTTAAGTTGGAGACTTTGGGTAGAAGGATTCATCTTTATGGAAGGTGACATCACAGCTAATGAAGAATTTCTATATAATAGGATCATAGCATTTGTATCCTTTTTAGGAAGAAGAATATCTAAGAAAGATGCATTTAACTGCACGGGGGTCAAGTTTACTATTGTGATGAATGTGAACAAAGACAATACACCCAAAAACTCGCAATGGAAGGTTGTTTTCAAGGTAAGAAATAAGATGGGTGATGTGAAGAACTTCAAGTGGGGTTTTAAAAGATAGGATTTGGCTAGGCATTCGATTAATAAGATGGGTGGTGGTGAGGATGGCATCACCCCAATAAAATTTGGGTACATTATGGGTAAGAAGAGCTCTAGCGACCTCTAAAATGTGCCAATTTTTCCTTTCAACTATGTCATTCTGTTGGGGGCTATAAGCATAAGTGCTTTTATGAACAATCCCATGGTGCTGTAAAAAGTTACCCAAAGAGTTATTAATGAACTTGGTATAATTGTCAGTATGTAGAATTTTAATAGAGGTGTGAAACTGGGTTTGAATCATTTTGTAAAAGTTGATGAATACAGGGACAACATCAGTTTTGTCTTTAAGGAGAAAGGTCCAGTAAACACGGGTGTGATCATCAATAAATGTTATAAACTATTTTTTATGTGTCCTGTTGGTAATTCAACTAAGTCCCCAAAGGTTACTGTGAATAGTAGTGAACGGTTGGGAGGGTTGGTAAATATTGCGAGAAAAAGTGGTTCTGTAGTGCTTTGCCAGTTCACAAACATCACAATAAAACTTGAAAATATTTTTATTGGAATTAAGAGAAGGAAACATTTGACTCAAATATTGAAAATTGGGATGACCAAAACGTTAGTGCCATAACAAAATATTACTATCCCTAAGAAAGAAAACTTTATTGCAGACACTACCATACTCTTTAGAGGATGCTTCAAGGTAATAAAGACCATCAAATTCTCTAGCATTACCAATCATCATCCCCGTTGACATTTCCTGAAACATATAATAGTGAGGATAGAAGTCAGCATGACAGTGTTTATCCTTGGTCAATTTATGCACAGATAACAAATTACACTTCAATTTTGGAACATGAAGAACAGAATGAAGAACCAGCTTATCGGATACTTTTATGTCTCCAACACCAACAACTGGAGATACTGTAGCGTCAGCAATTTTAACCTTAAGGGAGCCATCATATGGAGTATATATGGAGAATAATTCTCGATTATCCGTCATGTGATCAAAAGCACCAGAGTCAACAATCCAGGGATTTCCAATACACAAATGTTGAATGACATGTAAGGCTTGTAGGAAATTACCATTGTGAACCACCGTGACTGTTAGCTATTTTGTGCTGGGCATTTGGAGGGTATTCAGAAATTCCATGAACTTGGAGAACTGTTCAGGAGGGAATTGTTGATTGGCTGAATGTACTGGAGATGTCGGGGGCCTATCATCACTCTTTTCTATGCCAATATGATAACCATAACCCCTTGGCTTCTTTGGTTTCCAGTCTGGAGGTTTGCCATGAATATCCTAACAGGTATCTTTAGTGTGACCTATCTTTTTACAGTGTTCACAAGTGGGTTTATTCTTCTGGCCTTTTAGATTTGCACTTCTAGTGACAAGTGCTAATGGTTCAGGTCCAGTAGTAGTCCCTTTGGCATCAGTTTTCAGCATAACATGTCAATGTGCATCTTTACTTCTTACTTCAACAAACGCTTCACGAACATATGGTAGTGGTACAAGACTCAGGATCCTCCCTTTTACTGCATCAAGTTCTGGATTGAGTCCTGCTAGGAACTCAAATAGTGTTTCTTTGTTAATACATTTTTTAAATTAGGCAGCCTCCTCAGCACTAGGGGTGTTCAATCTGGATCCGTTCCGATTGGCCCGGTATCATCCCGATCATATTAGGACGGTTCTTGTCCCGGCCCGAAAATAATCGGGACGAGACTTTACGGGACGAGACAGGAAAGGGGTTCGGGACGGGACGGGACACGGGATTACCATCGGGACGTCCCGTCCCGTCCCGAATATTATATATATTATTTTTTATTTTAAATATATTAAATATATTAATATAATTTATACTTATATTAATTATATCAATTACAATTTTAATACTTACAATTTTTATTTAAAACTAAAGTATTTTTATATTGATAATTTTAATGGTATGGAGTAAACATGGCAATATCTTTTTTATAATATACTAATTATATTAATATAATTTATTCTTATATCTATCTATTTAATAACTATTATTTATAACATATTTCTTGCTTATTTTTAGAAGAGTAATTAGTTTAGTATATCTTCACTAAAGTAGAAGAACAATTATTTGATGTTATATTTGACTTGCCTGTTATTGCTAATCTTATAGCATAAAGATCACTTGTATTTTTTATTATAATATGTAGTTGTGATTAATATAATTCAATAATTAATTTTAAATTATTGTTATTTATGTACTTGTGTTATTTTAATTTTAAATTTAATAAATTATATAATTTAAAATTTTAATGAACATTATTATCCAGATTTTTTTTGATATTAATTCATTTATCGAAACGGCGGGACGTCCCGATCTTGTCCCAGTCCCGTCCCGACTCTTAACGGGACGGGACACGGGACCAAAATTCAGTCCCGATCTTTTTTTCGGGACGGGACACAGGACAGGGGTGTCCAGATCCCGTCCTATCCTGTGAACACCTCTACTCAGCACACTTCCAGGCATCTTCATTAATCAGATCCAATTCTTTCCAAAGAGCAATCATTTCAAGATAGTAATCATTAAGGTTACGAGAACCCTGACTCATATGCCACAATTTAGTTTTGATTTCAAACATTTGAGAAACATTTTCCCCATCAGAATATGCCTCTCGTATAGCCTCCCATATCTCTCTTGCAGTGAGTAGATACATAAAGCTCCTTTTTATGGCTAGAGTCATCACATTAATGAGCCAGGAAGCCACCATAGAGTTTTCATGTTTTCAGAGGTGAAGTGCTTTTGGATTTGAGCCATCTAGAATTACAGACTCGCCATTGAGGAAGCCCAGCCATCCACGACCTTTGATAGAGAGCTTCATCGTCTGTGCCCACTCTCGGTAATTGTCTTCGGTCAGTTTTTTAGAGATGATGAGGACGTTTGAGCCGTCTAAGCTTGGCATCGATGCACACAACCCCCCTTCTGGCTTGAAATTAGACTGTTGAACCCCCCAGAGTCACTCGCAGAATGGTTCATTCCCTCTTTTTGATTAAGAATCATGCCATCAGAGCCTTTCGGGTCAGTCACAAATCATGTCTCGGGTCAGTCAGCTCCATCTCTATTTCCGAATCAGATGAGCTTTCGATCTCTCCCTCAAGCTTTGATACCATGTGAGAGAGAGTCGATTGAAAATACTTCCTTGTGTATTATTGAACAGGAACACGAGATTAAATATATACAAAGTGCCCGGCTAATCTAATCCCTGATTTCTAGCCTACGAGAAGGGAAGGAATAATCAAATTTAATTCTAACAGTCAGAGGCGAAGGAGAAGGGATAACAATAAAAAACAAATCAAGCCTATTTACTATTTACACAATTAATGAGATTTTCACATAACAACTACTGATAAGTATGGTACAAATATCGTAAGGGGGGATGTATACTTGATCTGACCATTAGTAGCATAAGAAACTAGAATGTAATAGTATACATTATTTTGATCAAAAAAATAGTATGCACTCAGTGAATATATAAATATGAAAAATATATGCCAATTTCAACAATCTACAAGGATTTTTTTTAAAATAAAATTAATGCTCTTGAAAATAACGGCCAAAGTAAAGGTTAACCCTTGCCTATATTTCTAATTAAAGCGAATAATTTATCTATGATTAGGGAATCATTCTATATAGATGTTTCAATTCCCAATTCATTAATCTTTTCTTTTAATTTTTCACCAGCCTAGAATCATTTGAAGAATGCAGTCACTACCATACTTGTCCATATGTTTTGTTTATGGCTTCGTACACATTTTTTTATTTTACCTTTTATTATTGTTTCCCATTTAAATTGCCCTGCGGATCAAGATAGTTCTAATCATTTCACCTTAGAAACTAGATAGTAGATACGTTTTTCCACGTATAAAGTCTAAGAATCAATCAAGTTATTATAAATTTCACTTGTGTTATATTACACACACACATTGATACATTGATTAAAGAAAGAAATCTAGCTATCTGAATAACGAACCTTACAAATTACAATGCATACACACATGTGCCCTTCTCTATCTAAAGTTAGATGAACCAAGTGACAAAGCGAACATTCATACAATGAACGTTTCTTAGCATTTCTTAGTAACAGCTTGGCACTTTCCTTCTGATTTATCCTTACTCATCCAAGGGGGACAGTGAAGAGAACCAGTGAGAGGTGGGACCCATATTGACAGATGCCTCCCCTCCCTCTTTCTTTTTCTCATATTACTGACTGAATGAGATTCAGGAATGGATTTGGATAAACGGGGCATGCCTGTGTTGTTGTTTCTTCTGACTTCGCTGGGTTTGAAATCCATGTGGGGCCACTTCAGTCTACGCAGGACTAGCTCAGCATAACTGTCTGGATTCATGGAGGATCCTTTCAAAAACTCAGGTACTATTTCTTGTTCCTGGCTATGATTTATGAATCGAATATCTTCCATTCTGCATTTTTGCTTGTACACATATGCTCCGCTCCATTTTGCCCTTGCAATTCCATATATTTGTTGATCCCATGGCCCTAAATAAGAGCAATTCATGTAACTCAAGACACAGGATATCTCCACGTGGTTCCATCCACGCCCTGAAACTACACTTTTGAGTTTATCCTCAAGAACGAGCAGTCGCAAATCAAACAAAAAGAGATGTGGTGTTGTAAGTGGTGCAAAAATTGTTTGTCCTTCTGGAAATCCAACATCTGTGCCATTAACTCGGACGTCAATAAGCATTTTTGGTGGTGAGTGCCATAGGTCTTCTATTAATGCAGCAAAACATACAGCCATGTATGGGAATTCATTTTGGAACCAAAAAGACAATGAATTTCCAGTGACAAAGTGCTCAAGCCATTCTGGTACCTTGTCGTCTTCTACTATGAACTTCAAGCCATCCACCTCATGTAAAGCCGCCGCAAATGGGATTAAGAACAAGAGAGTCTTCTATTATTTCTACAAGCATAATAGCAATTCTTAACATAAACTAGTTCCCTCAATGGATAGTAGAAACACTGGATTAACGAAAAACAATCATTCTTGTGATTAAATTTTTGTTTTGTGCAAGTGTCAATTCTTTTTTTTTTTTTAAATCAAACAAGAACATTTCATTACGTGCATGTTGGAACCAACTTTTAAAGTAGTTCATAAGTCATCATATAGATCCAATTAAGAGTGAAAGAGAGAGACTAACCTGACACAGCAAGATGCAACGAGACTCTGAGCTCAAGTGTGAGTACCAATCAAGGTTTATTGCTGACAATTCTTTTAGGTTTGGTGGAATGCCTCTAATGTTTTTGATACCTGTACAAAATGAAAGTCTTAATTTTTCCAAGTTAACAAGGTTTTTTAATGACAAAGGCAATTCTTCTATGCCGCTAAAGTCCAAACGGACATCTTTGATATTTTCCATTGTTCCTAATACTTCTGGACATCTCCCAAGGCTGGAGCATCCTGACAGGTCAAGAAACTCTAGGGATGTTAACTTGATACTTGGAAAGGTCTTGAGCTTCCAACAGTTTTTAACACTCAACCTTTTAAGTTTACCAAGAAATCCAACGGAAACATGAACTTCAGTTAACTTGGTGCAGCCTTCCAAACACAATTCCCTCAAATCTGGGACTGCAGATAAGTCAGAAACTCGTCTTAAAATTTTGCAACCTCTGAAATTCATCATGCTCAGAGACTGAAACTTCTGCAAAAAAAGAGAATAAAAACAACTAGTCTTAATAAATTGTAAGAACGTCACAAAACATTAAAAAACACCAACATTAATACAGACAAAATTGCATGGAACAAATTTTGAGGTGTTCTTGCTTCACCATAAAGCGAAATAATGATGAAAAGTGGCAATACTCTGCTTGCCTTGATTAGTGCAAACCGCTTGAGGAAACTATCAGGCATCTTTAGGATAATTAGTTCCTTGGGGTTAAAATCAGATGGTAAAGATGGACAAGGATATCCCTTCCAATCCAACACCCTTAAACTGTTCAGGAGATACTTGGGACCAATAGAAAAGTGTGCATTTCTAATAATAAGTATCTTAAGATTTGGCATCATTTTGAAGGCCTTTCCGCTCCAATCAATCACTTCATCTCCAGGCATGTCTAGATTTATGGCTTCAATCTTCCTAGAACCCTTCCATACAAAATAACATAGTGAACCGCAAAATCTGTTAGATGTATTACGAATTGGTATAAATTTCAATAAAAAAAATTAGATTATGACCTACAAGTGAAAAAATAAAACTACGTTAGTCAAGGAATGGGCAGAGGGGGAAAAAGCTACGTGTGCTTTCAAGATTTCCTAGGGAGAGGATTTTAAGTTAGGGAAAACCAGAGTTTACCATTTAAAAAAAATAATAAGAAGAAGAAAGCATAAATATACAAATGACTCTTAACTTGTTTTCTTCTAAAACGTGAATAATGTCTTTATGAAACCATAACCTAGTGCGACTGCCAGGCTCATATGGTGATTTCTCTCGTACAATTTCTTTACCCATGGCTTGAATCAAATCATGCATAGTCACCTTATCATGATTAATCTTTACGAGACATTTATCAATCAACACTTTGATACCATAATCTGGGCATATACCATGTGCATACAGAGCATGTCTTGCATACTCAAAACTGTCACCTTTGAAGCAACAAGCAATGTCAAGAAAAATTTCCTGCTCGTGTTCCTCCAAAGCATCATAGCTTACCTTCAGAATTTGTTGGATCTCTTTAATTGGAATTCTCTGATAACTTTCTAATGCAGAATTCCAATCATTTATTTCCCTATTGAACAAGTTGGAACCTATAACTTCCAATGCCAATGGAAGACCACAAGCATAGAATACTACATTGCTTAAAATTTCCATGTAACTTGCAACAACTCTACTATGTTTGAAGGCGTGCCATTTAAGCAATTCAAGACCTTCTTCTTTATTTAAACAGTCTACGTCATAAATTCTTTCAACACCATGCCTTACTAGCAAATGCTTATCCCTTGTTGTTACAATGATTCTACTACCAGAACCAAACCAATCAAGTCCCCCAGCAGTTGCTCGTAATTGCTTTAGCTTATCAACATCGTCAAGAACTAGAAGAACTTTCTTTTTGTGGAGCCTATGCTTTATTATTGGAATTCCTTTATTAACATCTCTTAACTTAATGTCTTCCTCAAGCACTTCAGAAAGAAGCATTTCCTGGAGATATACAAGGCCATGATTGATTGAGTTTTCTCTAACATCAGCAAGAAAACAAAAGCCTTCAAATGAGTCCACAATCAAACTGCATACTTCACGAGCAATTGTTGATTTTCCTATCCCGCCAGTACCACATATTCCTACCATTCAGACTCCTTCATTGGACCCAACATCTAGAAGAGAGTTTACTTTTAGCACTCGAGGCTCAAGCCCAACTGGATAATCAGCGATATGTAATGGTCTACGGTGAATCTTCCTTGTGACCTCTTCAACAATCGCTTTGATAAAAGTATATTCATATTGAGTCCTGCACCAATAACAAATTTTTGAGAAAATACAAACTAAGTGTGTCAAATCAATCTTGTGATTTTTTTCACTAACTTAGATTCATACCAAATGCATCTAACAAAAACTCAGACACAAAACATATCATCATCAATATAAGATTCGAACACTTCAGATTATGCAGTGTTCATGATTCCAAGCCTCACTTAGTTATTAATAATATATGTATGATCCTACATACGCATCTAAAAGACTAACTATCAAATAAACGCAAGTATGTTAGCTGAAATAAATTCACGCTTTGTTTTTATTTCTCTTTCAAGACACATAGCCAATAGGAAATAATATCACACTTCAATTTTTGAAAGTCATAATGTTGTAGCCTATCTTAGATGTTAATTTTGTAGTAACTATGAATATCAAACAAACCAACGAAAGATGTAAAGCAAAAGAGAAGCAATGTACTTAAATACCCTGGTTTGAAATGGAGACCCGAGAGACTAGCAGTATGCTGGAGAGCCCGCCTCCACTCTAGCACCTTCTCCTTGTCATTTTTAAACCTCCTCTCATGCTGAGCAAACACTTCTCCATAATTGTTTCTCTGATTTCGTACTTCAGATGGATTCACGTCATAAAAAATGGGCAAAACCAATCTACCTTTTTTATTTATATGCTTAAGGATCTGAACAAGTTCATCTAAACAAAATGTAGAGGAAGCATAGTTTCTGGAGAAAATAGTAATAGGCATTCTAGACTCTCGGATTGCTTTGAGAAGTGATGGGGCAATCTTTTCTCCTTTTCTAAGCCTTTCATTGTCTAAAAAAGTATGGAAACCTTTTTGCTGTAAAGCCTCGTAGAGGTTTCTAGCAAAATCAAAGCGTGTGTCTTCACCTCTAAAGTTGATAAAGACATCATAAGTCCATCCATAAGAGAAGGAAGAGGAAAATAGCGATTGCTCAGCCATGGTAGCCAGTAGAAACGGTGCCGAGCCTGACAGGGAATGAACAAAAATACCAGTGCTTTAAAGTTCTAATATCTATCCTTTCATATGATATGAAAATTATAACAAATCATAAGTCATAAATTTTTCATACTCATCCGTTACGCTAGCATATTGTGTTAAAAGAAAAAGAAAATATCAGGAAGCGGACAAAAAATGAGTAGCAATAGAAAATCAAGTCAACGAAACCCTAGTTTCATCAGTAAAGAAAACATGAGAAGTTATAGACTAGAAGTCTAGAACGAGAAGATCAAGTCAACAGAATGGTTTTTTCACGTGATCACATCAACAAAATGGGAGTGAAATAGAAATGCATTCACACGTAAACGAAGTGTAACAAAACAAATTAGTCTAGATTATATATCCCCAACCTGAAGTCAGAAGACGCAAATAAGAAATTTTCCCCCAAATTCTCGGCTACCAAGCATGAAACCAGTAGAAGATTGAGGTGATATTGAAGTAAAATTGAAGGAACAAACCTTTTAACTTTGGGTGAACATGCAGCCAATTCAACGCAATGTTTCTCCTACAATGGAACAGAGAGGTGCAGAGACGAGGGAATACAATAGCCAACTAAACTGAAAATCACAGCGACGATACTCACTTCTATTATAATGCTGTACAAGCTTGCAATTATATAACCAGCAACAGTACTCTGTACTCAGCTGAACAAATAAAATAGACTAACAGATAAACATGAAGCGGATTAACAGCAGTCAAGAAGGAGGAGAATGAAGGCAGAAAGGAAGCACAGAGGAAATATCAGAGATGCAGAGTGAAGAGAATCCTGAGAGAGAAAAGACTCAAACTACCCCACTGACTCCGCTGCGCCACGCCACAGCGACACATATGCCATCTGCTCCTGTGGGACCGTAGATGCAGACTGGGACCCACCTATCCATGAGTGGCTTGATAATTGCCAAGTGCCAACTTTTTTTTTTTTTTTTAAGAGCTCCATTATTCGAATCTTGGAACTTCCAATATTTACTTTCTTAAATCGATCAAGCGTTAATTAAGTGATTGCAAATAAATAAAAAATATTTTTATGTTTTTTATATATTTTATATGTAAAATGAAAAAATAAAATATATAAATTTTACGTCAATGTATCTTTTTTTATCAGATTAAATTAATGTATCTACCGCTTAAACTATAAATATGATTTCATAATGAGTTTTTAGTTAGGTGTATTTATTTTCTTATTGCATAATTTGTAGTAATTATAACACAGTCGCTATTCGCCAATACTCCTCTAATTTGATCGTATTTATAGGATAGTGAGAGGGAAAAATTTAATTATATTTATAAAATACTTGTCAATTTTTAATGTTTTTGTTTATATTTTTATCCTTAATAAATACTTTGAATAAAAATATCAGTAATAAAATTTTAAAATAATTATTAGAGATAAATATAAAAATTTATCAAAATTTAAAATAAAGTTAATAAAATTTAAAATTGTTTTAAATTTTAATGAAACTAAAAATAACTTATAAATAGGATCAAATGATTAGAATAGGTAAACGGTCAGCAAAAATTTCAAATAGGCAACAATGGATTTTTTTTAGCAAAACAAGTATTTTTAGACCAAAAAAATATTTTATAAAAATAGGTAATAGTGGACAATATCTTAACTTCATTTAACTAGACAGATTTGGCCTCTTGCAACGCGGCGGAAAATTCCTGTTTCAAAAATGAATAATTTTGTATCTAACCGTACAAAGACAAACACGGATCTATGAATAGAACATGTGCGAGTCTACAGACCTATAGATACTCATACAAATTAATCATCTGCCAAGAACCAAATTTAAACCGGTAACACGAGAATTTCCTCAATGTCGGCTTTTCGCCACTAGGGGCTACAGGAATCCATCTTTTCATGTTCTAAAAACAAATAAAGTCTCTCTTTTAAAAGATTTTAGTGTCCTTATATTATTAAAAAAATAACTACTTATATAGATTTTTATAATTACGACCAAAGGCTAACCATGTTGGATAATGACTCCTATCATACAAAAAAACTGCATTGTTGCTTTATTTTTTTTATAAAAAAATAAATGAGTCCCCCGAGAACTTATAAGGTCATGATATGTTCCCAAGCTCAAAAGACTTGTAAAGATATTTATAAATCCATCCACTAACAAAATTTTCACACCAACAAGATTTAGTTTCAAAACTTTGTAAATTATGGGCTAACTTCTTGCTAATTATACCAACTTTTGTTGGTAAATTGTTGCTTGCTTTATTCAAGACATATCCAAGTATTGAACAACTTTTTCTTTCGGCCAGAGTAACGACCAAATTGAAATGAAGCATAGGACTAGAGTATAAATGCCTTACAATAATTAAATAACAAAAGATAGAGACGAATTGCTAGTAAATTTGAACGTAGACAATAAAATTACTTAACCCGACCAATACATGGCATGGCCATAAATACAGTCACATAGCATATGGACAAATTATGAAGTACACAGTTCAAACATTAAGAAAACAAAACTAAAGAAACAATATAATGCATGTCAAACATCTTTGTGAAATCTTCCTTTGACATACCTACTTGTCTATTTTTCATTTTCTTAGAATACTTTTGGTGCACCACAAACTAAGAAATTTCTGGCTTCCGTTTCCCACAAAATTTATCGAGACATGGAATTTCTACAAAGAATCGAGCATCATGTATAAGTTACAACATGCTAAAGCCTGCTCATTTAGAAGTTCAGTCCTGAAATCACTATGACATACCCAGGAGAGAAAATTGAACCAGCAGAGAAAAACAATTTCTTTCCCCATACTAGATGAAACAAGACAAACAGGAAGGGAGAGAGATTTACAAGAGAATGATCAACAAAAAACTGCGTCTAGAAAGTAAATTCTCTCCCTATTGAGGCGGCTGGGAGTGTGATGGAGGGCCTGCATTGGGAGGCATCCCTGGCTGATTTCCAGACTGCAACAAGCAAGACGTCAGAATTAGCATCCGACAAAAATTGGACCTTCCACTGACATTCAGAATAACAGAGGAAGAATCATGGAAGATCTAAGATTAATCCCCAAGATACAGAATTCCATTGTTCTCTTTGGGGATGCTAATAAAATGTCATGCTAAAATTATACAAATTACAAGGGAATGTAGAGGCTAAATTAGAGATGCAAATATAATTTATACAACCCAAAAAGAAAGAAATAGGAAAAGAATCCAAATTCAAAACCAAAGCTCCAACCAATTTCTTAAAATGAGGCCACCAGGCAAGCCCTTAAATGACAAACTTGTCTTACCTGGTAAGGATACCCTTGTATCAATGGCATTTGTCCGCCTTGTGGCCGATTAAATGAACCGCCTTGAGGGTAACCAGCATTTGATGGCCCCTGCATGTTGTGCAAGTTGCTTGGAAAACCTCCAACAGGTGGCCCTCCGCTTGTGGGTAAGGATCCTGAATGCATTTGATTCATGCCAACAAAAGGACCTTGTGGCACAGGAGGTCCCATCTGATTAATTGCACCTTGCATCCCCTGAAGGCAGAAATTTAAATTTCTGTTTCATATTTGCATGGTACTTAATTAGAGATAACTAAATACTAATAATTTATAACTAGCTAAATTAAATTTTATCAATATCAAATCAAACTAGATGCGCATACAACCAAATAGACTATTTATGTCTAGCACCACTGTATGAGCTTTAAAATTGTTAAAATCTTAATATGTCATTTTAAATGAACAGATGCAAGTGGCAGAACTTTTAACTTGGAAAAAAATATAAGTTAATATACTGGAAACCATTGAATAAAACTTATTACAGTGACTTCTATGCATATTTTTCTTTTTTCCTTTTACTCAATACTCATAAATTTGAATGGTACGCATGATACAAGAGTTCAATAAATATTTATAAGCTAACAGTTGCAGTCAAAATATGAGACTAGGGCTTAAAACGACTTAATGGTCATTACTGCTCTGTCCTATCATACAAAGAAGTGCTTACGTCTTTTGAATGCCACTAAAGCAATGTTCAGGGCATAATCATTAACTCGAATTAACAAGGAACGGGAGGAGAGCGGCAAAAAGGTAAATCATTCATCACTAATGCTACCCACAAAAAGACACAAGCAAGAATCTCCCACATGCTCTGGGCAAATCCATATAATTTCATTATATGATTAAAAAGCAGGACACAAAGAATAACCTCAAAAAATTCCTACCATTGGCCCTGGCATTGGCATTGGGTGTGATGAAGGCACTGATGAAGGTGCTTGAAGAGATCCTGGCATTCCAAGTTGGGGCATTTGTGGTGGAGGGCGAGGCATATGCGGATGAGGGAGCAAAGGCATATGGGGCATATGTTGTAGCTGTGGCATATTTGGAGGAGGCATGGACAAAGGACCCATCTGTTGTGGTAATGCCTGGTGTTGGTGTTGTGGAATCTGCTGAGGATTCTGCTGGTAGGGTTGCTGTTGATTGCCAGCAAGAAGAGAGGGATGAGGACCTGGTGGTAGAGGAGGAGCGCCCATTGAAGCAGGATGAGATTGCTTCAGCTCCCCCTGAGATGCATCTAGAGAAGGAATGGAAAGGGGCATCGCAACCCCAACACCTGGAATGGTTCCATCATTTCGAGTTAACCCTGGAGGGAAAGCTCCAGGAGTTGCTGGTCCCTCAGGTGTAGCAAAATTACCACCCGCACGACCAGCGAGAGAATTTTGCTCAGCATAACCTGACAGATCAATCAACATATTCAAATAATCAAGGGTGTTTCATCAGTCTTACATCTGATCTAATAATATTTCTAATCACTAGGAATTTTCATGCACAAAACTCCAGTGTTCAACAAAGTGGGGTGTGTGTGTGTGTTTCAAGATTAAAGTTCATATTGATGTACTGGTTAGAGTTTCGAATTGTGGAGAAAAGCATACATACAGAAACAATCTAAGTCACAGGTTCAGGTAGCAATGTTGATGTATTGAAATGAAGATTAAAATCATTTTTTCATACACAGGAAGATGATCCAGGGGGAAAAAAGATAAAATAATTGATTACAAAAAATTTTAACATAAATTTATTGAGAATGCAACAGTTTAAGGTAATTAAATGCTTAAAAATACAATAGTGGATTCTTTTCCTTATTTGGAAGTAGACCACCATGGAAAATTTGAACATGAACAAATGATATACAGATGGCAAGATTGGATTGACACGCATGCACGCACACAAATGTGCCTGTGCAAATAAACATGCCAGGCTGTTTAGTTTTATATCTATAAATAGTTGACATGTCAACATGTCTGCATCATATCATGTGTCAGTGCTTCAAAATGCAGCTTAATTTGCTTTTGTAGGAAATTGGACTATTACCTTGCATACCCATGCTAAATTTATCCCGAGCAGTGTCTCCTGGCCGATTTCTGCACCAAAACTTTGTTGTATGATCATTGCTACCACTGCACAAGAAACATGAAAGCCCAGTATTTAGGAGTTGGCCATCACTTTCTTCAGATATTCACAATTGATTGAATAGCTCAGAACATAATTACCAAAATATACAAAGATTTAAAAAAAATATATATTGATAGGCACTAAGACATCTCAATAGCCATGTTGTGATCCCATTTTGCATAAAGGTACATGTACGATATATTATAGATAGACAGTTCTATGAAGGGATAGTTCTATGGCATCAGGAAAATACCAAGCACAAGCAGTTTCCAGAGGAAAAAGAGAGAAAGCAATGGAGAACAATTCAGAGCTATTCCAAGAAGGAATTAAAATTCACCTGCAGAGAAGGTACCCAATAGGATGCCATGCAAGGTCCCACACACTATTATCATGAGCGTTGGGAATTTCAATTTGGGGTGTATCATGCCTGTAGAACAGATTAAATTAATGGTCACATTAAGCATAACAAGTTGAGAGGAAATCTCAAAAAGCAGAAAAGAAAAGAACACAAACTATGCCATGAGGGGGGGAAAACATATACATATATATATAAATCATCAATATCAATAGAATGCTATAATATTTATAAGTTATGAACAGTGTGGTTGACCTCAGACTCTACGTAAAGTACAAACTCACAATCTAGTTAAAACAAAATCTGAGGAGAAAAACAAGAGATATCAATTTTTTTAGCCATTTGCTATTTTAAAGGGTGTCAACTATTTTCTCTTTAAATACATCTGCCTAAACAAACACTCTTCTCCAATATGAAATGCTTGGCCTTAAAATCTGAGCACAAGATCATACTGCTTTTCCTCTGTGATTGTGCAAGCATACTTGTAATTTACGAGAGAAATAGACAGAGACAGGAAATAAATTATCTTTAGCAACCACAACTAGTTGATACTGTTCAGCACTCAATCACCCAGGATATCAGCTCCAATCCAGCAGAGATCTTTGAATGGTGAAAGAAGGCATAATTCATTCCTTCACACCTCATAAAAGTTTCCTTCGTTTTTGAATAAATCAAGTTTTTGCATATTATAATACTTAAGAACATATTCTCATTGCTTTTTCGGTGTAAGAACGACTCCAAAATTAAGAGAATGGTATAAACAGAGAATAAACAATTTTACAAGTTCAACTGAATAAGAGCCAAGATGAAATCTAAAAGCTCCGAAACAATGTAAATGAAAAAGATACAAGCGCATGAGAAAAATGAATTTACCCAACAAGCCAATGAAAGATGGAACCATCGAAACTCCCGCTGACAAAGTACTCTTCATGAAATGGATGCCAAGCCAAAGCTTACAAAGTTGCAAAAGATAATGCATAAGAATCATCTTCCATTCTATCAAAATTGAAGATGAGCAAAATGGCAATTTCTCCTACAGTCCTATCGATGTTACACTACTAAGCAGCAGAAAATGCATCCAAATTTCCATATAAATATCCTTCGCATCATCCTAATTCAATATTAAGTCCTATCAATTCCTTCCAACAGAAAAAATATCACTTACTAGTAACATCTTTCCGATGACCACGGAAAGATTCAAGTTCCTTCATAGCCCTTATGTCATAAAGCTGCAGAACAGGTGGTTATGTACATAAGTATTTCTGGGAGGAAGAAATGTTGTAATGAGAAAAATAATACAATTAAAAAAATCAGAATGAAACAAGGGGCCAAAAGGAAAAAAACCAGAAAGCCAGAAAGCAAGAGGCAAGTGCCTATTAGGTGTCTATCTACTTTCACAGTGAAGATACTGTTAAAAATCCCAAGCATCGACGTTTATTGAGTTTTATGTGTTGTCTGATCATGTTATTTATTGTGGATTATCAACATCTTTTTCACTACTTTTGATATTAATAGGATAGGATGCCCTGCCTTTATGGCGGCTTTTTCATAGCAGATTTTCAGAGACTAAGTGGCAGGATTGTTTCCGTCTGCTTATCTATACACTCTCACCGCCCACCATGAATAAAATAAGAATTTCAGTGTAATTATTTTCTGGATCTTGGGTGCAGTTACAAACCTTGATTATTTGATCCTTTGAGGCAGTTAACACCCAGTTACCATTTTGATTCCATTTGACACATAGGACAGTGTTTTTGTGGCCATGACTGCATAAGACAAGCATGGAACTATTAAATAATTGAACTGGCACATAAAACCAAAATATCAACACCTATACTTACAATGAGCAAAGCTCTTTCCCTCTCTTAGCATCCCAAAGCTTCACAAGGTTGTCTTTGCCGCCTAAATTGCAAAAGCCAAATGGGATACATATCACGATGTTAAATAAAATATTCTCAAGAAAATAAAGGAATAATTAAATCACCTGAAACTAGTAGAGATTTTGTAGGATGCCAGTCAACACTCTTCACGTCCCAACCATGGCCTGCCTGAGTTCAAATGTCACAATAAAACTCAATAGGTTAGTTCATAAACAACAAAGAAACGAGTAGCATAACATAAGCACTTCTCTCTATAACACTTGCGATATTTAAGAGCATTTAAATATACTAGTCACTTTATAACCCAACAGGACAAGAATATGAAAACTCAAAAATATAAGAAATTCAAAGCCGCCTATTTTATTTGCCTCCAAGATCTAATTTCCATAATAAAACTGATGGACCATCACAAAAATTAGTGTCTGAATGGTGGATAGCTTAAGGCTTATAGACTTCATGGCATTATAAACTTTCTCCTAATTTATTTTGATATTCTCACCACATTCTGTATACCCATGTGCCTCTGCATAAAAGTTTTGAAGAGGACTTCAATATCGTGGTGGTGTTGTACTATTGTAGTTCAGTCTAACTACAGCTCCTAAAGCCGAAAAGGGGGGGGGGAGTGAAGGAAACTTAGGACCAGTTTATAACTTATCAGCTTGTTTAATTCTCATCTGAGGCTTGTGGCGATAATTGAGTGCTTCTGTCAACTGTTGGGTTGAATTATCTGATAGAGATATGCATATTTCATATAATACATTCGAGTTATTTTTAACCTTGTTGAATCTTACGATTTAATATTTGGAAATATGCCTTCTGTGTAATATGCATGATGATGTGACAACTAAGCTGCCAGTACAAAATGATGTGATACAGTAACATTAAAGTTTGTACAACAAAAAATCTGTTGACCCTTTTCCAAGTGCCTAAGCAATATAACTCAATCAACCAGCCCCAAATGAAGCAGAGACAAGCTGAGATAGATTTTACTGAAAATTAAAGCGGACACAGCATCACAGAATTAAGAGGATATTATCAGTTCTAAGGCTCCAACCAATATATGAATAGAATATTATCAGAGCTTTACTTTCAAGATTACAACCACATCAGGGGGGGAAAGGCTTATTCTCATTCCTAGTGCATCCAAAGCACATTACCGGATAATGAGCGCTCTTCTTGACAACGTGCAAAATCCCAAACTTTAACAGTGGTATCATCAGAGCATGAACAGAACTTCAAATCTGTCCTACAGAAACTGTTCAAAAGGGTTACTGTAGCTTGCCTCGTGAAGATTCTAAATGGTCAACTATAAAAGGATAAATAAATGTACCTACCTTAAGGCCCGGACAGATTCTTTATGAGCAGATTTGTTGGCTTTGACATTGTTCATGTTGTTCTGCCAATACCTAGGCATATGATTTAATTTAGAAAAGTATTGTAGAATAACTATACAAAGCTCAGCAGAAACCACATGAAATAATAAAGAATTTACTACTTACTTTATTGCACCCCCATCATCACCGGAGACCATCCAGTTGTCATTGTGACTCCAGACCATGGATCTGATTGCTTGATCATGAGCCTGTTTAAGTTCCAAAAAAAACCCATTCTGACTTATTTATTATTGAACTAATAGTGGATACAGAAATGGAATCAAGACAACAATGAAAACTGAATACCTGAAGAATCATTTCAAAATTAAAAGATTGTCCATTCCAAAGAGTGAATTCCCCACTCTGTGAGCCAGTGATAAGACGCCGCCCAGTTGGAGTCCACTTTATTTGTTAAAAACACAAGTGGTAGCATCATAACAGTTGGTCAGATGAAATCTACTAACAATATAAAAATAAATGTTCAACTATCTTCCTTAAACTAAAAAAGAAAAAAAAAATCAAAATGCATAGAAGTCTTGTGTTCCAGAATGAAAAACAAAAAGAAAATCAAATAAAAAATAACATAGAGGAAAGTATTGATTTTCAATTAATTCAACATACACAGCTTTGTTAACTGAGCAGTAAGTTTTTTTTTTCTTTTTTTTTTTTAAGTATGCGGAACAGAGTCAGCAGAAAATCTTAACATTAGCATCCCTATTGAAGAACAATGGAGATCTTATTATTTCAGAAATTTACTTCCAAAAAAAAAATCCCCAATAAAATGCAACAAAATTAAAGGTATAAAAAGACACATGTCAAGAGCAATGCATCATTTTTACTCACCAGGACTTGATTAATTGAGCATCGATTTTTATTTAGAGATGTATGAACAAATTTAGCAGCAAAGCTGGTAGATGGATTATCTGAATACGCAACTGTTGGCAACATCTGCAGGAAGAAAAGAAGGGGAAGGCTTCAGGTGAAAATTTTTAAGAAACAAGTAAAGAATGCTTTAAATGATCATTACTACCATCATTCCTCTATTTTAGAGTTAGAAACAATACTCTTAAAATTAATCATGTTATTAGTATAATGGGATGATCACATAAAACTTCAAACAAGTAAAGAAAATAGGAGGAGGAAAAAGAAGCTCACTGACATCAATTGCTGCTGCAGGGGTAGCTTGTAATACTGTCCTATCCCTAGAATCCCGCTGCCACATACGAATCTATAAACAGTTCCAAGTGATGATTATCCAAGAGAAACAACATAGCAATGAGATGAACAATATTCAAAAATCTTTGCGGTATAGCTGTGATAGACAACTTAAACAGATAAATCCACCAATAGTACATAAGTAATCATTACCTGCATATAACGCACAACAGTGCTTGTATAATCAACTGCCCTTCTTTGGGTAAGCTTTCTCATTCTTTTCGCACCATAGCTATCACCATGAGCTATAACAATATTTTTCATCAAATCAAATAAAATATGTAAAAATTAATAACAATTATTATGAAAATACAAACATAAGTTTTTCAACTAATTCAACTTACCTTGTACTCAATAAAAGAGAAGTAATATGACTTTAACGCCTCATGCAAAACGCAGTAAAAGAATACAGTTTTGTGAAAGAGGGGAAGGAGGAAAATTAATTGAAATACAGAGATGATATACTTGATAGAAGCAAGGCAACATAAAAAAAAAAAAAAAATCAACACAATATAGCTGCAAAAAATTAACCTGTCATGTCTATTGAATGACATGAGAAACAAACCAAACATAAATATGCACAGTGCCAAATTCAGACAGATCATGGATTCTATCCCCAGAAACGAGGCAGGTTCACCAAATAATGGCAGTCATTCCACAATCAGACAATCTTCTCTACTTGTGAGCTATCAAAACCTCACAAGTCTAAGAGTTATTAAAAAAAACTCCTTCAAAGTTATAAGGTAAGGCCTCACAATACAAATAATACTTTGCTCGTGCCAAAAAGCATGAATTTCCCAATCAGACACCATAATACTTCGTTCTCACAACTCACAAGCAATATACTCAAAAAACATCCTTATATTTGGGTTCCCATAGCCAAAGGACGTCAACTACTATCCCAAAGCTGCCTATGCTTTTATTTGCCAGCATGAAGTAACTCTTTCACAAGCTCCCGAATAATTATATCAAAGGTTCATGAAAGAAGTAGCACAAGTAGCCTCCTCCGCAACTAAAGTCATCCAATTACCGGAAGGTCCATGACTGTAAGTTTCAAGCACTCATCCAGTATGAAATTCCGATAAAATCTCCGCTCAAGACTCACTCACAATAAATTCTATGAAATTATACAAACTCAAAATGCAGGCTTTTAATTGGAATCTACACGCATCTTATTTTTTTCATACTTACTAGTACAAGTATACTTCCACAAGATATCTTACAGTCCAAGCCCACTTGCTAAATTGTCATAAATTTCCAACAAAATCTCAAAGCACAATACAACCCGCTAGATTAAAATTGCATGGATAGCTTAATGACCAATATCCTTTAAGCTAAGTAGCTAACCATCGTAATGTGGTGGAGGACCTCCAGCAGCAGGATGGTGAAACTCCGGATTTATATTCGTCGAGGAAGCAGATGGGTGACGGATCATTGGCGGCGGCGGTTGTGATTGTTGTTGTGGTGGTGGTCCCCTGAGAAAATCTGCTTCTGGTTGTTGCTGGTGAAAATGTTGCGGTGGTGGCGGCGGTTGGTGCTGGTGCTGGTGCTGGTGCTGATGCTGGTGAGGATCATTGTACACCATCGTAACTGAGTAGTACTAACAAATTTGAGTTTTGATATGCCAAGGAATCAGGATCGAATTGTAGGGCGCGATGCCAACGACAGAGCAAAACCCTAAACCCCTAATTTCCACGTCAGGGAAGAAGGAAGAGCGGGAATGTGAGGTAGGGTCCATGAATTTTTGAGGATAAGTGTTGGTAAAATCGTCATTTCCAGTATCAAGAGATTCAGATTCAGAATGAATGTCAAAACCAATTGCCTTTTTTTTTTTTTTTGGTGGTTTTGATTTAAGATTTTTCAGGTTTAAATTATATGATTTTTTTTTCAGTGGATATGATCGATGTTTTACCGTGCAATGTATGGGACTCAAAGCACATGTTAGTTCTTGTCCAAAAAAACGAAAAAAAAAAAAAAACAACACACACACACACTCACACACGATACTACCCATTTAAATTTAAGTTGAATATAATAAATTATAAAAATAATTAATTAAATAATAAATTTTAATTATAATTAATTATGTTATAATGTAACCTATTTGAATATAATTTTTTAAAATTAATTTTAACATAATTAAAGATATTTAGATAATATATTCAGAATCAATTTTAGTTAAAAAAGGTATCATAAAAGACATTACTTTTTAAAATTAAATTATTAATAAATTTATATTTAATATTATTAAAGTTGTTACATTATTTAAGAAGTAAAATATATTATTTAAAGTACATATTTAATTAATTGAAAAATTTAAATTATATTAATATTAACATTTGAATTTATATAAATAAGTAACTTAATATATCTTAATTAAAACAAATTTAATAAAAGAGAAAGTTTTAATTTTTAAATACTAAAAATTAATTTTATAATAATCAATGAAGATGATAATATATAAATTGATCTCTAATGACATCATAGATATAAGTTATATCTAACAAAAATGTTAAGCACCGCTTTAAAATTTTAACAACATAAAAAATGTAGTAATACAACAAATGATGCAAAAAACTCTCTCTCTTTGGACCTTTACATCAATCTTTGTAATGTCCATAAATTTTAAATTAAATTAAATTAATTTTTTTCTACCAATTAATATTTTATTTGAATTAATTTTATAATAAGTGTTAATTAGAGGATGGTGATTGTCAGAAACTTATGTTAGCAATTTTTTTAAAGATTCAAAATTTAAATTTTACTAAGAAAAAAAAAGAGAAGAGAATAGAGTTTGATTTTATTTTTATTAAATTTTGTACTTTTTTATAATTTTTTTAGCCTTTCTTTATAATTTTTTCTAATACTTTTTGATCAACTTTTCCCACAAGCTCTAATGGCTAGCTTTCCAAAAGAATCCATTTTAACGAAAAAAATTGATTATTTTATTATGTGATGTTTGGATAATTTCCTTCTAATAACCGATTGACCCAAAAAAAAAAAACAATTTTGAAGCATAACCAAACAGGCACTTAGTTGAAGAATGAAATAGAGTTGATGTGATGGTAATAGCTTGTCTTTGAAAATCAAATCAAGTCAATTAAAAAAAAAATTCTTCAATTCAATCTGAATTTTTTGGGTGAGTTTCCACTCGAGTAGTTTTATGTATCTATTTAAAAACTGAAGTTACATATATCATTTGGAATTTGGAAAAAAGAAAGAAAAAAATGGGGATTAAGGCCCTATTGGCAAAAGTATATGGGAAGATGGCTTAATGAATTAAAATTAAAATATATCAACGGCGGCAATGCTGCCTCCCTGTTTGGAATATATTTGAATTTTGAAGTTCCAACTTTATTTTTACATGTTTGTGCGTGTTTCTCTCTTTTTTTATAAAAAAAATATTGGATTACAGTCAAATTTAAAAATAAAAAGAGTTAAAAAGTATTTTTATTCTTTATTCATTAGCTAATAAACTTCAAGTATCATAAATTTATATGTGGTATAATTTTCTCTTCAATATTTAAAAATGATATATTATGTTATTAAAAAAATTATCTTTGACAATTAGTTAACAACAAAAAATTATAAAAAAAAAAGATCTAAAAAATTGCACATATATACCGTATAAGAAAACTAATAGTAACTAAGATAGTAATTGAGCATCCTAAATCTTTTTTTTTAATAAAATATAATCTTTTGTTATTGTTTGTTTTACAGTAAAAAAAAAACAGTAACATTTTTTAAAAAAGAAAGTCTGTAACACTAACGTGTCCCTGTGCATTGCACAGGGCCATACTCTAGTTGCATATAAATATTAATATACAAATGTTGTCGCATAGCTAAACTAACAATTTGCTTTCTATATTAACAAGTAACAATTTTTTTTATTATTAACAACTTTAATTTAGATTTTAACAATTATATTTTCTATTATTTTGCTGAGGTTTAGTAATGTATTTTTGTTTAAAAAACATGTTATATAAATCCTGAAGAACTTTGAAGTAATTTTCTCATTTCATAAAACTCTTTTATGAATTGTTTATTTTAATGGGACCTGTTCATCATTCTTTCTTAAAAATATGTTACTGGCTATTTAGGTACTCCCTTCCTTTCTCTTCCCTCTCTTTAAATCAAACAGAGCCTTAATTAAAATGCAATGTACAAACTAGTTGGAGAATAAAAGTTGGCTCGAAAGACGAAGAGGTGTTTGAATCATTTGTTTGGTGCAAATACGAGCTAAGTTTTAGGAACAATCAAATACACTTTACTTTCAATGGATAAAAGTTTCAAGCAAGTTAATACCAATCATTTTTAACACCATATAATCCCACAAGAAGTCTACATGTTCATGAGTTTTTCAACATCAAAATTGTAAACTAAGCCATCAACAGAACAATACCTAATCTGTAATCTCTAGTCACCACCAAAACAAATGTAACCCATTTTGTCTATTTTTCACCAACACAAAAATATATAAAAAAGGACCCAGTTCCTAGGTTTTTTATGAATAAAAAAGTACACATTTCGTGGTCTAAGCGATGGTCATTATTTAGATGCACATTAAGAAAGATGTTACATTTGAAAATTTTAAGATTTTAGTATAATTAATATAATGTTTGGTAGGTTAAAAAAATGCTTTTTAAGAAATGAAATGAAATGAAAAATACACCTATCTCTCTCTCTCTCTCTTTTTTAAGTACACTTCTCATTTTCTCTTTAGAAAACATTTTTCTATATACCAAATATTGCATAATTTGTTATTATCTTCTATTAGTAAACCATTCAATCTCGCATGTGGAACATGGGAGTCCAAGTCGATCAGGTTAATAATGTCAACCATCAGATATACTTATGAATTAAGAAGTAATCACACAATGAATATTATTTAATTATATGATTGGGATGAGCACACTGTGGTTGCATAAATTCTTGGATAAACTATACAAGCCGGTATTCGCATCATTCGAATAATTCTCTAATGGACCACATATTTAACACGTGCACATATGTTAGGCAAAATAAGCACCCACCCACATGTAACCTGCACATGTGCATGTTCAATACAATAAACTGCTTTTGAGAATTCTTGTATGGACCAGTATATCTGAGTTATTTATATACTACCTAATAAAAACACATGCCACGTCAATTTTATTTAATCTTATATGATATCATGAAAAATCATGAAATATTATCACTTCTTGATTAAACTAATATGAACCTCGCTACATGGGATCATTCCATGGCAGCCTCATAGTATCTCAAAAAAAATTGTTGACATGCTTATGTATTATAATTGTATATTGCATGATTTGAATTTGAGATCTCATGATAAGCTGATTCAATCATTAAAAAGTTGAATCAAACTCCCTCAATAATATAATATACTTTCATTATCATTTATTAATATACCCCTTTTAAATTATATACGTAAAATTATAAATAAATTTAAATAAGGGACTTATCCATAAGTAAGTTTTGTAATTTATTTACACACACAAAAAAACATTTTTTTTAAGTTTCAAAGCCTTCGAATGTCATTCTTTACACTTGCAAGATGACGAAATTATTCTTTACTCAAGTTAACAGTAACTTCCTTCCCATATTTACCATTTACCAATATTTTAAAAATAAAAGCAAACTATAAATTAGAATGGTTAGCATCGCTGATTTAAAAACCAAATTGGACCAAACGGTTAGACAGGTTGAAATTTTGGTTTTGTCAATATGTGAGAACTATTTTGAAGGTTGAGCCGTTTTGGATCGGAAATTAAAATCAAGTTAAAAATTGGATTTGATTTTTAAGAACCAAATTGTTAAAAAAAAATTATCTAATTTTTTAAAAAAATAATTAATTTTTTTAATTATTTAATATTATGTTATATCATGTGGCTTATTAAGTCATGATAAATTTAAAATATTTAATTTTTTTCAAGTTTTTCGGTTCAATATTTAGTTTGATTATAAAAATATTAGTGAGCATATTACGGTTGTCATGGTTAATTGGTTAGATTAAAGGTTTAATAAGTAATATAATAATTAAATAAAAAATAACATTTATAAAGATATGTTTTATACCTTATATATTTGTAATTTACTAATCTTTATTAATTTTCTTGTCAGCATATACACGGGCACGCATATTTTGGAATTTAAATGCCGTTTGATTATTTTAAATTAATAGAATATAATGAATTAAAAAAATTAATATAAAATAAATTAAATTACTTTTCTTAATAAATATAATAAAATTTATTAATATGTATTATAAATTTAAGAATTATTATATTATTTAAAAATTTTATTAATTATAATTTTTAATTTTATAAATTAAATTACTCATTTTTTATGAACGTGATTTACTATCTTTTTATTATCTTATTTTTATTTTTAATTCATTATATTTTATTTCTTTTTATTAATTAAAAGATATTTTTTATTAAAAAATATAAAATATTTTTAATCAAATTTCACTCTTAATAAAGTAGTTATCTACTTTTTAATTAACATTGTTTTTTTATATTTATTTTTATAAAACACTCTATAATAAATATAAAATTATTAATTAATAAAAATATTTAAAAAAAATAATTATATTTTAAAAAATTAAAAATATTTTATATTTTTTAATATTTAATTTTTTAAAAATTATTTTATATTTTTTAATAGAGAAAGTATCTTTTATCATCCCCAAATTGTTTTAAATTAAAATAAAAAATAAGAAAAAAAAATCTAATCGGCCAAATATAAAAAATGTTTGGAGTCAAAAACCCAAACCGCGTTGAAAAGTCTCAATATATGATTCTAACACTTCTCCTTCTCTCTGATCAAATATTTCTCACCAAAATTTTCAAAACTTTCTGTTTCCCCTCTCTCTCCTCCCACGGAAATTCCAGCTCCTTTTTTCTTCTCGTCCTCTGTTGCTCAACGATCTCTCTCTCTCTCCCCCCGCAAAAATCAAAAGCCAAAGGCCAGGCGTAACTAAAACAACAATTTATCATCATAGCAATCAAATTTCAGCTCCTTCTTTGATTATCACCTGTTTCTCTGCACCGCCGTTCAATCGGTGTTTCTCGTTCCGCGTTGAGTTTTTGCTTCTGTTTCTTCGCTGGTGAATTGTTGTAGAGGTTTTCTTCGTTCCATTTTGCGGCCTTGCAGGTAAGGGAGAAAAATCTGATGTTACAATTTGCTCAGATTCTTCTGTAATAGAGCATTATTGTGATTATTTTCTTGTGTTGAAATGTTTTCTGGTTTTGCTCAAGAATTTAAGTTTTCGGTTATTTTACGGTCAAGGTTGATGGCGGACCAGATGGATTACTCGTCGGGGAAGGCGAGGTTTACGTTCTTCAATCGTTCGCAAACGATGCATGCGAGCCACACGGACTCGTTTCAGAGACCCCTCCTTCAATCCTCTTTTGATCGCACAGGGTCGATGAATAGATTCTACAGTCCAATGGAATCGGTGAAATCCGCTGGAATTTCTCTCAGGGGGAAGGTCAAGAAACTATGTAATCTCTTTGATTCTCCGAAAACTTCGCCAAAAGGTTCCGATGAACCACCCGTTCAATATCCCATTAAGCTTAAACCCACGAAATCCCTTGGTCACGATTCTCGGATTTCTTCGAGTTTCCACAGCAGTATCAGATTACCCGGTACGGAGGATAGAATCGTGTTGTATTTCACTAGTTTGCGAGGAATCCGAAGAACATTCGAAGATTGCTACGTGGTTCGAAACATATTCAGGGGATGCAGGGTGTGGGTGGATGAACGAGACGTGTCAATGGATTCAGCATACAGGAAAGAATTACAAAGTGTGCTAGGAGAAAAAAAGATCGTGTCCTTGCCACAAGTGTTCATCGGTGGGAAATACATGGGAGGTGCCGAGGTGATAAAGTATCTATTTGAAGTTGGTGAATTAGCCAAGATTCTTGAAGGATTTCCAAAGAGAAAACCTGGGTTTGTCTGTGATGGTTGTGGAGATGTGAGATTTGTGCCTTGTGTGAATTGCAGTGGAAGTAGGAAGATATTCGATGAAGACGAAGGCCTTTTGAAGAAGTGCTTGGTGTGCAATGAGAATGGATTGATTCGTTGTCCAGATTGCGGTTCTTGAATTCTCTGAATAGTATTGTTGCTTCCTCATTTGCACATCTCTAGTAGTTGATAAAGAATTACTCGAGTAGATTATCCCTACGGGTGAAGAAGGTAAGGGCTTTTGCTTAAGCGCATGATTCAAAACACTCTTTGAATTTCTGGTTGCTCATGATTATCTTCTCAACAGAGCTGATAGTCCTGAACACATTGAATTGCATTGTGTTTTTAAGAGTGTGAGGGCTCATCAAAATGCTGAATGGTTTGAAATGTGTCTACTGTATTGTATTCTAAAGTCTGGTGGAGAGTTTTTCCCTCCACGCCAATGTAAATATTCAGTATTATATGACTGGAAAAAGATTTGCAAACAATGGCTATTCATAGTGTATAATGAGAATGAGATATTGTAAATCTGTCTTTATGTTCTTGATGATCCTCTGTTTGTTTAATCTTATATCTTTGCATTTGATTAATTGATTGTGCACATGGGTGCTTAATCGATTCAGCATATCAAACAAAAGTATCATGGAAGAATGATATGGCTGATAGGTACAGAATCTAATTCTATGATATTTGGTACTTTTGGATCACATTTAATCATTGTTGGGTCTACTTGGAAGCAGCTTTTTCAGAAAATTTGTTTCCTTTAATAAAATTAAAAAACTTGACCTTTCTTAAAGAAAATTAAATTCTTTCCATTTGATCTAATTATGGTTGATATGCAGAATCTAATTCATGTTGTGCTATATTTACTATTGGCACTTGTCCTGAGAAACTCTTTACGTGAAGAGAAATGAATATATTGTATTAATTAGCTGCATAAGGATTAATAAGAATCTTATCATGGTTGAGTTTTTTAAACGACAACATTGCACGCCCATTTTGATAACTTCTTAATTATTCTTAATACCATTTGATTCCTTCTTTTCCAGTCTTTAACATCCCAACACAAATTCAATTGATACATGAATTCTCCGCTGATTTACTATATCATTTGTAAGTTGTAATGTAAATTTCAGATATTTTTGGTATGGATAATACAACGCAAAATAATAATAATAATAATAATAATTTTGTTGGTGAAGAAGATGATTTTCTAATATGTAGCTGATTCATTTCATATGGTGAGATAAGACTTGTTATATCACATAAAAGATGGAAAAAGAAAATGTATTCATGTCATTTTACTTATGAATTGCAGGTCGAAATTGTTACCATCATTACTTTTATATTGAAGAATGTAGAAGAAATTTGTACGTCTATACATCCCTTGACAACAACCACTTCTGAAATTTACAAGGATGGAGCTAGAGGGAGAAGTAGAAGAAAGTAGAAAAAATAGTGTTGTCTTCTTATCCTTGATACTCCACTCATTCTCTTTCTCCTTTTGTTCTCCTTATCCCATCTCTACCTTTAAATGATAAAATGAATGGTATTTTATAAAATGATCATCATAATAACATATAAAAATAAATAAATAAATAAATTTAAATTGTTAAAATTTGATCTACACGTTGTATAATGTTATTAAATTTTTTATTTATTTCATTGCAGTTAAAACTATCTAGGTCAAATTTTAATTGTTTAAATTTTCTTTTTAATGTAATATTATAATAATTGTTTTATAAAATAATTAAATTTAAACCATTCAGTCTTTATCTATGAGAAAAGGTTTTGCTTTTCCTTGTTTTTTAATCAAGAAAGGATGCAAATAGATGTGATCTCTGTTCAGTATTGTATACTTTATTTTGATATAAGCTAATTAATGAAGATTCACGCAATGCAATGTCTTGTTTTTTTGTTGCATTATTGTTTTTTATTAATGCATTTACATTTTACCCAAAAAAAAAAGGCAATGCAATTACACCCATTTTACATATTACATGAGAGATTCACGACATATGATGCCGGTGGATCCCAAGGCATTAAACCAATGAACAATAGTATATTTCTTTTATTGCATTGTTAAAACTAGAAGTATTGCGATCTTAAGAAAAAAGAAGAAGTTATGTGCCACGTAGAGTTTAAAATAAATTATATTATTCTGTTAGTTTCAATTTATAAGATATTTTTAGGAGTGATTTTATATCTTAAAATATACTCTTTCCATGAAAAAATATAAGGTATTTTTAACTGAATCTCACCTTTAATAAAATAATTACCTACTTTCAAACTAACCCTATATTTTTATATTTATCCCTATTAAATATCCTATAATAAATATAAAATCATTATCAATGGAGTACTTTTAAAAAAAATGTAATGATTACACTTTAAAAAACTAAAAATACCTTACATTTTTTTAACATTTAACTTCTCAAAAAATATTTTATATTTTTGAACGGAAGGAGTAAGATTATAAAATTTATTTAATTAATTTTATTGGTGTGTGTAATTTTATCAAGAAAAAATATTTTATATGGGATGGAGAAAATATTACTTATTATTTATAAATGATGCTATTTACATAAATTTACATGAATACGTATGTAGTTGATTTTGATTTAGATTTTATTGGCTTTCAAAATTATCCTTACAACTTGCTATAAATTTTATAACCATATAAATTTATGTAATCATCACGCATCGAACGAAAAGTTTATGTCTATTGAATGAATCAATGAAAATCTCTCACACACACGCATAGGGTACACACAACTTAGTTAATATAAAAACTATAAATAATGTGATTCTAATTCTTAATTAAATTTGATAATAGTACTCGAATTTATATCATTATAAGTTTCTTTACGGTGCATTTAACAACCACTTCTCGTGAAGACAAAAAAAAAAAAAAAAAAAAATCCACTTCTAGCTAATAAAACATGATAAACAAAGGAATCATACCTGTCAAAATTACTAAAAAGTGATTTGCAACCTGGGCATGACTGTTATAAAGTTCTCTACATTTTCATAAATATTATCTAATTTCAATTATTATTAAATATAATTTAATGAACGACATAATATCAATTTTCTTTTTTTTTTTGCATTTTAGAACGAAGAAAAATCATTACTTTGGAGTGAAGTACATATATATTAAATAAAAGATACATTAAAATGAATAATATAATTAAAAATCATTTTTAAAATTAATAATATCAGTGATCATATCAGAACTCGATGATCTAGTTGAGGGATAATATAAAAAGTAGAGAAATTTTGAGGACCGTATAGCCCTTCCCTCTAGTCTCTTCCATAATCCAACAAATTTTTACATAATTGCTTTATGTCGAGATCAAGCGCGAGTGACGAGAGAAGAAACTTGGGCTTCGGTAAAAAAGATTAAAAATGAGGATTATATCTTATACAAGTGCAAAGGACCCTACTTGTGCACCGAAGTTTCACTCCAATGAATAAAGAAGCAATCTATTTAAATTTTCCGCAGATGGTGCAAGTGTACACTTCAAAAAAGAGAAATAGGGTTCGAATTTTTTTCTTATTAAAAGTAATTCTGTGTGAAACGGAATTGAGCATTTGTGAGAATTTCTTTTAACAAAAATTCAAACCTTAATTTATTATGTTATGAAAAATTAACTTCTTTTACTAAATCTCACTCCTATAAGTAAATTTTTACTACTTTTTATTTCCCTCCCTCCTCCTCTCTCTCTCTCTCTCCCTGTGTCTACACACACAAACATACGAATTGGATAGTGAAAATCTTGTGAATTTGAGATCCATCCCAAAAAGATAAATTTGAGAAAGTGTTGAAAATTTGTTCAGCAGGAAGGACCAAAAATGACCAGGGCATATAAAAGAAGGCAAGAAGGAGTGAACTTAAGAACCATGCCAAACAAGATCTATTAACAATTCATTCAATTGTTTCTACAAAGTAATCTCTAAAGAATGATGTACAAGAAAAAGACTATCTCCTACAATACATGGCTCCAAAATGAGAGTTTAGTTCAGCTACTGAGTGAGAGGAAGACACTCAAGCTCAACTTCCAGCTCCCCTCTCTCCACATTCTGCAGCTTTACAGATATTTCTTGTCTGATCTTCCCGTCTTCGAGGGAGATTACGCCGTCCTTAACGAGCGTGTTTTCCAAACTCGCCGTCCATTTTTCAAACTCTAGGGATTCATTGGCTCTGGATTTCTCAAAGGCCTTTGCAACTGCGAGTAGGGGCTGGATGTCTATTTCAGCCTCTCCCATGAAATCATCAGTTGAGAATGTATCTTTGTCATACACATGCTGCACAAATAACATGAATGCATGACAAGTAAGAAACATGGGAAAAATTACCAAGAAAAAGGTTAAAATGGAGCTAATCTCAGGGATAAATAAATATTTTTTATTTTAATTTTTCTCACAGGCCTTCGCAAACACGAGTAGGGACTCAATATCCCACTCATCTGAACTACATCTGGCTCTGGATTTCTCATAGTTATTAAGTAAATATTCATGAATGTTACCAAATGTAGTTCAGATGAGTGGGAGTGGGAGGGACTCAATATCCCTAAAGTTAAGTCTCAAGTTCGCGCCTTATGAATAGCAAAAACTATCCTGAAAGAACATTAGTATTTAGTACTTCACTATCCATTTGTGGCCTAGCTTGCCTTAAATATAAATTAGTTGCCAGTATTAGATATAATCTCCAACACATTCTCTAACATGAAAATCTTTTGAGCATGAAGTATGGACAGCATACAAAATTGCCAAATCTTGAGATGAAATTTCAAAAATGACAAAAGAATGAAGGCAATAAAGATTGAATTTTTGACCACTTGCTAATAAAATTATGATTATTGTACTAGCAAACCAATATCATCCTTCTTTTGTGATTCTTAACAAAAATTGGTGAGGAATTGAACTTACCACTTTAAGAGGAGGAATGTTGTGAGGAATTGACAACATTAGGCTCTCATTCCAGACAGGATTTAAATTGTTCTTTATAACTCGTGTCTTTACCGACTGCAAAAGCAAATATTCAAAAAGTTACATTATCAACATATCTCATTTCTCTTGTTTTAATACATAATTCCAACCAGTTAAGTGGTAAGGATGCTCACTTGGTGGCCCAAAGAAAGAGTGACATAAGGATCACTAGTCACTACATCTCGGACTACCAGGTTAGTGCCTTTAACCACATTAACCTTTATCAACCCAACAAATTCCACCATACCTGCCTGTAAAAAGTACATCAAGAGAAATAAGATTCAGCATCAGTATTCACATTCAGATAAGAATTTAATATTTCATTGACTAAACAGTCTTTTCTGTTTCAATATTTTGAGTAAGGTATAAAATGGAAGAAGCCCAACATGATTTATCAGGACGACAACTATCCAAACTCTAAATGCTCCTTTCATATGCTTTTTTAATATTATATTACCCTTAAGTATAATATGCAAGAAGCCCAACATGATTTATTTGGACCATCAAGATTATGCAGCTAGGAGACAACTGAAAAAGGATTTCCCATAACTCAGCTAAATCTTCAAAGTGTTAAAATGTGAAGTACTTTTCATAACTGTTCAATCAAAGAGGAAACAAAAATGTTATAGCATCTTCATAGAATTGATTCAGCCAAAAAGAAGGCCTGCCAATTAGAGCCAGTATTGATAAAAGAAGAAAAGACAATACCAATGAGTTGCTCTTCTTTGAAGCCTTATTATTAATATCAGGTTCTTTTCTTCCCCAGCTGTTGCGAAATGTGTTCCCAATGCGATTTTTGTTTGCTTGTTTATTATAATTTTTCTTGTCTAGATGAGACATGATACATGAGGAACTGCTCTGTTGTGGCATAAAGGGGCAAGACAATTGTTCATCACACCCCATAAATTGCAGCAACTCGTATTTTCTCCTGAGCAACCAAAACATACATTTATGAATGAGAATAGTGAAGTTCCTCATTAAAAACGTATGATAGTCTTCTCTTCAATTACCTAATAAAGTCAGAACGCTCCTCAATGGAGGAAGTTGGCTTTAGCTTTTTTATATAACTAGGAATGAAAGCTTCATACTTCTTGTTTACTGATTTATTTCCTCCCAACTTTGCCAGCGCATCAACTTCATCATCTGTCCATTGATCTAGCTTCAGTGATAGAACCTGTAATGGTAAGAAGATCACATTAGAATTTAAAATTGCAAATGTGGCTGTAAATACATGTAAGCAGTATGTGCTAAGTACTAAATTCCATTCAGATATTGTCATGAAATTGCCTTTTAGTTTTGAGAGACCAAATTCTAATTGTTTCATCCGTTTATTCCTGGAAAAGGTTTCAATAACAGATGTTCGTCAATTGTATGCAATCTTAACTCATCAATTTATTTGGCAGAAAAGGACTACTGCCTTGAAAAATACTCTTTTTATCCCAAATTATAAGACAATTTGAAACAAGATTACGAATACCTATAAAATACTATAATGATACTTTACCAACTTATTTTTTCAAAATAAAACTATAAACTTTTAAAAATACCCCTACACAATTAATCATTACTCCCTCCAGTCCTATGTATAAGATACCTTTTAGAAGTAATTTTTGGTCTAAAATATAGGACACTTATAATAATCAAATCACTTTTCCTAATTTTACTTCTTTTTTATTAGCGTAAAGGTATTTAATGTAGTTGTATTATTATTTAAAGCCAAAGGTAAAAATGAAAATACATGGTCACTTTTTATGACATCAAGAAAAAAACTAACTTTTTTTAAGATGTGCGAAACAGTTGAAAGTACCTTATAATAAGAACTGGAGGGAGTATGCAACAATATCATTTTCTCTAATTGTCTTATATTTTAACACAAAAAGTTCCTCCAACATTATTTTATAATTTGGAATGGAGGGAGTAGATGATATAGATGCAAAGGCAATTAAACTATGACCGATAGACTCATTTACAGGCCATGTTGTGAACATACCTTTGATATATGGACTCCTAGGCTTCTATGTATGCCAGAACACTTTATGCAAATAAATGCTCCAATGTTTGCAGATCTGATTTTCAAAAAATGCAGAAAATATCAGTTAATATTTTCTGATAAAAGTAACATCATGCATAACCTAAAGTACATAGTTTTGTCGTGTTGAAAACATAGAAACTCTGTTACAAGTACATAGTTTCCTTATAGTTTTCTTATGCATAACCTAAAGTACATTGTAATTCTAGAATTCGGTATAGTCTCCTTATGCATAACCTAAAGTACATAGTTTTGTCATGTTGAAAAAAAAATAGAAATTCTGTTACAAGTGAAGTACCAATAATCTTTTCAAAAAGGGACATTAGACTTGTGGTTAATGTAGACAAGTAAGGAAAATTATTGTCACGGATGAAATTAAAACAGCATCAAGTCTATAATCTAAAATGACGATATTTAAGCATGAGAACTGAAAAATCATGCAGACCAAATTCTGTAAGAATCAGGATGATACTTACACCCATTTTGGCTCTGGAGACCCACAATCAGCACAATGCTTGTTCCCGGCTTCATGCATCAACTTCTCTAACCTTTCTAGAGGACCTAATAGTTTGAAACACAAAGAAAAAGAAATCAGATCTGACCTATAATTGATTATGTAAGAAAGATTCATGCAATAAAGTTTGTCTTGAAAGTTGAAACAATAATAATTGAGTTCAGGATCAGATGAGTGACACATTAAGCCAAGGCTATAGATTATCCTGTTTGAGAAATTATATACACCAAAATCAGGCTCTCAAGCAATTTTCATTCCCAGCTGTCAGAAATTCAATAATCAAATTATATAACATATCATGCATTACTTAAGGGTGTTGTATTATGCTAGATCATCCATTGAGAAACACATTAATATGATCCATCTGAATACAGATAGTGTGGTGCAGATTGACAGGAACTTCCCTTGAAACTATGTTATAAATGAGCCTGAAAGCGTTTGAGAAAACAGGACAAAGCATTACACATCATTCTGAAAGTTGATAACAAAAAAGGTGTGCTACTCAATTAGCAAACAAAATGAGAAGATAAACAATATAACATGTAATAAATAATATTTCACAAGATTTTTATCATGTTAATTTTTTCTTTCTTTGAATTGATAATTAATCACTCAGATAAAGTTACATTAAGGCAAGTAAATACTTTGAACAGGATTTAAATAATATCAAACAAATAGTACCGGATGAAGGTAGCTGCTGATTCTTTTGGGATTGCAAATTTGAAGTTTCAGCACACAAAAGATCATAAAGGCAACATCCTGAACCCACAGCTGAAACATTTCATTCATCAGTTAGCTTACCAATAATTGGCAACAAGATATTACATCTCAGCAAGCGACTTCCAATTTTGCACAGTCACAATAACCCAAATCAGAAAACTCAATTTCATGCCATTAAATGATGGAAGTATTAAATGGAGGAGAAAGATGCGACTCTAAAATCACATCCAGATTCATACTTGTGAAGAAAGAAGCATCTTTTGACAAGGGAGGATTAGAATCAAAACAACTAATTCATAATCCCCATGAAACAGTTATAAACTTTGACCATCACTTGCATGCTATGGTATTCACGCTAAGCCATGTTGAATGCCCTTTCTTCATTTACATACTCTAGCTAACAATCCGATCGTCTTTCACAGCATACAAGCCAACTTTCATATTCCTGGAGTATCTGAATTGTTATTTACTTTTTGGGGCTTTATATATGTAACTGCATTTTGTTTGAAGGACTAGTAGATTTAATATCAGCACCGCTGAAAAGATGTATATGAGAGGCCAATCTCTTGTTGAAGAAACATTTGCTTTCACACTTGACTTTTCTCTATATCTTTCAGTAGTGAACTTTATCCAAACACCACATTAATCATGTTTTCATTATAGAAAGGTGGAAGATATATTTAGGAAATAGACTCTATTCGTAGTAGTGAACTTTATCCAAACACCACATTAATCATGTTTTCGTCATGGAAAGGTGGAAGATATATTTAGGAAATAGACTATATTCGTAGTAGTGAACTTTATCCAAACACCACAATAATCATGTTTTCATTATAGAAAGGTGGAAAATATATTTAGGAAATAGACTCTATTCGTAGTTCTAAAGTCCAAGTCAAATTAAGATAATGAAACAACCATCACTTATTCAAGCTTTTAAGTTGCCAGATGGTGCAATAACGATTTCCTATCAACTCAGAATCAAGGTAGAAATAGGTCTTCTCATAGCAGCCAGATTTTTGCTGTGAACAATCAATCAGCACATGATTCTACAAACATTCCTATTTAAAAAGAAAAAAGAAAAAATTGTCCAAATATTCTGTAGTCTCAGAGTACTATAGAAAGGGACTTTTCATAACCATATTTTTTATGCAAATAAGTAATCAACGCATGATTCTATGAATATCATTTAGACGCAAAACAATTATCCAAACAATCTATAAACAATTCTAAGAAGAAAAAGAAGAAGTGAAAAAAATAAAAAGTTCAAACCTGAAACACCGTTGAGTTCAACATTATTATGCTGCCTTAAAGACATTTTCTTCCTCCAATATTTCAATCCCCAAATAGAGCAATACCACTACAATCTGAGAACAGCCATTGATCTGCTGCTTCTCTGCATGTAGTTATTGAGGTATAGCTAGTATCAATCACAACATGAACAGAACACAAAAATTAAGAAACTATCAAGATGTAATCTTTTGATTTGATCATCTTGCACAGAGAATAATATACAGTTTAAAATAGAAGCAAGAAAAACAAACAAACCAGGGCGTAGTCATTAGTTGCAATGATGGGCCCAAAACAGGTCGGAAAAGAATAATTCTCAACCAAAAACTTTACAGATAAGGTTATAGTCTTATCCTCTCAAGGAGAAAAAAGACCCCTTGTCTTGTGTAAATCCAAGCTTCCTTAAAAGGTTTCTGGGTTTGTGGCGAAGGATTGAAATATCAAGTTAGTTGGAAAGCCAGAAAATATTAAATGGGTCTGTGAGGGAATTGGTTTTCAAAACCGTTGAAGTTGAGAGCCTGAAACTTTGGAGAAAACGGCAGATTCAACGGAGATTACAAGAGGAGATTCAGGAAACTGAAAGACAGGTCTGATTCCGATAATGTGCGAACGATTCTGTTCCGACAACTATCGTAATATTTGCTAGAATTTGTAAATGTGAATCATTATGTATCAAATGTCAAGGTTGGAAATATCGATTTTTTGGAAATGACGCTCATTTCTGATAAACGATTACTTTCGATAAACAAACATTCAAACATTCAACCGTAACGACCGAGTGAAACGCGCTTGAATAGCGCGTGCTTAAATTTTTGCTCGATAAGAGTGGGCTTGCCTGATTATCTCATATAAAAACACATAAATTATCCTCATCTCTCAAAAGTCCAAGGATCGATTCTCCTTTTCTTTTCTTTTATACATTTATTGCCAAAAATTTTTTTATTTTTGTTCATTTTTTTTTTCAAAATTTTGTTATGAAAGTTGGAATAAAAACAGTGAAACACAAATATTGCATTAACAAAAGAAGAAGAAATTAGAAATTAGAAATATCGCGTATTGGACGTGGAGGCTACGAGGTCGTTGACGCTGATGCTAAAGGCAGCATCTGCACAACGTGGCATGATTGACCCGTATGTGGACCCCACTTTCCAACTGCCGGTCTTTCTCCTCTATTTCTCAGACACTATACCTCAATTTTTTAAATCAAACTTATTGCATATTTTTTAATTTATTTATAAATTATTTTTATTAACTTCATCAATATTAATATAATAAAATATTATAAATAAAATATAAATAAAATCTTTAAATAAAAATAAAAAATGAACAAATAATATAATACTTTTTTCATCTCCAATTATAAAACGCTTTTAAAAAAAATTTTTTATAATAAAATATAAAATATTTTGAGTAGATTAAAATTTTATTAAATATATTAATTTTAATATTATTTTTTATAATTAATTTTTATTTTTTTCAATATATCAAATAAGAGGTATTTTTTAAAAATTAATATTTTTATTTTGAAAAGATAAAGTTATTAAATATATTTAATAAAATTTATTGGTATAAAAAATTTTATCTAAAATTATTTTATAATTTAAGACAAAAGGAGTATTATTTTTTCCATCTCTCTTGTTTTTATTTTTTAAGGATAGTTTAAAAATTTTCATTTAAAATAAAACAATGCCATCAAATTAATGACTTATAAAATAAATTATATTATATTTTTAAAAGACGACTAATATATAGGACTAAAGACTTTGGCAAAAAAAAAAATACATATTTGATATTTTATCAAAGTGCTTTTTTTTTTTAACAATAGATATAAAAGTCAACATCAGAGAAAGCATATATTATAATAAGAATCTTACATAATAAGGAGTCAAATCAGGTTAAATAGATGATGGTGATATTTCAATTTCCCATAATATTAAGTAATGAAATACGAAAAATATGAATATACTTAAAAAAAAAGGTTTTGTGTCGAATTTCATGTTAGCATTGTATCTTTGAATGTAAATGTTATAATTTATGTAAAATATGATGCGTTTATAATTTTTTTTTGTTTCAAATTTCATTCAATTTAAACAATTGAATATGTTTAATGAGATTGTAATCTCTAAAGCAAAGTCAGTCAAGTGGTAGAGGAAAACCACTCCTAGTCTCGTGCACGGCTGTATTTTAAAAACGAGACCTATTTAAAATTAAATTAAGATCAAATTAAATAAATAATCTACCATGATAAATTATACTTCCTCCGTTTAAAAATATAAGATATTTTTTAACAGTTAGATATTCAAAAATATAAGATATTTTTAATATTTTGAAGTATAATCATCATTTTTTTTATCTCTATTGATGAACGACTTTATATATATTATAAAATATTTAATAGGAATAAATATGTAAAGATAGATTTAATTTGAAAGTATGCAACTACTTTATAAGAAGATAAAATTTAATTAAAAATACTTATATTTTTTAACGAAGGGAGTACTTATAAATAAAATAAATATTTTAAAAAATTTATACAAATAATGTTCAAATTCAATATAAGTCATGCTCAGCAGGTGATATCATTGTCCATAAGTCTTCGATTCACTATAAAGATTATATAATGACTGATGATTGATTACGCCCCATGACTCCATCGTTATAGTAACACGACTATATAGTACAAAGTTGAGAAAGAAAAAAATGATCAAGAGGAGAGAAACAAAGGTTTTTTCCCTTTTATTTTTTGTTTTTGATAACCTAGCAATTCATTAATAAAAGGAAAGAGAGAGTTGCATGCTGGAGGACAACATTCAATATATATATATATATATATATAAGAAAAAAGAGGAACTATTTTAGAACAAGAAACAGTATTGCTTCAAAAGTACCAACTAAAGAGAGCCAAATCAAATTTGATCAAATTTGATGGCATCTTAATCCTGTGATAGGCCTAGAAGAGAAAATTAGAGAGAAAGAAAATGAAGAGGAGGAAAGTGAGGAAGAAAAGACGAATGAATCGAGTGGAATTTGAGAAAAGCTGCAACTAAAGGCCCCACTAAATAGGTTCCATGGAATGTACTTTTCGGACATGACCGTTGGGATATAAGGTGCTCAAAATGTAAGTGAGCATTTTAAAATGAGGAACTGGAATTGCTCACAATGTAAGAGAAACCAGCTCAGGAATTGCAATGCTGCAGAAGGCTAAGATGGATCTGAACATTTTGCAATTGGCTTACACAATGAGAAGGCAGACAAAATTGAATCAAGAATAATGGGTAAGACCAGGAAATGATGAAGCAAGATTAGATATAGATCATAATAGATGGATCATATAAAGATGGAAGTAGCATATATGGAGGACTGGTAAAAGTCAATAATGCAGATTGGGTCGTTTAGGTTCAATGCAGACAAAGGCAACTGCCCTTCGGCTATAGCCGAAATCATAAAAATTATATGTGGGCCTCAATTGAGTAGGGACAACAATTTTCAAAAGGTTCATGAAAGCTATAAACGTGATCATGTGATTCAATTCATAACGTTTCTTTGAACCTTATGCATAGGAAGCTAATTACTAAGCTCAATTTGTTTTGCTTCACACGCACAGGACTGGATTATGAGTTATCATAACCTCATCGTATACAAAAGTGGTGGGTAATAAAAGGAGATTACTACATATTATTGACTAGCTGGTAATTTTTTATTAATAGATCTGTTTTCATCAAAACAAAAAACAAAGAAAGTCACCCTTCCTAAACCACCTCTTTTAAAAGGAGATCATGATAGGCAGTTTATCCAGACCCAATCTTTGAGACTCCTCTATTTACCCCAAGCAAGATACTTATGCCCAGACTGTATCCACTACCTAAAACTAAAAAAATCTTTGCGATACACAGACCTAGCTTCAATTTTCAATAAGTTGAAGGCAGAATTAAGGTGATCTGTAATGACCTTATTTCATTTATTTTTCAGATGCAGTTATATCCAACATGGAACAAGGTTATACCCATCGAACTCAATCTTTAACAATTCATAACATGGTTCATGATGTAGAGTTCATTAAATGTGGGGCGTTAAAAGGCAGAAACCTTACATGAATATGTGAGATGTATTCGAATGTTAAATAAACATACTAGCGCGCACCTGAAAAATGTCTATTTCAAGCAAAAACCAATTCTAAACCACACAGAATCAAAGGAAAACATTAACTTGCTTGGCTTTCAACTTTGAGGCCACTGTCTGCTGAACCTGTTGAGTATGGTGAGCTTTCTGGTGATTTTACAGCATTTTTAATGTACCTCCAGCAGCGCTTGTGAACTCCACTGATTTTCTTTGGAGCGTCTGCTGCAGGCAAGCCTGCAATATGTGGTAACATATTAGAAAAGCCCAATGACATGGACAAATCACTTTTTTAGCACTAAAGGAATGCTTCCATTACAACGTTACGCCTTTAGATGACATCAGTTCTAAAATTTTTATACATAAAGCTAGCACAAAAACTACATAGACAAATCTTTAGTATACTTTTTCTCCTAAATAATAAAACCTATGGTAAGATGCTCTTAATCTAGTTTAAGAGAATTAAAATAAAGTAACAAGTTAGAGAGTTTTCTCAAAAAAGGCAATAGTATTTAGCAATAAGAGCATCACACAATAATAGTGCCCTCACACTTTCAAATTCGGTATTCTACCAAGTATTTCAGAAATTGAATGTTAAAGTGACACAATCTTGTACAAAACGAGCCTGTTTTGGCGCAATACAATCATTGAATGGCTAAGTGCAATGCTTTTGTCTTCCGGCATGAAATTACCAGGCATTACTCCTTTTTTCAGACAGAATAATCACATTATTCTTGAGTTGCCATCTTATTTTGCAATATTCACCTAACATGCTTGGTAGTAGGAAATTATCTTGGACAAACCCCATAGTCAAACCCATAAACAACAAAAATAAGCTAAATTAAGCATCAATACAACCATTTAGACAACATAAATAAATTTAAGATTGCATCAAGATGAATAATACATCTGTCCTGGGTGAGAATGAAACATCATACACGTATAATGGTAAAAAATGTTAAACAGAAGGAATTCAGAAGTTTATTGGTTACTATTCAGTTATTTCTCTGTGGTTTATAGATTCTGCTAAAGAGATTGGCAGGAGATATTGCTAATACCGTAGGTTGCAAAGACTTCAATTGAGAAAAAGAATACCATGTAGCATGAAACATTAAGCAAGGAACAAAGGTTGAGACACATAATTACAAATGTCATGTTGTACAAATCAGAACCAACAGCCACCAAAATTGCATCTAAAAGAAACAACTTAATAAATGCATCTTTGGGATTCCATTCAGAATGTCTAAATATAATTTAATTCCTCACCAAGAAAGTAACTTTGGAGCTAACTCAGCTTCTAGGCTGAGGAAATATGTTTGGACAATCCAAATCCATAAACATGTTGAATACTCAAAATTTTGCGGTTTCAAGCAACATACGTGCCTTGGAAAAAATCCGTATTAATCTGCAACCACAACTCCTACGCATCCAGGGTTTAAAAACTCCCCAGTCCAAATAATATCGCAGAGAAAAAACAGTGGTGGAGTCATAATCACTAACAATGAGGCAATTCATCCACCAGAAAGGAAATCGTGACCTATAGTACAATTGATACTACTGCAGCATATAACCGCTGCCTTCAACAATTGTTCGGATCAACTTATATACAAGCAGAGATGATCCTATAACCAAGTACTCTAGCATTGAAACCTTTCGCAATATCATGGGCAAAACTAAAATGATAATAAGGTAAGGAAAAAGGAGGGAGGGAGGAAAAAACAAATGAAGTCGTAGTGCTCCCTCTCTTTTTTAAATGCTGATAGGGAACTTAAGACTGACCATTTTTATGAACTATTCCCCATGCCTTGCCATGCCTTCCATCCTGAAAATGCGGTAGATATATAAAATGTAAGTCTTTGAACAAATCAATGCGAAAGTGCATTTTTTGGATAAGGGTAAATTCAAGGGGAGAAAAAGACCTTGTAGAGATTAATTTTGGTGATTTCGTAAGAGACGTCAGTCCAGTGAGTCTTGGCCATGTGGTATCCGATTCCCCACTTTGGCAAGAACTGAGCAACCTCAAACAAGTTCTTCTTCTTTCTTCTCTTGGATTTCTTAGGTGTGGTAGGGTTCTGAGAAGCAGCACTAGCCGAAGACGAAGCAGAGCTCAAGTTTCTGAAGAGGTTGAATGAGAATCTGAAGATATGAGAGTTTCGAAGACATTGTGCTGTGCTAGCAAGAGCAGTCCCCATTCCGGTACTCCCCTTGGCGGCTGCCGCCCAAACTATTTCAGTGATGCTCCAATCTTGTGACAAGTATATACATTAAAACAATAATCTTGTTACAATGCTACAAGAAAAGCTCTGAATTAGTAAGAACTGGGAATGCAAAAATTCATTTTGTTCGGCGAGGGAAAAGACATGACCATACACAACGTCTACAGCTTTGGGAGAACACACAATCACACACAACATGTATATACAATGTTTGTACAGAACAGAAATAGATCATATCAAGTGTCTACTTCTGTACCTGACGAAAGAGCGCCGCCGCCGATGTCTGATTTGAGTCACTCCAAGTGAGGACTCGATAAGCCTCCCTCTGAATCACCTGAAAGTCTGGCAGATTAGCGAGAGAAGGATTGAGAGACTGTGAAATTAAGGACGGAGAGCGAGAAATGTATCAAAATTGTGAAGATTGCGAGAGAGACGACACTGGAGCTACCGCCAAACCCCCGCACGACTGAATACCGCAGACTGCAGGGTGGGAAACAACTTTTTTTTTTTTTTTTTTGCCCGAACAATTTACTTCTCTTTACTCAAAATAAGTCATTTCTTAAAAAAAAAAAAAAAAATCACCTGAAACATCGCAATCTTGTAATTTTTAATTTAATAAATTATAAAAATTAATTATATTAATTAAAACTCAGAGTTTGAGCAAATAATTGAGGAAAAAAAATAAAAACTAAAAATTATGAGCTTGTTTAAGAAAAGATAAGAAAATAATATTAAAGAAAAGACAAAAAATATATTTTTATGTCAATAAAGTAAATTATTTTTTTCATTTTTATTCTTTAACCCATCTTGAATCTCTCTTAAATAAGATATTTGTTTTCCTTGAAAGTTTTTAGTCCTTCTTCTAATTATTATGTTATTTTTAATAGTTAATTAGCCGTTAAAATTAATTTTTGTTAGTGTCAAGATACTGTTTTTAATCGCTAGAAAAATATTACACTAAAAAAATTTAGGACATTAAAAGGGCTAAGAATCGGCATCCTGAGGCCCACGAGGCGACCTGAAAACCCTTAAACCCTTGTTCACTCGCACGTGCGGTGGCGAAGCTCACTCTTCTCTCCGGTACTTTGGCGGAAGAAGCTGAACTGCCATTGTCTTCGGCGGCCGTCGATCTTTCTGCCGTCTGCTTCGGGTAACTTTCCTTTGTTCATCTCTCTTTGCTTTCCTATTGCCAAAGATGCTTTTGGGCTCTGAAATGAAGCCCCAATCTGGCGTCTATATTCATTGCACCTGAGCTCACCCTGAAGCTCTCTTCCATGCTCTCTATAGATTATGGATTTGAAATTAGCGGGTTTATTCACTTTCTGGATCTTGCTGCCCTTTTTTTGCACTTTTTCAACGGGAATACTTAATTTATGTGCCATGTATGACCACGGCGGCTGTAGTTGGTGATTCACATGTGACCTTAAAAGATCCAAGTTATGGATTGATTTTCTCTCTCTCGTTTAAATGCTTAATTGAATTCTCAAACGTGAAGTTTGAACTGTAGGAAGGTTATTCGATTGGATTTAGTGTTTTGAGCTTGACATAATCTTTCTTGAGTGTTATTGTTTTACTTTTATACTAGACCATATCGAAGTTTGAGACTGCGGGGTTTGCTTGTGTAATTTCTCCTTTCTGGTTTCTATTAAGGTAAATTACAGTTTACCTTCATTTGTTAGGCCCAAAAACAGTTTGTATCCTGTCTTAAAGTGTCTGTTTAAACTTTTCTGTGGTGTTTTTGGTATTAATTTTAGTGAAAATAAGTTGGAAGCATATCTTAATATACTTTGAACAGTTACGTAATCTTAGATGTAACCTTAACATGCTGCAAAAACATTCAATGTACTACTGCGTAAATAAATTAGAGATGGAGAAATGTTGTTGGTTTAACAGTCACAGTAATAATTTTATTGAACTTCAGATGTGAGATACCACATGATGGTTAAGTGGCGATTGAACAAATCATAGGGGGCATTGGATGTCATACATCAAATCACAGGGAGGGGTGAGGAAATCATTTACGGCCAAAAATAAGGGTGAATTGTAAGATATCCTCCATAACATTTGGTACATCATATTATGTGATTTTTTCTTTCTGGTTTTTTTGATCTTCAAATGAATGTCACTTGAAATCTGAAGTTCATCAACTATATGTCCACAAGCTGTTGGGTGGGCAAGATTCCTTGGTCTGTATTAATATTCATGTTCTGCTTGTTTCTGATAGATGTTTACCTCCTGCAGTACGAGTTCACAATGTATGTCTTACTTAACTGATTTGCAATTTTGAGAGAGTCAACAATCCTGCAAGCTCAGAATGAGTTTGCTTTTAAGAATAAGGCAGCATTTACCTAATGGGTTATATGGACAACCTCTTCATTTGGGTTCAGTAGGGATTATTCCAAGTAAATTAAATTTGGTTTCAAGAAATTTTGGTCAAGCTGCTAGGAAAGAGGATGAGGATGTAGAGGAAGTAGAAATTGACCAAAGAAGGCTCCCAGCTGATTTTGATCCTGCAACATTTGATCCTACTGAGCATCGAAGTCCTCCATCAGAGAGAGTTTTCAAGCTTGTTGACGAAATGGCATCTCTAACACTTGCTGAAGCTGCAGAATTGGGCCCCATTTTGATGAGCAAAATGGGATTGAAGGAGATGCCTACTGTGGGATTTATGAAACCAGGAGCTGCTAACTTAGCTGGACTGGCAGCGAAGGCACCAGCTGCAGCAAAGGAGGAGAAGAAGCCAGAAAAGACTGTGTTTGAATTGAAATTGGAGTCCTATGAAGCAACCTCAAAAATTAAAATCATCAAGGAGGTCCGTGGCTTTACTGATTTAGGTCTGAAGGAAGCGAAAGATTTAGTGGAAAAAACACCTTCAATTATAAAGAAAGGTGTTTCAAAGGAAGAGGGAGAAGGGATAATAGAGAAATTGAAAGCTCTTGGTGCAAAAGTTGTTATGGAATGAAGGTAAACAGATATACGTTGTCCTCCTAAATAATTATTGAAATGTTTATTTCAATAATCCACATCTCCTGAACTCAAACGAAATTTGTAATGTATTATCATTTTTGCCTATTTCTGCGGACTGTGACAGAGTCGTCCTGAGGTTGCTTTTTCATTTTAGCTCAATTCATGAGCTTTAGCTGAAATTTAGTTTTGCGCAACTATTTAGAGGCAGTGAGGTACAATTCATTTCCATCATGACGGATCTTATGACCAAGTCCTTCCACGCAATTTTTGAAGTTGAAAGAATATCCCCAGGATCTCTACAACACATTGGTGATACCTTAAAGATTATATGGCCTCTTTGAATTGTGTTTCTCTTCATCTATGTAACGGAAGCATGCTATGTTGAGATCCTCTGCATATTCTCCCTGCGTTGAAACTTCTAGCTATTATTTCTATCATATATCTTGTTTGTGAACGTAATAAGGAGGGAAAATGCAATAATAGATTTTTGTATTTTGATTGCTTTTGGTTTTTAGTCTCTATAATTGTATTTTGATTTTTAGTCTCTATAATTTTATTTTGTTGTTCACATTCCCTTTAGTTTGATTAGTCTATATTGTTAGTTTCTATAGTTTTAAAAATGTACATAAAATAAAAACTATGGCCCTGTTTGGTATGCAAGCCTTAATTTAGAGGGATTGGTATTGAGATTGGTAGAGGAATTGGTAGTGGGAATGAGATTTTAAGATTATGTTTGGTATGAGGTAATACTAAAAGAGAATAATTATTTTTATTTTATTTTACAATTAAATATAAAGTATAAAAAGACTATACTATCCTTAAATTAAAAAAAAAATTGGAACACCTTCTCAAAAACCATGGCAGCATAGGCTTATTTTCTCCATTTCATGACTGTGCATCTTTTGAGAGAGGAAGATCGAGTTTGGACCTGTGAGAGAAGGAGACAAAAGTGATTTCGAGATCTAAACGACGGTGGCTAAGAGATCGGCAACGGAGAAGGCAACGATGGTTGTGAGATCCAGAGGTTGTGGCTGTGAGATCTAGAGGTTGGCGGTTGTGAGATCGAAGAAGGAGAACGTAGTGACGGTTGTGAGATCCAAAGTTTATGGTTGCAAGATTGGAGAAGGAGAACGTGTTCGCATTAGGTGGTGGCTGCGAGATCGGAGAAGAGGAAGGTGGAAAGCCATACGTATTAAAAAAATGGAGGGTATTTTAGTCTAAGAAAATTCAATCTCAAGTTTAAATTTTCAATACCATCTCTTTCATGGGTTTCATTAATCCCATCTGCATGGGTTTCATCAAACCAAGGATTAAAGAATTCATCATACCAAATATTGTATCTGTGGGTTTCTTCAATACTAGTTTCAGTCCCAACCTCTCAATACCTCATACCAAACATAGCTTATGAGTTGGCATTGACAAAATTAATTGTGTTGTGACTCTAATGATCTCTCTTCTGACATGGTAAAAATATGCAAACATGGGGAACAAAAAGCGCCAACGGAGTTAAGTACATGTCAGCAAAATTAACTCTATTAGTGTTAACTCACGATCCTTATATGTATTTTTAAAATTATAGAGACTATCATTATAGCCAACTAAACTATTAGTGTGTTGTGTTGTTGTGTTTTGTTTCTTTTCTTTCTTTCATTTTGATGAACTGTTTTGTCTTGTTTCTGTCATGGGCTTTAGTCACGTTTGTTAATTTTTTGGCTAAAAAAAATCTTACGTCTAAAGAGTATATACTCTTATAAATAATTTAACTGATATAAAGTCTTTTACTCCCGTATTATGTTCTTTTGTATTTTAGATGCTCTCTATAAAATTATAATATCCCTCCCTCCCTTAATTCTTGATGGACTTTACAGCCTTCCTTTATCAGAAGATCAAAACTTGGATTGAGGAGGGAAGCATTTGGTTTTAAGGTAAAGTGTTGTTTATAATCCTTTAGCTTTGAGTACAATGTCATGTTTAATATTACTTCCATATCAAATTATAAAACCTTTATTGATATGTAAGATTTTGTTTAAAAGTATTTTATAATTTGATACATATTTTGTGTTATTACTCAACCTAATGATGATTACTTGTGAATGAAAATCTTTCAAGGGTTAATATAAAGGTGGCTTAATCCTCTGAGGATCATATGTCCAAGAATAGCTTTATTTTAGAATTGGTAATACAGACTGAGTGAGCTTATTTAGATCAGGTTTAAAATATCATATCATATTTAAAAAGCTCATATAGCCAAGTTTGGCCTTAACGCCTTTGGGTTTCGAGCTTAGTCAAGCCAGCCTGAATACTCAAAGCTTTTTAAAAATATTTTTAAAAAATTAATTTTAATTTTTAAATAATTCTATTAAACATAAAATATTATTTTAATTTTAAAGGAATAAAAAAATAACTTATTAACTTTGTATTTAAATAACTCTGTTACTATTTTGTTGAATTATATGTAATTTATTTATAAATATTTTATTTACTTGTAAATTAATGTCCTAGTTGTTCAAATATTGCTCTTATCATAATCATGTATAAATATTTTATATATTTTAATTATATTATATTATTTTAATTATGATCAAGTTGATTTCAATTCAAACATTGTTAGACCACTAACTTAAAATCATTTCCTCAATTAATTCAAATTTTTTAATAACTTTTGAATTAATTGTATTTTTTGTTTTTAAAAATATGAGAAGAATAGTCATTATTATATTATATAAAATAAAATTATTTAATTATGAGTAAAATATTTTTTTAAAAATTATTTTTTAACTTTTTATATTGTTTAACTCCTGTATATTATGGGTATTTACTCTAATTTATTATTAATTTTTAAATAAGTCTGGTGTGGATGATAATTAAATAATTATTTAAAGATATTTTTTTATTTATTATGTTTATCTAGTAGTAAAATTGAGAATTCATAGATGTCTGAATTTTATTTTTAAAATTATTTTTAATTTAATTTTTATTTTAAAATTAATTATCTTATTTTATATAAAAGATAAAAATATATTTAGTTGGATACTCAAATGATTTATAGGATTTAAAACTTTTTTAAACAATAATTGGGTCTTAAAATATAAAAATTAATATTAAAATATATTTTAAGTATTATTTTGAGATATTTTATTAATTACAAATAATAAAATATGAAAATATAAATACTTTTAATTTTTTAAAAAATAACTATAATAATGCATTTAAATATATGCTATTTTAGTATAAAATGAAATAAAATTTAAAGAATTACTTAATATTTGTTATATTTTATATATTATCTTAAAAAATATTTTTATTTGAGTATTTATGTTAAGTCCGAACCCAGTCGGGCTTAATTTGAACATTAAAAAATATTATTTTAGCTTGGTTTTAAATTTTTCAGACGAGTTTAGACTAACCATCAGGTTAAATTTAAATTATCAGTTCTACTTTATTCTCACGCCGAAGCAAGTTCATTCATAGTGCACAAAAAAAGTCTTAATTTGAAAGTTGATTCACAGTTCCCTTCTAGTCGGGCAAACCCTAAAAGAGCATCACTTGCAAAACAATCTCTTTGCCCATTTGGATGTTCCACTGAGGAATCACATGATCACATTTTCCTTCACTGTTCCCTAATTAAAGCTGTTTAGTTTGGGTGGTTGGGCATAAGGATGAATGATCTCAATTCTTCTAATATTAGGTCTTGGCTCCCTGATTTCTTATTACAGATCTATAAAACGGGAGATTTTATGCTTCTGAAAAAAATTATTACCTCAATCAACTTAATCTGGTGGAAAAGAAATCTAGCTTCACACAATAAGTCTTTAGACTTGAACCCTGAAGTAAAGGTGTTCAAAACCAATTCAAACTGAAAGGACCAATCCAAACCAACCCAAATCGAAAAAAATCAATTAAAATCGAACAATAATCAAGTCCACTTCGATTTTAATGATATGAAAACCGATTAATTTGATTCAAGTTCGTTTTTGAGTATTAAAAACCGAACCAAACCAAGCCAAACCTGATTAAAAAAATACTATTTATTTATTTATGAAATATATGACCATTTATCTACAAAAAGCATTTTGTTTTGAATTTTTTATAGTAATAGATAAACATTTTCAAAGGACTTGAATAGAAATGCATAATATTAAATAATTATGATAATCATGCAATGACTATCATTTAATTATTTACAAGTTAAAAGCCTCAGTATTCAATTTATCTATAAGAAGAATTTTGTTTTGAATTTTGTATAATAAGTTTTTCATTATTTATTAAAATATAGATACATAGATAAATATTTTCAAAGGACTTTAATAAAAATGCATAATCTTAAATAATTTTATTGTTAAAAACTCATATTAATTTTTACGATTAATTATCATTATCACATTAAAATTTTATTATATTTTTATACCCCTACTTATGAAAAAAAGGAGTAAAAAAGAATTAAATTTAATTTTAATATATAGTACCATTATGAAGATTGAAAAAAAGGAAAAAAAAATAAATAAGTGTATTGAAGCCTGATCTAGGCCTTAACCAAATCGAACCAAATCGAAAATTAAACTGAACTAAACCGAGTTTTATAAAAATCGATCAAGTTTTAGTTATGAGTAAACCGAATGGTTCGGTTTGGTTTGGTTTTTGGTCAAAAACAAAACAAAACCAGTCAAAAACCAAAGCAAACTGAGGCTATAAACACCCCTTTACCTTGAAGGATTCATTTCAGATCTCAATGCGTGGCTTCAATATTCAGAAGTTATCAGGCCAACAGCTCCAGTAAAATCTCCGCCCACAGCTATTAGTGCTGATTTTTTAAATTGTCCAATTGCTATGCATGTGTATCAGAATAGCTGGACTCTCTGGTTTAGAAAAAAGAAATTTGCTGGTAAGAATCAATGGTGTTGCTTGATAAGAAATGGAGGCACCACTCTACAGATATTTCCTCTCTCAGATTGGTTCATGCGAAGTCGCAAATTTGACTTGACTTAATGTTACTCGAGCAGCTCTTAACTAGATATCTATCTTTGCTAGAGATAACCAAATTTCCTTAGCTTCAATAGGATTAGTGGGCTTTCGGAAGAATCTTCACAGAACCAAACTCTCAAAGAAGACGAAATTTGATGGGGATGTTGTTTGGCAGGACATTATCTCTCTCCTTTCCCTTTTTGAATATGTGTTTTATTTTACCTGTCAGTCTGATGCCTTTTTCTCCTTTTCTTTTTCACTAGGCTGTATTTTTATAAACCTTGTGTAATCTTTTTATTTAGTTGTCATGTTTTCAAAAAAAAAAAATAGTGCACAAAAAAAGATATGTCGGTCTTTTGTTTGGTACCACATAATTATATTCTCTCTCTCTCTCTTGAAAGAAAGCCTTATATTCTCTTATATAAAGTCTAAACCACTAACAAGGCATCATTGTAATCTTCACGAAAAATATTCTTTAAATACAATGTATATGATCCTTACTAAAATATATATATATATATATATATATAATATTTATTGCATAATAATTTATTTTTTAATTATAGTATTCTATTATGTGTATCAAATAAGGCCTAAAATATTCTCCAGAAAGTGGATGAAATGTTAGATCTCCATATGATTATTATTAAAGTTACTATTTTACCCTCCATTCTAATCAAACTAACTTTATAATTTAATATTTTTAACAAAGGTTACTTTTGTCTTTTCAGTTTTCACCCATCCTTTGCATTATTAACTCTTTCCCCAACTAAACATAAAATGGGAATGACATTCTCACTCTTATTCAAACATATCAAACATAATATTAAATTACAAAACCTTTTGAATTTGATTTTTATTGTTATAAAAATTATATGTGCAACAAAGGATTTCTTTTCTTCATTTACAAAAAATAAAAATAAAGTTATTTACAAACCACTTAAGAACAATTTTTGTTCCAACAAGTTATTTGTAGCGTGGATCTGCATGTCTTGTACTCATATTTTTCCCTCAATAGGTGATGATTGGTTGAATTTTGAGTTTTATCTTATTTAAATTCTATTGAAATTTAATTGAAGAATTTGTAAATTGACAAAATATAAAAACCCAACTAAACTGATTATTCAAATGAAAAGGAAAGGGGGGAAAAAAATAAAGTTAAACCTTTCCGATGGAGATACGGGGATAAATTTGCTGAAAATTTTGGATTTGACATTTTAAAGGTGAATTATGTGACACATGGATGGCAATAATATAATCTATCTCAAAATTAATGAGTTCGATAAAAAACACAACACAGGAATGTACGTACACACGCTGACCCAGTCTCTTTCGATGCAGTTTTTGACCAATGAAAAAAATCTCTTTCAATGTTACTTTTCTAGCGAGGCGCATCCAAGGATCTTCTAAAAGACTCATTCACAATTAAAAATTAAATAATTTTAAAATTACTTTATAAGATTAAAGAATTTAAATGAAATTAAATTATGTTGTGAAAAGACTAAACTACTTCTAACGTATGTGTATTAAAAAATTAAAAAAATAACAATCAAGGATTGTTGAAATAAATTTATATCAATTAAAAATTATTTATTATTTAAATTTAAATGAATACTTGTTGCTTCATGTTAATTTTTTATTAATAAGTATTTATTTGAGTTTTAATAACAACTCATTATAAATTAATAATAATTTATTCAGGATTTTTTTATTTAAATTTTGACAAATTGATAAAAATTTATTTAAATAATTTTTAATTATTATTTTTTTTAAACAGTTTACTTCCACAACCACTGGTGTCATACTATTATCTTTGGTTGTTGGAGACCGTCTGTCCCCGATGAGGTCATCAATTGTCAGACCTCGAGTGATGATTGCCAAGCTCTAATGCTAACAATTAATTAAACCATTAAAGGAGGCCAAAGAGGGGTTTGAATCCAAAATATTAACCACCCAAAAGATCAATAATCATCAAGCCACTGATGCCATCTACTTATAATTTGCAAAAGAAAAAATAATATATGTAATAATTATGACAATTGGTTAATCATAAGTGAGGGATTATGATGAACAAGTCATTATTTCAAAAAATAAGTCTTCGTTCCATTTTAACAAGCACAAATTAAGTAATCAATAAGTAATTTAGATAAACACGTATTATGATTTAGTGGATAAATTATTATTAAAAAAAACTTTTTATTTTATTTTAACAAACATCAATTTCATAATTAATAAATTAAGAAAATAATCATTTTGCTTGTTAAAATAGTTATCATTATTGTTATAATTATTACATATATTATTTTTTGCATATTATAATTAAATGACATTAATGGCTTGATGGTGATTGATATTTTGGATCGCCAAGGGGGTTTGGGTTTAGACCCACTTGACCACCTGTAATAATTAAATGGTTCAATTGATCGTTGTCGCCACTGGTAGCTTGTGACCTTGGTGATGGTAGGAGTCTCTAGTGACTAGCACCGGCCATCGTGAGGTTAATTTTTTTTTTTTTTAACAGAAAATATATTAGGGTATTATAGTTTTTTTTATTTAAAATGATTTTTAAATTAACCCCTAATTTTATGATGATATATCAAAATACTTTAATCATCGTCTATTATTAAACATGCCGAAGGTCCAAAAAAAAGTAAAATAAAAAGACTCAAGCTTTTTTCTTGAGCCAAAAAAGTCAAAAAGGACTCTGCTTTACTTTAGTACTTCAACGCCCTCACCTGGTTAACGCATGATTTCAGAAGCACAAGCCCACTCCGAATCACTTGCTTTCGTCGCCAGCGCCGCCTACTTCATCTCCGGTGATTGCCTGGTCGGTCTCTCTTACAGTCTTATTCCTATCTCTTCTGCTCCAATTCTTACTTCTGAATGCCTTCTTGCGCCATTTACCATATCGGCAGTCTCGGTTATCAATGACCTTATACTCTGAAAAAGCGTCTGTTTTATTTCTCTATTATTGCAAGAATCACCAGATTAACGCTACGTTATTTCCTTGTCTGAGAATCTTTTTTTTATCCTTTTGATCATTTCGTCTTTAAACCTGCATTTGTCTCCGATGATTTCTCTCTTAAGCCAACCTCAGACTTTTTAACGTCTAGGAAGCAGATGGCAACCCACGAGTTTCTCACTCTTTTCTATTGAGCTGAAGCTCCTGGATTATATTTTTTCTAACTACAAACTTTACCTTGTTTGAGTTTTGTCATTTATATAGCTAGATATGATACCTCCTTGCTGCATTACGGCTGACATTTGATTGAGTTGATTTTTCTGATTAAGTGCTACAAATTTGGTAGTAGGGAGATGAATGATTGTGAATAAGGGTCATATAATTTTGTTATTTCAAACGTTCCTACGCCTTTCATCCCTCAGGTTATCATTTAATTTATATGCCATTGGCCTCTTGAGTTAGAGTAATTTGTAAAGGTTGCAAGAACTGCTCGCTTCTAGGAGACTATCCATAATGTGAAGTTAGTAGTTTAATGATGAAGTCTGAGCTAAATGGATGCCACTTTTATCAATGTTAACATCTATGTTTTTCAACCTTTGTGGTTGATGATGTCGCCTATTGGATGACACAGGCTGTTTCTAAGGTCTTGGACAAAACTTGAAACAACTCAGAAAAACACGTGAGGGAATGTCATCGTCATCTTCTATGGAGTCTCTAGTTCTTAAACTCTTCGAGATCTCAGCTGTCAAATTTGGAAACTTCAAACTCAAATCTGGCATCTCCTCACCAATTTATATAGACCTTCGCCTCATCATATCCTACCCTTCCCTTCTTCAGCAAATCTCCCAAATTCTAATTTCATCTGTCTCTTCTGCTTCCTTTGACCTTGTGTGTGGAGTCCCTTACACTGCTCTACCCATTGCCACTTGTGTCTCAGTCACTAAGAACATCCCCATGGTCATGCGCCGCAAGGAAATCAAGGATTATGGCACTGCTAAAGCCATTGAGGGTGAATACAAGCCTGGCCAAAGTTGCTTAATCATTGAAGACTTAGTTACGAGCGGCACATCAGTTTTGGAAACTGCTGCTCCATTGCGTGGTGCAGGGATGAAGGTCAGTGATGCTGTCGTTTTAATCGATAGAGAGCAGGGTGGGAGAGAGAATTTAGAGGAGAATGGCATCAAGCTGCATGCAATTATAAGACTGACTGAAATGGTCAAAATTTTGAGGGAAAAGGGAAAGCTTGATGATGAGATTGTTGGGACTGTTATGAAATTTTTAGAAGAGAATCGAAAGGTTACTGCTTTGGCAAAGGTGGAGAAGCCTACTACTAGGGTCAGGGCTTTGTCATTTGAGGAGAGGGCAAAGCTGTCAAAGAATCCAACAGGCAAGAGGCTGTTTGATATAATGGCTAAGAAGGAGAGTAACTTGTGTTTGGCTGCAGATGTTGGAACTGCAGCAGAGTTGCTTGAAATTGCTGAGAAGGTGAGAACTTTTCATTTCTTTTGGTATAAATTTACACTCTAATCTCACGTAGTGGGGAAAAAAAAATTAATAGGACAAGTGCTATCTGGAAAATGAGTTCTGTTAATGGGATTCCCCCCCTTTTGCCAATTGGGCTATAGGTAGAAGTATTGCATGAGTAATTATTTGTATTTCACCTAATTTGATTTTCCTTGACAGGTTGGGCCTGAGATATGCCTGCTGAAAACTCATGTGGACATTTTGCCAGATTTTACTCCTGATTTTGGCTCTAAGCTCCGCTCGGTATAATTCTAACAGAAGTGCCCCCTTTTTTTCTGTATATCTATTTTGCCTTACCTCTCAAGATTGCAAACAAGCTTTTTCTTCCCAGGTTTATTGTCTTATACACTTTAGTAGATTAGTTAGCATTTATTAAAGATAAAATGTTGATTTCCTGTGTATTACCTTGGACAGTAGTCTAGTAAGATTTTGAGCATGTGATAATTTTTGTGGAGATACTTAATGTTCTGGTCTTGCTTTGTCTGATACGTTGTTTATTCTATTGAAGATTGCAGAAAAATTTAACTTCTTAATCTTTGAGGATCGGAAATTTGCTGACATTGGTAACACAGTAACAATGCAGTATGAAGGGTAAGACCTTACTCTTCCATTTTGGATTTTTTTTTTAACCAAAAAATTCCTTCCAACTTTTTTGTCTTTCAGGTGGAGATAATTACCCTTACTTTTTTGTGCTTTAATGTGACATTTTTTTTTTGGTTCTGTTATTTGAAGAGGAATCTTCCATATATTGGATTGGGCTGATATAGTAAATGCCCACGTTATCTCTGGTCCTGGAATTGTGGATGGATTGAAACTGAAGGTATGTAATGCTAGATATTATTTGTCTTGAATGCAGCAAGACCTCAATTATAGCATCACATGTCTTGAACTGTACTCAGGGTTTGCCACGTGGCAGGGGTCTCTTGCTGCTTGCTGAAATGAGTTCTGCTGGTAACCTTGCCAAGGGAGATTATACTGCTGCTGCAGTGAAAATTGCTGAGGATCACTCTGATTTTGTTATTGGCTTCATCTCAGTCAATCCAGCGTCATGGCCTGGGGCACCCATAAATCCTTCTTTCATTCAGGCAACTCCTGGTGTTCAAATGGTGACTGGTGGTGATGCTTTGGGACAACGATATAACACTCCATACTCTGTAAGTTATTGAATATTGAAATATTGCCATTCATCAGCCAATGCTTTTCCTATCCACATGTACTGGAAAGTTGATCATTTTCAGAGTTGAACCCTGTAGGAGTTACTTTTCACTTAGTTTTACCTGCCGAGGATAAAAGATTTCTGGTAGGATTAACAATATAACACGCCATATTCTGTAAGTTATTGAATATTGCCATTCATCAACAATGTAAAATGCAGCTTTCTTGCTTTGAAAATCCTTTATTCTTACTGGTTCATATCCTCTTTATAAGTCACCTCTAACTAACTTATCAAAACTAAGACGAGTTAATTAGAGTACTAAAATTTTCTTAAGAATAGATTATTTTTCAATTTTGCCCCTAAATTTAAAAAAGAGTTATTTGATATGTGGAAAGAGTTTTCTTGAAAATTGAAATGTTACACTTTTTTTTTTTTAGAATTTGCTGGAGGGTAGTTTTGAAATTGTACATGAAATGTTAAAAAAAAACAAGGGAAAGTGACCTGTATAAAGGACCAAGGTAACCTTTTAGAAAAAAGGACCGGAGGGAGTATTTATTTTTGCTGCATTCTCCTGGTTTTGCAACTTATTAGTACTTTTAAGGAAAAAACTTCATAGTCAGTAAAATTATGAACACGAGTTGGAATGTAATGAATTCAATAAATCAACATTCATAAAAGTATGTACATATATTGCATTTGAACGGTGATTAGTGTTAAAGATGAAATAGAGATTCTATGTCACTCTTTGTAGATGATAATTTGGTAATTGATAATATCGCTACACTTAAGTCTTGACATATGCAGTTTTGATTGAATGATTTGCAGGTGATCTATGACAGGGGAAGTGACATCATAATAGTGGGACGTGGCATTATCAAAGCAGCCAATCCAGCTGAAACAGCTCGTGAATACCGTCTTCAAGGATGGAATGCATATTTGGCCAAGTGCACTTGAAGCCTCTGTTCAAATATTTTTAATTGGATGAGTCAAATCTCCGTTTTTGTGACATGTTTCATTTCACTAGAAACCCTCGAGGAAGCTCTTGGGTGAAATATGATATGCAATAATACTGTTGGGTTAAGTTTTTATGTGTGACCCTTTTGTTTTCATGCTGATAGATGGACAGATCATCTATTCATGGTGGTTAATGATTTTCAAGTTTTCATTATTACTAACAGTCTAACACTAATAAGATAAAGTGTGACACGATGAGCTAGAATACTGACATTTGCGTTCTACAATTGGAGAACTTTCCTTGCTTGCAGAGTGGAGCTTCTGTGATGCTGCCTTGAGTTTCGACTGTGTTTCTTTGTCTCTTTCTGTTTTTAATAACTTTCTAACAGGTATTCAAAAACTTATGTTAGCCAAAATAAAAATAATTTTGATACGATTATTTAAAACTTGTTTATAAATTATTTTTGTGCGTAAATTAAAATTTTGAAGATCTATTTAAAAATACATTCAATATTTGTCTTTACCGTATGAAGCTGACTAATTTTATAATTCTAAAATTTTCAATCACTTATTTAAAATTATTTATTTTGTAATCTCTTGAACTCAAATATTGGCTAAAAAAACACATATGCTAAATATTTTTCACTAGATTAAAAAAAATATAATTTTCAACAAATCTGAGATATTCATGCGATCATCAATATATTTAGAAAAAAAATAAGGATTTGTTGTAGATAGGGCCAGATTAGTAATAAGAAATATTTCATTATAAATTTTAGGGCAAATTAATTCAGAGATCCTTATAGTTGTCCCTAATTTTTAATGAGCCCCCTGAATTATTTTTTTTTTCTTTTTATCAAATCCATCCTTTATGTTTACTCCGTTTTAGGCGTTAATGCCTAAAGAATAAAACCGTTTGGCGTGAACTATCGGGCTCTAACCAGCGTTTATAGAGAATGATTCATCGTCGTTTGTAGGGGTGAAAGTTAAAAAGTAAGGCATTTTGCTGATCTGTGGGAGTAGAAGTCGAAAGTAACGGATTTAATAACTGATCCGCCGTGCCTGCGGCGGTGGAAATCGAACAAACAGGTAAAGAGAATTTGGTTTTCGAAAAACACCCAAGGCAATTTTTTTTTTTTTTAAATTTTTCTTCTCCGTGGCGTTATGTGTTGGTGGAAGTAGGTGCTGAGTGTTCTTCGTTTTTCTGATCAGTTTCTTTTTCTTTTGGGTGTTTAATCAACTTGTTTTGGCATCTGAAAATGAGTTGTAGTCGAAGATTATGAGCATTGCTAGGGTGAAAATGATGCATCAAATGTTGAAGGAGGTTGCTAAGCTAAGTGTATGGATTTCTCGAAAACAATAGAAAGTCACATTACCCAAAAAAAATTAAGCGTAGAAGGCCTCGGCTGAAGCTCGTGGCAACAGTAAAGTTTAATGGTAGAGAGAAGACAACAAATTCACTTTATTTTTTTTCCCCCCAAAGACGTGGCTCCATTTTCCTACTTGGAATTTTGGTCAAAATCCATCGTGTCAAAAGATTCACTGCTAGTTGCCATGTGGGACTAACGGATCTAACAGCAGAAACTTAAAAGGATCTAATCAAAAAGAAAAAAAAAAGTTCAAGGATCTGATTCAAAACTAGAAAAAACTATAAGAACTGGAAGATTAATTTTTCCTAAATTTTACTTCATCTTCTCTAGATAGAAAGAAATAATAGCAAAGGGTGAAAAAATCAATGAGAGAACAAAATGACACAAGTTTATATCTTGCACCCCATCATTCTTTCTGCTACAGAGATACAACAGGGGAAAGAAAAGGCCCCTGAAACAATGCTAACTGCCATAAACTAAAAATAAATTACAGACAGCTACCCAGCCAACTAAAAATAAATAAACAAAGCCAGATGATGATGATACAGGAGCTGATGATCATGAACAATTAGATCATGTGTGCTCCACATCAAACCAGAAAAGAAGAGAAGTCCGAGCATAAATTACTCTGACTCGTTGCAGTGCAAGATCCCCGCTAGTCAGAACAGCCTTCGCGCCTCCCTCGATCTGAGTTTGAGAAACAAAAACACCATCACCATTGTTCTTCATGGATGAAGGAATCACCTCTCTGCTACAGGCTGTACTCACAATGGGACATGAGAGGTAATCCAGAGGATTAGATTCACACTGAAGTATGCATCCATCTATAGTTAGTCTTCCACTTCTATGGAGCAAGCAGCAACCAAGCTCTGTCTTCACGGTTAGATTTGCTAGTTTGCATGTGGAAAGGAACTCCAATGCACTGCTCAGACAAAATTAAGAGCAGATACAAACATGTTGCAGAAGACGAATTCAGTGGTGACTTTTCTGGAGACCTGTCCATGCTGCTGGATTATGGTTGAGACAACAAAGATAGATTTTGGATATGGTAAATGGTGTTTGCAGTATTGTAAACCATAGTCAAGACATGTAGCTCAAAAGCAGCAAGAGTCTAGCCTTGGCTAGCATCCATTGAACCCAGCAGCATGGAGGTGGGTCTGAATGACCACTTCAGAAGTTCACCAAACAAGGTAATGAAACTAGATAGAAGTTCTGCAAACCTGTCTGAACCTCGAGAACAAAGGAGCATTGTGTCATCTGGAAGTTCGCCCGCACCAACCTAGGCAAAGAAAGTTCAGAATTTCAGATAAAAAAGGAAAGCATGGAAACATTTCTTTACATCAAAATTATTTTCCATGGACTAGTGATAATGGTTAATGGCCAAAGCACCAATTTAAATTAGTGAAGAATTTCTTCTATGTCAGGCAGAGAACAAAACAAGCATACAAAAAGATATGGTCTGATGGCCAGTGTTAATGTAAATTCATCAGGTAACCCACAGTATTGATTTAGAAATTTGTTCCTCTCTGAATGTTGAGAAAAACTCCATAGCAAAGGAAGCTATGCATCACGATGAAGCATTGCCATTTAGTATATGACCTCAGATTGAAAGTCACAGTGACTACAACTGAAAATCATCCAACCACAATGGTATTAAGGACCAATACCAATGAGACAGTGATGATACTAGAGGACAACTAAAAAACGCAGTCACTCGGCACCAGCAAGAGCTATGTGCAATACCTATAGCCAAAAATGCATTATACTTCTTGTAATTATTTAAACAAGAGAAATCATAACAAAGAGGACATAATTTAGAAACAAAGACAAAACTGATTCTTGAAAAAACACTTAGGATATTTTTTTCTTTTCATCTATTTCAGCTGGAAACTAAACGAGTGCCTGTGGATTCTATTGCCCTGGATGAAGGACTTACAAGGCACAGTGGTTTCTTTATCTGAATGTTGGAGACACGATGGCTCCCCCCAGCTGAAACTAGAATGGTATCCCCTGGTCTGAGAGAAACAAAACGATGATCATAACCTATTATGTGATGAGGAAAATCCCAGAAACAAGGCAATGATGACAAACCTAGCTGCAGAAACAGCAGCTTCAATGCTGGGGAAAACACCAGGTTCAGATAAGTCTTTGGCCGATCGATCTACTCGAAGCCACAGGCGAGGATGACATGCCAAGTAATTCCATCTGTGGCAAACGAGGGCGGTGTTATAGCGATCTGCAAACTCAATAGCAGCTCCGTGACAGAAATGACACTTATTTCCATACCACAACCCTACTTCATACTCCAAATCACCAATACCAACTCAAAGAAACATCTAACAGCATAGCCTACACAATCACATCAATCCCCAAAAAAAAAATTCCAAATGAACGAACTTTTGACAAAATCCAGTGTTGGGTCTTCTTTAATTGACCGAAACATGTAACCGCAAAGAGATTAACAAACTCAATAACATGTACAAGATAGAAATGGGAAGAATCCAACTTGAAACAGACCAAAAACTGGGGTATTGCAAAATCAAACGAAAGGAATCAGATATAACAAAACCCAAAAAGGAAGAGAGAAGATAGGGTTTACCAGGAATAGGGGAGAGGAAGCTGAAGATGTGCATAAGACAGCCATCATCAAGATTATTGATGTGAGAAACCGAAGACGAAGAAGATGAGATTTTTCTCCTCAGACTTCGCTTCCAATTTCCCTTATGTCCTTCAGGGATGCTCGGTTTCATCTGAACCATATCCGGATCCAACTCCATTGCCCACCTGCTCCCCTCAATCGGACCCGCTTCAACCTTCTCTCGAGCCTTTTCACGAGATTTTATTTGATCGGCGTCACAACCAACCGACTATAAACGCCCAACACAGCTTTCATATCCTATGCAGTGGCACTGTTTTTTTCTTGGTATGAAAATGGCATAATTTTTTTTTTTCTTTTTCCTAGCATGAGGATGGCATACTTGTCATTCAAGTTTTTTGTCATCTACATGCCATACCAAAGGGCTTGGGTAAATTAATTTAAATAAATGTTTTGTATTTTCATAGATTTTTAAAATTGTTTCTATTTTTATTTAAAAAAACATTTCTGTTTTCATTTTCTTTTATTTTATTTTTAAAAAACACACTACATTTGATCATTATATAAACTTTAACTATGAGTCTATGACCAATTATTATTATAAGTTATCATCATTAACTGAGTAATTATCACAATCAATAGTTTTTTTAGTTCTAAATTGTGTTTAAATTAATATAATGAAACAGATTTTTATTTTATTTTGTTTTTGAAAAATAATTTTTAAAAATTGGTGTACAAAACATTTTTTTAAAAAGATGAGAATAAAACCAAACCACCCCTAATTTTCCCTAATTTTCATATCAATTTTACATTTTTTATTTATTGAGATGAATATATCAATATATATAAAAGTAATAAAACAAAAACCTATAATATTCGTAAATTATTGACTACAATCCAACGGCCCTTCGCATTCTTAGAATCTAAATATTTGACTGTCCAAAATTATGCTATGTTATGGACAATGAAGTGTTTTTTTTTAAATGAGAATTATGCTATGTTATCTTAGAAGCTCCTTGAGAGAAGATTTGAAACTCTTTAAACAGCCCTCATGCATTTCATGAGACATAAGTTGTAGATGCCAAAAAAAAAAAAAATTACTCCTTTCATTAAAAAAAAGTTGAATATTTAAAAATATAAGATATTTTTAATCTTTTGAAGTGTAATTATTTTTTTTTAAAGTGTCCCTCTACCCTCTTAATAATGATTTATATTTATTATAGGATGTTTAATAGAGATAAATATGAAGATATAAAATTAGTTTGAAAATAAATAATAACTTTATTGGGAGTGAGATTTAATTAAAAATACTTTATATTTTTTAATAAAAAAATATTATTTATGACTTATCAATAATATAATTAACTTTTTTGAAAAGTATCTCATGTCAATCACTCGAGATTGTTACCAATGCTATGACAGTATTCCCAAAGTAATGTGGTCTATATCCACCCAAGCTCAAAGTGGATGATCTTGCTATAGAAAATTGGATTATGACTTTTTAAAATATTTTGATTACCATCTTAGTATCAAAATTCTTAGACATTTTAGAAGGCATTAATCTTTGTAGGAAAACAAGTTTGACTAGAATTAATATCCATTATGATTATGATTATGATTATAGAGAACACTTTTGTTATAAGAAATTATTAAAAAAATTAGGAATTTTGTTATGAAAGACTATATGACTTTAACATGCGTTCAAAAAAGCTAACAGATATGCTAATATACTTGCACACCATACATGTGAAAACAATTTAAATCTTTTTTTTAGTCATTCACTTTTAGGATGCAAATTTTTTTGAGAATTTGATATAACTTGAATTTTATATCCCTCTGCATGATTTTTTTTTATGACCTTGTATTTAAAAAAATTGATGGTCTCTCATTTCTAAGATTAGGGACGTAGCCACATTGTAGATAGAGGGGGTAATTATTCCCGTGAAATTTGTAGAAATTACACTTTTTTTTTTTTTATCAAAATTGCACTTGGCCCCTTTCAAATTAGTTGCCCCCAATAAAAAATCAATTGTCAAACTTTCTCTTTAAAATTATCAAGCACACATTTAAAAATATTATTTATTCATATTTATTAGAAAAATAAATTTATGATATAAATGAAATTAAGATATATTTTTAAATTTTTCATGTAATTTTTGGTAAAAAAAACTTCTCATATACTTTTATTTATATATTATTTTAATTATAAGTATATATATTGTCTCATTACTAAATTTTTCTGGATCTGTCGTTGTTGGGAAGTATGGAGCGATTGAACAACCTCTTAACAATGAACGTGCTCACAGTTAGGGAGTGAAAACCACAACCAAAACCAAAATTCAAGATCACAATTTTTCGTGAGACACTAAATACAAGGAAGAGCAGGGTGAGTTATGATGAATTTATGCAGGCTGAGGAAATTACTAACTCAAGTAAAGTTGCAACTTCTTCTTCTTAGTTTTTTTTTTTTTTTGGGAGTAGAAATGGGAACTAAAATTCAACCAAAACTAAAAACAGTACAAAGCACAAAGTAAAGCAGCAAAGAAATGAAAAAAGCCTTCATCAACCACTGTCTTCGATAATAAAAGGTGGGGGTTGATCAAAGATATAAAACTCTTGAGTGATTTTAAAACTATGTTTAACTAAATTATTAGCATCATAATTAAATTGACGGTAAATAAAATTAAGAGAAGCATTACAGGAATGTTTCAACTTAGAAATATCCAAATCAAGATGCAATGAAGAAAATTCCCCATAATACTTTCCCTCATTATGACAATCAACAAAAATTGGGATAATTAATATAGCATAGTGTAGATCTTTTACCTTGCAAACCCATTATTCACTCAAGGCTATTTCTACGTTGCTCTCTTTAGAGTTAGACACATCAATGTAATATACATTTCAATGATTACAGAATTCTTTAGTCTGCCATGATTTGTTTGTTATCATTATAATCTTTTGCTTCAATAGGAGTTGCAATCCTCATTAATTAGAATCTCCTACTTTGACTTAATGTTTCATTGCCTTAACAACATCTTTTACATTAAATTAAATTAAATTTATATTAAAACCTGTGTAAAAATCATGATTGAATTGAAATTTTAAAAGTTTATATTTTTTAACATCTATTTATATAAATAATTTATGTAGGTCATGCCCGTGCAACGCACGGGATTAGAGACTAATTTATTATGTAAAACCTGTTTTTCCTAAGCATTTATACTTAAAAAAAATCAACCCCATGATCATTGAGATCCCACAGATCAATAATTGGGCCAAGTGCAAACGAAGCCCACAACGACAACAGCGATAGCCCAATGGAAAATACTTTGTTACAAAGTACTAGTCTCCTCCCATTTTAAATCCATGCATCTCCTTACAAATTTTTTAATATTTTACAAATTCATAGAAATGTCATCCACACATTTTCTTTGTTTTTTTTTCCTCATAACCCATTCGCCAATGTTTCCAAATGTTTTAAGGAAAGCTAGTGTTCTCATATTTGAGATCACACATGTAATCTTCACGATTAATGACTAAAAGGAAAAATAAAAATGATTTGGATTGGTTTCTCTTTTTTTTCCCTTTATTTTATTATTTATTTTGTTCTTTTCTTTTTTTTTTTTTGTAATACAAAGACAAAACCACATATTATCATTCAGTGCCAGAGTGTTGGAGACTTTGTTCCCTATGCTCTTTCTTCTTTCTTTCTCTCCTTTCTTTTGAATTTTTCTTTGCCTTCATTGTGTATACTCATTAATTACACAATGATAAGTCATCCTCTCAGCCAAAGCTCACTCAAAAGCTTTAAGTAGTGTCTGAGAGTTTTTTTTTTTTGGATGAAATTGGATGACTAAAAGTTCTACATTGTTACTTTGAGAGAATCTTTTAAAGAGAAGTACAATGGTTTGAGATAACTTTTTAAATTATCTTTAACCATCAGAGATCACCGACCCCCCTAATTTGGGGGTTGACGATAGAATTGCTTGATATAAATAACATTATTGTACAATTATCACCATTTTTCTCACCTCCTCTCACAATTTTACTCTCTCCGCCCAAAAACTGAAGAACGTATTATATATAATTAAATATATTAATGTTAGGAGTTTTGCATATATAACTTATGTTATAAGACCAAATTAAGTAAATAACCTAACATTATTATATTTTGTATTATGGCTGATTAATTATATTTATCAATAATATAATATTGTCTATAAATGATATATCTTTATAAATTTTCAATGATAAAATTTTTGTATATTAATAATAAACTCTTGTGTATCAATGTGAAAGACAACACTTTTAAAAATTTTAAAAATTTGGTCTATATTTTCTAGATGCAAGATTTTTTTTTGTCAAGTGGGCCAATTTATCTTTGATTTATAATAATTCTTAAATATTGATTAAATAAAATTGTTTATTCATATGATAAAACTCTCAAATAATAGAATGTTTTATTTCATTCTACTCTATCCTGCTCCTCACTATTTCATTTCATTAATGCTATTTTTTTATTCCATCATGTATCCTCAAACATATCTTTAATGTCGTCATTTGAAGATGAAGAGGAGGAAAATGAGACATTGAAACTCTAACTCAATAGATTATTTGAAGCAGGTCCGAGAAACAATCAAATTATTTGAAGGTATGAAAGGAGGTCGGAAGTTTTAGAAATAAAAAAAGGAGAATTTTAGTGTAGGATCATATATGGAACGTTATTTCAAATCAGGCCGAATAACTTTGGAAAATTGATTATAAAGCTAAGGGACTTATTGAAAATTAGTTTTAAAAGGAAATGATTATAATGTCCTTTAAGATTTTTTTTTTTTTTTCATGAAAAAAGTTCTCCTTCTCTCTCCGCCCTCCCTCAATCTCCAGCCCGATCTAAAGTCGTGGTCCTACTTCGTTTTTGTTTTTCGTTTTCACTGGTCCGATTATTTTCAATGTGTTGTGGCCTTTCCTTTGAATCTGCACTCTCGAAGATAGCACGAAACACCGTCATAGCACACCGCAACAGTTGGTCGGATTCATTGCTCTTAGAGCTCTTGCTTCCTCAATTGGCTCTTCAGAAAATTATAAGTGAGGTATATAAAATTTACATCTTTGTGCCTCTTATTTTTGATAATTTGCATCCTTTGAAGTAAATAAAAAACATTTAGACTTAAAAATTTTTAAATATATAATATTTTAATGATTTAGATGAGATATGAAAAGTTTATTTATAACGAAAGACCATATAAAATTGTTCAATATAATTTTTTAAAATAAAAAATATTGATAAAATTATTTATGTTATTATAATTTTATTTCTACCATAATTTTTATTTTTTAACACATATTAATTTTTTATTAAATTATTTTGCATCCTTTGAACTTGAGCGCTGACCCTGCCATTGGTTTCTTTGCTTCCTTTTATCCATCAATGGCAACAAAAAATGGTCAATCCATTGTGGCACTGCCGCCTTGTCCTGCAATCACTCTCTCGCCACAACCTTCTATGGATGCTTTTTTTTTATCAGTTATCAATAAATTTTAAAATAATTAATTATATTGAGTGAGATTTTATAATAATTTTTTTCATTTAAATAGTGCTAGTCAAGTCAATGATATACGTGAAGTGCCGTTGCTTTGCTTTCCAACTTCTCGACCGACTCAACTTTTTTTTCCATATTGCATTAAAAACACACTATAGCTACAATACTGAATACATGTATAGAGTTTGTAGACTCTTTGCAACATGAATATATATATATATATATATATATCAAAACAAGATCATCGTTTTCAAGGAAGTACCCTAATTATGTCTAATGAATTGTTAATTTAAATGGCGCCAGTCAAGTCAAAAATTTATACACGACGTATGCGTGCCGTTGCTTTGCTTTTCTACTTATCGACCTACCAAAACTGATTTTGTCTTGACCCACTCATGTATTTCACTATAGCTACAATTCAATTCAGGCATGTATAGCTTGGAACGCAATCTGTTGCTCTGTTCCGGTCTATAGTAGAAGATAAAGTTAACAAACTTCAACCTTATTAAGAAATGTTAATTATAATCTTGAAAATATAAAAAATTATATTTCTTCTGTTAAAAAATATAAAGCATTTTTAATCAAATTTTATCCATAAATAAAGTAATTATTAACTTTTAAATTAATCTTATCTTTTGATATTTACTCATATTAAATACTTTATAATAAATATAAAGTCATTTATCAATAGGGATACTTTTGAAAAAAAGTAATGATTACATCTTGAAAAACTAAAAATGCCTTATATTTTTAAATATCTAACTTCTCAAAAATGACTTACATTTTTGAACGGAGGGAGTAACTTTTTAACTTTACCTTTCTTTTTTAATTAATGACTTTAATAAATTGTTGTTTAGGAATTCATATAATAACAATAAATAAACCAAAAAGGTAAAATTTAAAAAAAATCATTAATTACTCTAACTCCATCTTATATTCATATAATCAAAAAAGCTTTCAAATTTCATCTTATATTAAAAATTGAATGGAGTATATCACTAGCTGATTGGGTTGCATAGTGAGCCGTAGGGCTCAACCAAAGATGTACAGAAAAATGGTACTTTCTTTCTTAAAAAATATCTTATATTTTTTGTTTGAATTATATCCTCAATTAGTTAGTTAACTGAATTCAAATTAATATCATATTTTTACATGTACTTTTATTTAATAAGAGGTTTCACTAAAAGGTGAAATGTTAAGTAGTTTATTTATCAATGACATCTTTGAAAAAAAAATCATTAATTAAATCTTAAAAAACTAAAAATGTCATACACATTTGAATATCTAACCTTAAAACAGATGCCTTCTATTTTTTTTTTTAATGAAGGGAGTAAGTAAAGATGGAACCTCCCTTGTTAACAATCAAAGATCATGTAATCTACTTTGGTACTAAAACCAATGTAAATAGCTTAATTAATGTACTATTACCTTTCATTTAAGTCCTTTTTTATGTGATGTGCAATGTAACGTAATATAATGGTATATGATCACTTTTATAAGTGTATAAGATTGATGCAATAATAATTCTCAGAGTATTTTAAGAGTTGAATCTAGAGGACAATAGAAACTTTGTTATGTAATAAAAAAACTAATAGTTTTGGAAAATAATTTAAAATTAATAAAAAATGCAAATAAAAAACAACAATAAAAAATGATGAACCAAATCAATTAAATAAGCGCCAAGAATAAGGATTTATCTGCTAGGATGGCTTATTCTAATCTAATAATTTATTTTTATTTTATTTCATTTCTAGTGACAATGATTTTTAAGATATCCTAATTACTTTTCAGTATATTAGGATGTGTCTAACTAGGAAGGAATTGGCTTTCACCTTTCTCAAAAGGCATTAATTAGATCATCAAGCTACAATTTAAACTATCACAAATTCTAAATTATTTTTAATTTAATTATTTATATCTATCTCTCTAGATCTAGGTTAGTTCTTCACTCGTCAATTCATCGAATAATCCATAAATAGATTATATAACAATTGTCGATATAAAAAGATAAATAAAGCAAGAGAGACAAATATAAATATAAACATAAATTCTCACAGACAAAAACTTATGCTCAACAAGAAAAATAAATAAATAAAATTAAAAGAAAAATTTAATTGACCCCAGTTAGGCTAACCCTACCCAGAATGGGTGCATAAAAAAGAATTCATAGAGTCAATACAAAATCTCACATTAAAATACATAAACAAAATAAGAGGACAAGAGAAAAAAGAAAAACTCCCAACTTATAAGAACTTCTCCACAGTCCGTGATATACCTCCTGATTCTTGTATATGAAATTAGATGATTCAAATGAGGCTACTTAAGGGTTTTTTTTTTTTTTTTTTTGATAAACGGCTCCTTAAGGTTTCTTACGCAGTGTTGGCACCTCAATACCCTAAAAAGCCCATTGGGTCCAACCCTCTTTTTATCGTATAATTAAGATATTTAATTTAATAATTTTATCAGCAGTTGACACGTGTGTCAGATCGACGTCAGTCAGAACGATTTGGAACAAAAACTTCAGGACCCCTGTGGCCTGCTTCATTCATGGCCAGTTGCGAGCTCCATTAACTTTGTCCGGCCTCAGACATAAACACAGGCGAGGATTCTGCGTCTTTGTACTCTTTTGGTCTCTTTTAGCCTTCTTTCTCTGCAATTTACACTAAATGCTCAGTGTGGCGCTAAATCCCTATTTTCCTTCTATTTCATGCCATAATTAAATTGAATATTGGAGGCTAAACCTCATTGAAGGCGCTGTATAAAATGGACCTATCAGTAGAAAATGGAATATAATGTAACATTGAATCAACAATTTTACATGATAATCAGCATACATCAGTACTACGCAGGTGAACTTGACAAGTTCAGATATCTCTTCTTCCCTTATTGAAAGAGAGAATCTACTACAAGATTCAACTGGCAATACCTGTAAGGCTATACAAAATATTAGTACTTATATTTTACAATCATATATTTAATCTTATTAAAAATACAATTGTTAGTCCCTGTATTTTTAGTTTGTATTTGGGTCTTAGTTCCAATACTTTTTTTTTTAAATATCTCTATATCTCTTAAGTTTCATGAGTCTGCAATGTTAGTGCTTATATTTTTAAATATAACCAAAAGGACTTAATAGTAATTAACGTGCACATAAATACTATTATTTCTTATGCTGACTTGTTAAAATTAGTTGAGTTGTATAAAATAAGTAACTGGCAAAAACAAAAAGAACATTACATCAAAATTCTTAAACACATAATGGATGAAGCTTTAGAAAAAAGAAGACATGACGGCTAAGATAAATTAGTAGAAATGTTAGTGGCCATTTTGTTCCCACAATATCCAATTTATCATATAAGTTTACCAACTCAACAATAGAATTAACAAAGTTATGTACACATCAACATATTTAATTCTATTCGTGACAATAAAGGCAAACATTGTAAACTGATAAAACTTAAGGGATTTGGAGCAATGAAAAAAAGTATAAAGGCTAATATCAAAACAGGCTAAAATTATTGCTAGGACCAATAATTTTTTTCCCATAATCTTGATGTTCTAACAGAGTACAATATTATCTATGCTGGTATGTTGATATTCTAAAACCATCCCTTGTTTATTCTCTCATAAGTATTATTGAATAAAGCTAATTAAGGGTGATTGACCATTGGAACTAAGCATAAAGCATTTTTTCTTGCCCCATCAGCACTAACAGATTCATCCATATCAAATTCCTCAGGCTTCATTCCATTGGGAAGCTTCCAATCAAAATGATAAAGCAATTTAGCAATAACCAACTCGATCACTGCATAACCAAATGAGATTCCAGGACATATCCTCCTTCCTGACCCAAATGGAATATACTCAAACTCTGTGCCTCTAAAACTGTACTCAATTGAAGTATTATTAATGAATCTTTGAGGTTGAAACTTGTCTGCTTCATTCCAGTACTTTGGATCTCTTCCAAGTGCCCAAGCATTAATAATAACCCTAGTTTTTTGTGGTATCTCATAACCATTTATTTCACACCTCTTGCTACTTTCTCTTGGAATTAGTAATGGAAGTGGAGGGTGGAGCCTCAAGGTTTCTTTGATCACAGCATCTATATATTTCAGTTTGTGTAATTCTGATTCGTCTACATATCCTTTGTTTTCATAGACCCTTCTTACCTCTCCTTGTGCCTCTTTCATTATCTCTGGATTTTTCAACAACTCAGACATTATCCACTCTATAGTTTGGGCTGATGTCCGAGTTCCAGCTGAAAACATGTCCTGAGAATGGAGTTTTGTGTGAGTGAAGCTCGTATTAAATAAAGAAGTCCCACGTCAACTAGTTAGAAAGTAGATTAGAAATAAAACTTGAAATGTGTCTACGTAAGTGATTTAAGGTACTTTTAATTAATGAAGTAAACATATCTTCAAGCATAATTATAATATAATTGAAGAATTTGATATGGTGTCAAGAATCATTTGATATGGGACAAAAAAGAGAGGTTAAAGATGCATTTTTTTCTTTGAAATATTCTTCAAGGAATGCCCAGCATTTCAAACTCTTCTTCAAAGCAATTTTAATTTTAAAATAATTAAAATGGAGCATTATTTTTGCCCTTATTGTCAAATTTTTAACATTGACCCTTAAAAATATTAATTGAAATTTTAACGTTAGGGAAGTTAATAAAAAAGGCAAAAATACTCCATTTTAATTATTTTATTTCAAGATAAAATTATTCCAACCAATAGTTTAAGGTGTTGGTGCTTTTTGGAGAATATTTTAGGGGCAAAAATGCACCTTTATCCAAAAAAAAACAACAAAAAAGAAGGAAAAAGGAAAATCTTAAAAAAGTGAAGAAAGAAAAATGAAAACATGAGACCTCTTGGGCTTAAAAAAATTGAAGCCTGGACAAAAAGAAGAAAGAGAAAATAGTTGAGGAAATATTAGAAAAAAAGTCTCACACCTAATAATTAATATATTAAGAATATATAAAGCTTGTCATGTATTTAATCAAGTGGTCTAATCTGTTTTAGTGAAGGAAACTGTCTTCAGAACACACTTAATATGGACATATAGAGACTTTCACATGCATATATATGAAGTAATTAGAGAGGATACATAATATAAGTGTTAAGGCTGAGATCATCACCAGAATTACAGCTTTGATATTGTCATAAGACAATTGGATTTCAAGGTCGTTGTCCTTTTGGATCTTGAGAAGAACATCAACGAGATCTTCTTCTTGATGATTCACAACGTCAGGATCATCATCATCATCATTCTTGTTCCTGATGATATTCTTCTTCTCTTCATGATCAGTAATGACATCCTGCAATATCCTATCACAATCTCGATGCAGCTTCTCAATCTTAGCTTTCATCCCAGTAATCACAGGAAGAATCTTGAGCGAAGGAAAAAGATCAGCGATCTTGAATCCACTTGCCAGCCCTACCGTACGTTGCAAAATGGACAACACAGCTTCAACGTTCTTGGACCTACCAAAAGCAGCACGAGCAACAATGGAATTTGTGAGAGCGAAACTCTTTTCACGAAGATTAATAGCAGAACCTTCATGTTCAGTCATGAACTTGACAAGTTCAGATATCTCTTCTTCCCTTATACTTGAGAACGATTGGACTCTCTTCACAGACAAAAGCTCTAAAGTACAAATCTTTCGGAGCTGCCTCCAATAATGTCCATATGGGGCAAAGGCAATATCAGTATTGTTGTAGCCAATGATTTGAGCGGCAAGAAGGTTTGGTCTGTTGGCGAAGATGTGGTCATGAGTTTTCAAAACCTGTTTGGCTATTTCTGGGGAAGTGACAATGATAAAGCAAGTTTGGCCAAGCTGAAGATGCATGAGAGGTCCAAACTTGTTGGCAAGGTCTCTCAGGCAGTGTAGGGGCGGTGACCCTGCAAGTTGGTGTAAGTTACCTAGGAATGGAAGCTTCCATGGACCTGGGGGTAAGGTTTTGTTGGATTTCTTGAATGATGATGATGGATTTATTAGACTCAGAAAGAGCAAGAAGAAGAAGAAGAATAAGAGAAGAGAATATAGGATCCCAATCTCCATAACCAAAGAAAAGGAAATTAATGGTTATTGGTTACTTAGAAGAATTGATGAGTGCAATCCTTTAGTCTTTATATATTCTGAACTAGCATATTATACTCCACCATGCATTGCATGGTAGTGTATACTTTATATTTTTGACAACTAAGCATGTCTTTTATATGTTTGAAAATAATTTAGATCAAATTTTGTGTCCTCATCATTATTAAAAAAATGATATAGATCACTTTACAATTAATTACAGAAAATAAAATAATAATTACAACAAAATATTCCCATTAAAAAAAAATCAAAGGAGAGTAACTTCATGATACTAGCTCTATTTAAATTTTATAGTTAGGTATTGTGATATATTCATAACTTTGAAATCTTGTCTTCTGATACATTTTTTTCCTTCTTATTTTTAGTTTCGTGAATTGAAACAGTCAACTTTTTTTTTTTTAAAAAAAAAAAGGAGTTGAAACAGTCAACAATGCCATTAATCATTCGAATGCGGAAGTCAATATATCATCATCGTCATTACACATTGCTTGCAAACTATAGATAATATAACTTATTTTAGGCTTCACCTAAGCTTAAAGCTCGGGCAATACTTAAAAGCATGGGCTCACATTCTAATTTCAATTATAATTAAAAATGATTAGGGACTAATGAAGATTAATTTTTCATATGATGTTTATACCAAACATATAATATACTAAGCAAATACCATATTCTTCTTATTTTTTTAATCTAATAATCTAATATCTATTATTATTGGAACATATTTAAATATTTTCTTATCCAATCGAATGTAACTCTTTTAAGATACTCTCTTTCATTCATAAGATTCAAACGACTGACTTTACTTAAGCTAGAGAAATCCAATCCTTTAATTTCCATTTAATTTAATTACTTCTAGTCATGTTTTTCTATTTATTTTTCTTTTTTAATTGACTAGATACTCAGGCTCATGTGGTGCATTGTGTCTCATGTAAATTTAGAGTTTGTGAATTTTTTTGTTTATATTTATTAGATATATAGATATTAGATTAACTACATTGATATATAATACTCCCATCTATTTTCAACTTTTAAAAATTATTAAGATAATATATTTAATGAATTGCTCGTTATAGACATTATGCCTATTAAAATATTAGTTAGTATGATTAAAGTCTGACTATTGCTATATTAAATCAATAATCTCTACAGTCAATGTCTCTGAATAATCTATCTAATTAATTTTAAAATATTGATTTGAAGGGAAGAAGGCAATTTAAACAAGTATTCCATATTTTGTTAACGCGATATAGAAGAACCTTTCAACTTGCAACTTGCAAGAAACTTCCAAGCTGTCAATTATTTTTTTTTTATTTTTCTATATTTTTTAGACATAAAACTGTAATACATTTAATTTAATTATAAGTGGCATGATTATGACTATTGTTAAATTAACAATAATCTCTAAGTCAATGTCTTTTTTTTTTTTTGGGGATACCATTCAATTACATGTCCATATTGATTTGACTAATGGTCTAGTTTTTAAAAATATTGACCAGAAGAGGGAAGACAATTTATACAGTGCAAGTATTGCATATATTTTATCAACCATGAAAAGCTTTCAAATTTTATTTTTACTAGTCACCTGTAGGAAATTACCAAGTTGTCATTATTATTATTATTTTTGTTTTGGTGTGAATATGAAATATCCTCTATTAATGATTGCCCTCTTTTAAAAGCATAATTTTAAAATCTTATCGGGTTCTCAATCCGATGTGCCCGAATAGCTCAAGCAAGGTTGGGTTGACTAGATTTAAGGATGAAATCGTAATCACTCACGCTGCCCCCAGTTGGAAGCCTCCCAAAAACTTTTTTTTAAAAAAATATTCACATAGATTGAAATTTAAAATATTGTGTATAAATAATCATAGCCTCTTTCATTATGATAAACACTTATCAATAGGGAAAATGAGATATCAATCTTCTTCAACCCAACATAAGCGTTTCTTATAGAAAAAAGTGAGATAGTTCAGGACCATCTAATGGGGAAAATGATGTTAGACTATTTTATGATATACTTTGTAACAGGCTTAAATTTACAAATCGATTTTTCACAAATTATTAAAACCCTTATCATGGTAGAAAAATTTTACCATGATGCATTCAAGACAATATATCACAAGTCTTAAAATATCCCAAAAAGCAATTAGAACCATGAGGGACAGACATGATCCTCATGGCATATTATTCAAATCAGGTCATGAATCAAAAGGGACAGACATAATCCTCTTGAATATATAAATATATTTAATAAAAAGAATTAGAATTTACATGCTCCACAAAAAAGATATATCCTAAGTTGGCACAAGATACATTGTATAATCCAAAATAAGAGGCAACGTAAAAGATGGTATCTCATACACCATAGTTACACCTCTGGTGCTTTCTCGGCCGAACTCGCTCCTGTAAAAATATTAACCACGGGGAATGAGACTTAAAAGTTCCAGTAACCAAAAATTAATATGTAATGATGCATGCGGATGTAACTAATCATGCGATTGCTAAGTGGGCACACAAAACATTTAACCGAACAATATTTTCGAACGAACCGAACAAGTATTAAATTGCATGACTGCACCTTATATCCTCCTTTCGCTATGCTTGGACGCCAAATCACCCGGCCAAAGGTGAGTTGTGTAACATCCTAATTTTTAAATTAAAAAAATTTATGGAATTTAAGTTTTATTAAAAAATGATGATAATAATAGGAATTTATATTATTTGAGGTTATTTGAAAATAATAATATGGTTAGGCATTTAATTATGAATTAAAAAACTAGGTTTAAAATTATATAAGAAATATTTTGTTAAGATATAATTTTAAGATTTAGAAAAAAAATTATGTGTGTGAGTGAGTTAAAAAAAAAGAAAAGAAAGTTAAAAAAAAAGGGGGGGAAGGGGGTTTAGTCCCATATTGGTTAGATGTGGGAATGAAAGGCGCCTCCTCATATATAAAAGGAGGAGGCACATTATGGAAGAAGCATGAAGAAATTTTTGTTGCAATTTGTGAAAATTGCAACTAAAGGCTCAAGATGCAATTTGTGAAAATTGCAAGTAATGGCCTAAAGGTTTGAATAATTAAATTCAAACCTATATTTTTTTAATATAATTGTGGGACCTACAATCCCATTTTTATATTATTTTTCTCTCTTCCTCTCACATTGCTCGGCGTGTTCTCGCAAGGGGGATTCTTTTCTTTTTCTTCAGGTATGTTGCAACTTTCCTGTTTAGATTAACATTTAAAAAATTATTTAATTACAAAATTAATTTTATAGTTATTTTTTAAATAGTATTAGCTTTCTAGTGATATGATTATTTTGTAGAATAGAGTAAATATTCTGATTAGAATTTTTCTATAGGATAGTTAATCTGATGATATGATGGATTAAAAATATATGTTAAAGCTCTTAGGCATATAATAAATATTATAGAATATTTTCTTGAGTTGAAATTCATGTTTAAGAATTTTTGAGTTAAAATCTAAGTCTATATGGTTGAATTTATGTGGAATTTGAGATGTAGGGATGAACTTGTGATTATTAAATATTTATTTAAGTATGAATAGATATTTTTGAGGTTATAGAAAGGTGATTTGAGGCTTAAATATGATTTATTAAGGTATGAAAATTTTAGAAAAAAAGAATTTGGGAAGTTAAATGAGGTATAAATCTTAAATTAGTGTTAATATGGATTTTAGGTCTAAGACTTTCTAACTCTTTAATTTAGAGTTATTTATTAATTTCAATGTAAAATTAATATATAGTATTGTGAAATAATTATGTAGATTATATTGACAAAGATAGTGGTGAAAGAGGAGTTGTGAAGGAGAACTTGTTATTCAAGATACAAGGTAACCATTATTAATATGTTGTGATGAGTGTGTTTGTGAATGGTTATGTGTTGTTTTGTTGTTTGAAAAAATTATGAATTATTAAAAATAAATACTGTTATATACTTGTTTGAAATTATTGCCAAGTGGGTCAAAAATTTATTTTTGTTTATCATGATGAGATATTATTGTTCGGATATATTTTTGTTTGGATATTTGAATGATGCATGACTTGTCAGGGTATTTTAATATATGGTGTTAATGAGAATTTCTATTCGGTTAATTATTACCACGTGGTAAGCCCTCATTGGACCCAATGAGTGGCGTGTCGCTTGGTTCAACTCACCTTTGGCTGGGTGATTTGGCGTCCGAGCATGGCGAAAGGAGGATATAAGGTGCAATCATGCAATTAAATACTTGTTCGGTTTGTTTGAAATATTGTTTGATTAAATGTTTTTGTGTGCCCACTTAACAATCGCATGGTTAGTTACATCCGCATGCATCATTACATATTAATTTTTGGTTACTGGGACTTGTCTCATTCCCCGTGGTTAATATTTTTACAGGAGAGAGTCCGGCCAAGAAAGCACCAGAGGCGTAACTTTGGTGTATGAGACACCATATTTTACGTTGCCTCTCATTTTGTATTATGCAATGTATCTTATGCCAACATAGGACATTTCTTATTTTGACAACATGTAAACTCTAATCTTTTTATTAAATATATTTATATGACCAAGAGGATTATGTTTGTCCCTCTTGATTCATGACCTGATTTAAATATCATGCCATGAGGATCTGTCTGTTCCTCATGGTTCTAATTGCTTTTTGAGATATTTTAAGACCTGTGGTATATTGTCTTGGATGTATCATGGTAGAAATTTTCCTATCATGATAAGGGATATGATAAGGGTTTAATGAAAAAAATGATTTATTAAATTAATAATTTGCAAAAAATCGGTTTGAAAATTTGAGGGTGTTACAAGTTGGACCAAGCGACACGCCACTCATTGGGTCCAATGAGGGCTTATCACGTGGTAATAATTAATCGAACAGAAATTTCCATTAACACCATATATTAAAATACCCTGAAAAGTCATACATCATTCAAATATCCAAACAGGAATATATCCGAACAATAATATCCCATCATGATAAACAAAAATAAATTTTTAACCCACTTGACAATAATTTCAAACAAGTATATAACAGTATTTATTTTCAATAATTCATAATTTTTTTCAAACAACAAGACAACACATAACCATTCACAAACACACTCATCACAACATATTAATGATGGTTACCTTGTGTCTTGAATAACAAGTTTCCCTTCACAACTCTTCTTTCACCACTATCTTGTCAACACAATACATTGTTATTTTATAATACTATATATTAATTTTACATTAAAATAAATAACTCTAATTTAAAGAGTTAGAAAGTCTTAGATCTATAATTCCATATTAACATTAATTTAAGATTTATGCCTCATTTAACTTTTCAAATTCTTTTCTAAAATTTTCGTACCCTAATAAACTATTTTTAAGCCTCAAATCACTTCTAGTATCACAATTTCATCCTTCTATATTCTAAAAATTCATCCAAAAATAAATTAAAAATTTAAAATTATCCTGAAGCCTCAAATCACCTTTCTATAACCTCAAAAATACTATTCATACTTAAATAAATATTTAATAATCAGAGGTTCATCCCTACATCTCAGATTCAACATAAATTCAACCATATAAATCTAGAGTTTAACTCAAAAATTCTTAAACATAAGTTTTAACTCAAAAAAATATTCTATAATATTTATTATACCTCTAAAAACTTTAACCTATATTTTTAATCCATCATATCATCAGATTAACTATCTTATAGAAAAATTCTAATCAAAATATTTGCTCTATTCTACAAAATAATTATATCACTTGAAAAGCTAATACTATTTAGAAAATAACTATAAAATTAATTTTGTAATTAAATAATTTTTTAAATGCTAATCTAAACAGGAAATTGGAGCATACCTGAAGAAAAAGAAAATAATCTCCCCTTGCAAGAAAACGCCGAACAACGTGAGAGGAAGAGAGAAAAATAATATAAAAATGGATTGGGTCCTAAAATATATTAAAAAAAACTATAGGTTTGAATTTAATTATTCAAACCTTTGGGCCATTATTTGCAATTTTTACAAATTACATTTTGGCCCTTAGTTGCAATTTTCACAAATTGCAACAAAAATTTCTTCATGCTTCCTCCACAATGCGCTCCTCCTTTTATACATGAGAAGGCGCCTTTCATTCCACATCTAACCGATGTGGGACTAAACTCCCTCCCCCTTTTTTTTACTTTCTTTTCTTTTCTTTTTTTTTAACTCACACACACATAATTTTTTTTTTAAATCTTAAAATTATATCTTAACAAAATATTTTTATATAATTTTAAACCTAAAGTTTTTAATTCATAATTAAATGCCTAACCATATTATTATTTTCAAATAACCTCAAATAACATAAATTCCTATATCATCATCATCATTTTTTTAATAAAACTTAAATTTTATAAATTTTTTTATCTAAAAATTAGGATGTTACATACTCCCCCTATGCTATTTATAAGTTAGAGAGAGAAAAATTTTTTTGATCCTATTTATAAGTCATATCATTAAATTTTTATTATAAATTTTATCTTTTACTCTCCATTAAATATTAGAGAGAAAAATGTTATTGAATTATGTATATTTAATAGGAGTAAAGTTAAAAACTTATTAAATTTTAAGATAGAGTTAATGAGTTTTAAAATTTTTCTTAATCCTAGTAAAATATGTTGGAAGACTTATAAATAGTACCAAAAGAGTATGAATTTACATTAATTAATTGTTCAATATATTATAAAGTTTAAACCAACTAGTTTAATTAATTATTGAGTCCAAAATAGATTGATCCTTTTATTCTCTTGTGTGGAACTTGATAAATAAACCACACAAGTTTATTTTATATAGAATCCAACCTACAACTCTTTTAAGAGTTAACTGGTTCCTTATTATCATATTAAGTCATAGATTATAAAAAATTATTAATTAATAATTCATAAGTGAATTGACTTCGCCTATTTGCTAGGCAGACATCATGCAACATGCATTATAAGCTTCCATATGAAATACTCTCTCCATTTAAAAATATAAGATATTTTTTATCGAATCTTTACCCCTAATAAAGCGTTTAATTGTTTTTAAATTAATACTATCTTTTCAAGTTTACCTCTATTTAATAGAGTATTTTACTTTAAAATAAATATAAAATAATTTATTCATTAGATGTATTTTTTAAAAATAATAATTAATGCATTACATTTATAAATTTTTAACTTCTCAAAAAATAAATTATATTTTTTAACATAAAAAGTATTCAACTATCGAGTAACTCACTTCTTTCTACACATTAGAGGTGATTGAGATTGTTATGAGTTTTTTTTTGTTAAAATGTACCTTTAACTTTTTTATTTTATATAAAATTTTATTTTAATTCTTTAATTTTATAAAATATTTTTTCAGTTCTTTAACCCAAAGTTAATTTTATCAACAAGAAATTTTTATATTAAACTTTTAAATATTAATAAAATATTATCTTGACATATTAAATTTAATTTTTTAAAATAAAAATTATTGACATACAAATACATTTGAAATTAACAGTATTAGGAATAAAAATTGAAAAATTATTCTATAAAATTAAAGCATTAAATTAAAACCTGTTATAAAGTTACAAAATCAAATGTGTATTTTAAGTGATTTTTTTTTTAAGTGGCTCAGAAGTATTGAGGACAATTTTATTTAAGATTTAACCACAAGAGCATCTCTATTCTTCAATATTGATTGTAAAAGTATGACACAACTGCAAAAACCTTAAAATACCACAAATGACCCAGGTCCCGGGGCGAATAAAAACTTTGACACAATGCGCATTCCTGTTGAGAACTAGTGAAAGTCCTTGTGAGAGAAAGACGAGAGAAATGCTCATAAGAGCTGCTTTTGAACCAATTCTTAAAATTTAGACAAAGACAAACAAAGACCCTTTAAATTCAACCCAATGAATAGTTTTCTGATGTAGCATATCAGCCATTCTTCCTGGTAGTGAATACTGAATACTTCAATAGGAGCCATTTTTTTTCACTCTCAAGTTCAAGCCAGAAATTCCCTTTTGTTTCTGAGGCTGCACTTTTATACAAGAGAGGAAAAATATGAGTTGACTTAGCATATGAAAGAGGAGAGAAGAATAGAATATGACCTCTTGTCCTTTCTTTGTATAAGAGGATGAATTTGCAGAAATATGGATCATTCTCATTATGCATCAAATCTCAGGAAGAAAATTTAGTAACAAGGTCTAGAAATGGATTAGGCTGTTAAAAAGACGCAGTAAGCCTGTCATTTCAAAAACAACTTGAACTGGAAAATTACATCTCATTAGAAGAAAAGATTGACAACTGATTTGGAGGAACTCATATAATGAATCCCCACAAAAAAGATTTCCTTAAACTCTCCAAGTTGCTGATAACATTCTCAAAATTCAAGTTTCATTCCTGCTTAGGAAGAAAGTAGGTTTTTTCTGGAAAGAAAAACAGTTTAACTGTGCATCTAACTGTAATATTTTTGCAAAGAAGTTGTAGATTGCTTTGGACGATCAAGTGAACTAAATTTGGTAATGTTTTTCTCCTTGTCAAGCGAAATTGAATTTATGGGTGCTGAGGACACAGCAAGTTCAACAGAGCTAACTACAAAGCGGAGTGCTTCCATACCTTATGATTCAATCTTGATAGATTTTGATTTTCACTTCAACACCATTCATTCCTTAATGTAGAAGTATCCTTCGGCGAACCCAATGAAATCTGCACCGAAATTTAGAGCATTACGCTCTTCACCAGGGCAGTACACTGTATGTAAGGAGAGAGTAACAAATTTCATTATGTGACCAAAATGAAATGGAAGGCTTTATTTTTGGCTGCTTGTAAGTAACATATGACCCGATACTAGCTAGGAATGGGATGGCAATGCAAAGCATTTAAGTTTAATCAATGTTATTCCAATGAGAGGTTGAGAAGGACCCTTACAGCCTCAAACCCCCCAACTTGGTGAGTTCATTCTCAAAAAATAACACTGTGTTGATATTCTTAAAAAGATAAATGGATCTTGAACAGCTACATGAAGTGAAAATTTCTTATCGAATCATTCATCCTCTTCCAATCAGGAGAAAAGATTCAAGAATTGTAGTCACCTTCCCCAGAAATGTGTAGAAAATTGTTATGTGTAGTTCCCACAAGCACCACTTGATAAGTTACTATTCTATATGCCAAACAAAAATTCAATTGTGATAAGGTGAATCAAGTCTGAGGTCAACGCTATTTGAAAAGGGAGAATGGTTCCTCACCAAATATCTTCTTTAATATATTTTTGTCTACACTTCTAATTCATTCATTCCTTTAAGATGTTTCCTTCATTGATCTCTTTTAAATCTACAATGAAAAGTAAAGAGGTAAATTTTGAGCTATAGGTAACTACACTATTGCACATCAAGTGAGACATATTCTCGTCTAAATGGTGAGTAGAGATTATATATTTCACTGTGGGATGTTCAGGAATATTTAAGTAATAGAAGAATTCATTTCATTGTGGGATCAAATTAAACAACAATGAAGGAATAATCTCAACAACAGAGGAATCTCATAATAGGAATTTACCAAAAATACACATGGGAAGGTCTTAGGCATGCAATAATTTGAAATAATGAGAAAATTCAAGAAGCATAATTACTCAAATGGAGAAATGGTATAGTTTCACAGGATAATGCAGTCAAAGAAACCAACCTTACAGTAGTACCAGGTCATCACACCTCAGCTCCATCTTGTGGCATATGATATTGCAACCCCATTTCCATGAATTAAAGATGCCTTTTATTGTTGGCTTGGCTTAAAAAAAATGCCTTTTATCAATAAATGAGAAGATAATTAATTGGATAAAGTCAGGCAAGCAAACCTGGCAAACATATGCAGCCCCATCAAATAAGATTTTAATGGCAATGAAATCCATCTGCAGACAATGAGCACCTCCTGTCCTGAAAAGAAAATACAAATGTGAAACATGAAAAGTCAAGATGATACGCCAATATATAAAATTTCATAATTGAATAAAACAAATTATACAAATTAAAGGGCCAACTTAATAGAGACAGAAGCCCCATCAAGCCACTGCTCCGTCACGTAGAATATAACACTCCTACTTCATTTTCATGAATAAATTAAAGGGACTTTTATTAGATATCAAGGAGGAGATACTGCTAGAAAGTTACCAGACATAACAGCATATATAGGAGTCATCTAGGGGCAGCGTCTACATCTTCACTCAGTCTTCATGACCAGATACTTATGGTTGGGATGTGATAAATTTTGGGTCGATCTTCTCCTTTCTTCCTCTTGGCACGCTGCTTAAGCAATGGACAATCATAACGGATGCTTAATTCAGAAAGGGATCTCGGTATCTTCTGGCATGTCTTTGATACTCAGTATTGGACATTGACAAAAAGATAAGGATCTAAGAGAATGGAGGTGGAGAAGACCCTTGTAATTTATTCCTTTTAATTTTGAGCATTGGTCAAATGAAAGAGTGTGAAGAGTGGGTGGAAACAATCCCTCCTCAGGGAATGACTCCACATCTTCAAAGTCATCACCAATGGTAAGTTCTTCCAAAGAGAGGATCTCATGCAATCCCCAATCCTTGCGAGACGCAATGAGTTTGGGGCAATTTATGATATGAAGATGTTTGAGGTTTGAAAGCATGCCTCCAGAGGGAAGTGGTTCTATCTCCGAACAATTTTTTAATGTCAAGTCACAAAGAGGTAAAACCATGCTTGTCAAGCACCATGTTGGCATGTCTTTCGTTGAAATCTCCTTACATATCTCTAACCGCAGCTTTTCGATGGTAAAGGCCAGGGGAAGTGAAGTCTCTAGATTTGGGCACCCTTCAATTTCTAAAATTTTTAATGAAGGAAGGCGCTGAGGTAGTGACATCGTCAACCTTGGACAAAAGCATATAAAGAGTTCTTGAAGACATGGGAAATTATCACAGTCATAATATATATTCCATTCTTCCCATGCTTTCATTCCATCGATACATAAATATGAAAGGGACTGAAAAGGAGTAGTTGAGGAGCCATTGCCATAAAACTCTGGACCAATCACCTTTATTCCATCCAATCCGCTAATAACAAGTCTCTCAAGGAAAGGTAGTTACCCAAGTGATGGCAAGTTGACGCAGTATTTACATCTCACCAAATATAAAGATACTAAATTGGGAAGATGAGACTCACTCAACCAATTTGGAAATCAAATGCCCCCGTAACTTTCAACAGATAGCACTTTTAGATTATAATTTGGCTCCAGCCCTCCAATATGTACTCTTTTTGTTTTTGTGACACTTCATGATGTTTAATCCATCCCCATCTCAAATTTCAAATTGACCCCTCTAGCATTCATAGGGTCACTTGCATTCTCTAGATTCAAAATATTTAATGTACCCCTTAAATGATTTAGGCCTCCTAATTCCCTTAAATCATATGCACTATCTTCCCTCACAACAAAATGAGTCATTGTCCGGAGATGCTTGAGCTTTCCCATGTACCTAGGGGTCTTCCGTATGCAGTAATAACATCCTTCTAAGTCAAGATGATGCAAGTTAACAAGTTTGTGTAACTTTGATGGCAACTTTCTCAACTTGTAGCAGTTTTTTAATTTCAACGTTTGCAAAGTAATCATTGAACAGATTGAATTTGGCAACTTCTCAATATTCGATATAGAAAGATGTAAATAACGTAAGTGCATCATATTGTTGATACTGTTTAACAACCTTTTGACATTCCAAGCCTCATCCAAAGATAATGAACGCATGGATTTTAGATGATTAAACCATTTTGTAATCTAAGGAAGCTACGTAATTGGTGGCACATAGAAATGTTCTTGAATTTGATAGGATAATCATGGGTTGGGCATGAAATGTAACGAATCTCCGTTGAAACTTCTTGCACCCACTTGCCCTCTAGCCGCAAACAAACCTTACCCATCACAGAGTTGGCCAAGTCATTCAAAGGGTCATGCATGATATGTTAACCTTAGTATCTCAATTCTCACAAATCAAATAAGATTTAAGGATAGTGATGTACGTACCTGAAGAATCCATGGTTGAATGCGAGACCTTGATTACCTCAAGTATAGACAGACGCACAACCCACTAGACCCCCATAGTCTTTAGAGAGTGCAGAGATAATGGAGCAGAAGAAAATGTATTGTGTGTATAGTGGTTATCAACTGATCGACTTATAAGAAACAGATCAGTAACTGCTTTATTAAATAATTAAATAATTATATTCCATTATCTCTGACTCAGTAGTTAAGAGAAAGGGAATAACTGACGGCTACTGGGTTGTGGGTTAGGCATCTGCCCATTGGGCTCACTTGTGTGGTCTGCCTATCACGGTCCACACAGTATCATAAAGACTAATCTATTTGGGTTTATTAATTAATGTTAATACATAAATAAATATTCCAACAATCTCCCACTTGGATTGTATTAATTAAGCAAGTTGTATAAGCAAGCCACAAACAAAATTCAGAAAATGAAACTTCACAAAATCACTGGATCCTATGAGGAAACAAGTGATATAATGTCTCATAATCTGAATAAAATATGAAATTTTTATTCCAACACAGCTCAGTAAGATAACAATATAAATCATTGATTCTTATAGGGAAACAAGTGATATGCATAGCGTACCACAACAAAATCATTGAATCCTATAGGGGTACAAATGATATAGATGCATTTAACTGAACTGAACATAACTCACAGAAGAAAATAAAGCTTAAAGAGAAATTGCAACATAAAAGATTTTCAAACTCCCACTAAGCCAGGGCATTAAAAGAATTCACAATACCCATACAAGTTGCATGATTTTGAAAAACTTCTACAGGTAAGCCCTTGGTCAATGGATTTATAAGCATCTGCGTGCCAAGAATGTGTACCACACGGGTCTGAGATTCAGTAATTTTCTCTTTCATAAACATAAGTTTGATATCAAAATGCTTTGCACAACTAAAATTTCTATAGTCATTAGCATAGTATACTGCAGATTTGTTATCACAGTAAATGGTTAGAGGACATAATATTAACTCAACTAGGCGCATGCTAGATATCAACTTCCTCAACCATATAGCGTGACGTGTAATCTCAAAACAAGCAATATACTCAGCTTTCATAGATGAAACTGCTGTAAGTGTCTGTTTCACACTTTTTCAAGAAACAGCTCCTCCAGATAACATGAAAATGTAGCCAATCGTGGATCTACGATCATCTAGACAAGAGGCAAAATCTGAATCTAAAAAGCTGACAATTTCAAAATTTTCTAATCCCTTAAAGTCATAATCAGAATACCTAATAACCTCAAGAGAATTTGTCCTTTTGTAAGTCAACATATAATTCTTCGTACCTTGAAGATACCTCATAACTTTCTTAGCAGCTTTCCAATGATTCAGACTTAGATCATTTAAGTATCGACCTAGCACTCCAATGGCAAAGGCTATATCTAGCCGAGTACATACTTGAACATATATAAGGCTGCTAATAATAGAAGCGTATGGTATCTTTCTCATTTCAGCCCTCTTTTGATAATCTTTGGGACACTATAACTCTGACAATAGCTTAACTTTCTGAACAGGAGCAGGTAAGGGAGAACATGAATCCATTCTGAATTTCTTAAGTACCCACTCAATATTGGTGGTTGTGATAAACCAAGAATACCACGATATCTTCACGATGAATCTGTATCCTAAGAATAAATGAGGCTTCACCCATGTCCTTCATGTCAATATAGCTAGACAATAGGTGTTTCATCTCATTGAGGAAATCCATTGATTGCTGGCTAATAAGATATCATCAACATAAAGAACAAGAATGGCAAAATTGCTCCCATCAAACTTTTGATAGATACACTTATTCGAGACATTCTCAACAAAACTGAACGAGGTGATAACTTCATCAAACTTCAAATACCACTGCCTAAAAGCTTGTTTTAGCCCATAGATGGATCTCTTCAATCTACACACTAGATGTTCTTTACCAGATTTAACAAAACCATCAGGTTGTGTCATGTAGACTTCTTCATACAACTTGCCATTCAAGAACGCAGTCTTGACATCCATCTGGTGAAGATCAAGATCAAACTATATAATTAAAGCTATTACCATTCTAAAAGCATCTTTGGTGGATACTGGAGAGAAGGTCTCTGTGTAATCAACACCTTCTTTCTAATTGTAGCTCTTAGCTACAAGTCTGGCTTTGTATCTATCAATTTCACCTCTAGCTCTTTGTTTTGTTTTAAAGACCCACTTGTAACCCACTAGTTTAAAACCCTTTGGTAGCTCTACAAGCTCCCATATGTGATTGTGGAATATAGAGGCAATTTCTTCACTCATAATCTCTAACCATTCAGAAGAATACGAGCTAGAAATAGCCTCTTGGTAAGATATCGGGTCTAAATTATCAATAGCATTTAAATCAAATTCCTATAAATACACCATGTAATCATCTAGAATAGCAGTCCTGTGAACCCTTTAGGGCCGTCTTGGTTCAACAACCAGATCCTCATCACCTTCTAAAGGTGGTTCATCTTCAGTTTCATCCTGATCCACAACATTATTTCTATCAACATGAGGGGTTGTCACGATAGGCATAGGCGAAATACTGCTTTCATTATGTAAAGTAATATGCCTAGGCACAGAGCTCCTACTGTCTAAGGCATCTTCAAAGAAATAAGCTCGGTCAGATTCAATAACCTTAATAGTGTGATTTGGACAATAGAATTTATACCCACAAGATCTGATGCAATAGCCAATAAAGAAAACATCAATAGTTTTAGCATCAAGCTTTATCTATTGGGATTGTAAGGTTTTGCATGTGCTTTACAACCTCAAAATCACATATGCTTCAGTGCATGAGTCCTTCCAAAATACAATTTATATGGAGTCTTTGGAACTAACTTGCTCGGAATTTAATTGAAAATATAAATAGTAGTTTTAAGCGCATCACCCCACAAGAATTCTGGCAATGAAGAGTGACTGATCATGCTTCTAACCATATCCATGAGAGTACGATTTTGCTTTTCTGCAACCCCATTCTGCTGTGGGGTACTAGGTAAAGTATACTGAGCTTCAATGCCATGCTCTTAAAGGTATAAAATGAATAGCCTAGGGTTCTTGCCAGTCTCAATATATCTCCCATAAAATTCTCCTCTTTTATCAGATCTTACACATTTGATCAACTTGTCAGATTTCAATTCGACTGCTGCCTTAAAAGTCTTGAATGTATTAAGAGACTTGCCGTTTTTATGCAAGAGTTCAATCCATCCATGACTAGAGTAATCATATGTGAAGGTGATGAAATATCTGAAATCACTTATAGCCAGAGGTGTGATAGGTCCATAGATGTCAGTATGGATTAGGTCTAAAGTATTTTCAGACCTCTTTGCCTTTTTGATTCTAGCTCTTGTAAGGAATTTTCCCTTATACAATCAACATAAGTCTCAAAATCTGAGAAATCAAGGTCTTATAAGATACCTTGCTTAGCCATGCGCTTCAATCTCTCTCTAGAGATATGACCCAAACGACGATGCCATAACATAGAGGAATTATTATTAGGCCTTTGACATTTATGCCCAATGGCAGCATTGATATAGAGGTTAGGAAGTTTAAGTGACCAATCATTCAATTAATATAAATCATATATCAAGGAAGTGTAACCAACATTAATAGAATCAAAACAAATATTAATTTTCTCATTTCCTTGGAAGAATGAATGGCCACAAATATCCAATGGAGAAGTTGAAATCAAATTCCTTTTCGCAGAAGGTACATAAATAACATTGTTCAAATTTAAAACATGACTAGAATTTAAATACAAAGAAATACTTTCAATGCATTTAACTGATGCCTTGCTCCCTGCTATGCCAAAGACTGACCTCTGTGCCTCACTTGGAACCGTTTAGTTTCTTTGCCCCTGTAGAGAATTCACAACATGTAGAGTGGCACCAGAATCTAGTCACCATGAGTCAAAGAAGTTTCAATAGTATTAGATTCAAAACAAACTAGAGCTAGAGGGGCAGTTTGAAGAATTATACCTTCACTTTCTTGTTTATTCTTCAGTTTGAAGCAATTAGCTTTAATATGACCCTGTTTCTTGTAATAATTGCATAACCCCTTAAAGGATTTCTTTCTCAACTTCTCACTCTTATCATCATCCTTCTTAAAAGTTAGATTATTAGGCTTTAGGGCCTCATGCTTCTTCCCCTTTTTCTTATACAACCCTCCAGATTTGCTGCTAGAGCCATGAGAAACATAGTTTATTGAGTGAGAGAGATTCTTCTTTATAGCTTCCTCTTCTTGAGTAACTATTGATATCATCTAGTCAACAGCCCATTCAGCTTCTTGTGAGTTGTATGAAGTCTTCAAGAATGCATATTCCGATGGTAGTGATTGAAGAACATGGTGAACTAAGGTACTTTCATCCAAGTCAATTCCATATGATTTAAGCTGGTTATAGTAATGAACAAGCTTCAAATGTGCTCCCTGACACCAGAAACTCTGTCATATCGAGTATTGTCAAGAAGTGATAAATAGTAGTTCTTTTAAGTCTTGTTAACCTTCTTGTATTTGTTACCAACAGCTTTCAAGTATTCCACTGCAGTATCCTTTTTAGGAATGCTATCCCTAATTTCCTTTTCAATTGTGTACTTGATGATCGCTAGACAGATCCGGTTGGACTCACTCCATTGTTTATAGAAGGCCATTTTAGAAGCATTGGACTCTAAAGAGAGATCTGTTGGCTTGGGTTCTCTCAGAGCTAAATCTTTCTTAGAAATAGTCAGATATATATTTAGAGACTCTTTTCAGTCATCATAGTTAGTCTCATTAAGAGCCTTCACAAAGGATAGTTGCACAAAAGCAAAAACTGAAATCACAAAACAAAAAATGAGAAATATTAATTATGCATGCATAACATAATTATAAAACAGAATTCCCCAACAAGTAATTATCAATTATGCAACTATAATTATGAACCAAGAATGCTCAAATACCATAAAGATTTAGCTTATATAAAAGTCCATACAAAATAATGCATTAAATATTTTCATACTTATAGGATACAACAAATATCAAGTACATTAAAAAAGTGCTATTAGTCTATCTTCAAAATCAACCATCAAAATCATATTAATAATGTCACATCTATGGGGTATGTCTATTATTAATGCTATAAGATCCTAAGCATTATCAATAATTCAAAAAGTCATAAATTTTATGACCTTAGGACAAAAATAATAATTTTAAAAGTCCTTAGAGTCTTTTAGGAATTAGAGAACAAGTTTGGGACTTAAGTGGAATTTTGAAAAGGTGTCCAGGGGTAAATAGGTAATTCTGGAAGATATTTGGGTTAAAATTGTAATTCTAAAAGTTAAGGGACCAAAATATAATTTCAAGAAATTTATTGGGGTCATGGCAGAAATTCTAGAAATTAAGGGACGAAGGAGGTAATTCTATCCTGGAATCAAAACGTAATTAACAGAAACATTTTTTTAAATCAAGCCTAGATTTTATCTGGACCCAACATAATGAAACTGAATCCTTAGGACCTGGTTTCTGACCCGTTTTGTGCTCCTCCTCTTTCTCCATTGGCTGCGAACCAGAGAAACCATAGGAGGGTGACAGTGCGGCAACGACGTGAGGAAGGGAAGGCGACACTAGCTACCACGCAACAACCCTGTCTATAGACAACCACGTACCATACAACTTCCGGCAGCCTTGAAGCTGCGTCTTCAGTTTATCCTTTCTCATGCCACGAATGACAGAGACCATGATAGAGCGACGCTACAGCAACGCCATGAGGAAGGGAGGACAATGTCATGAACTAGAAACAGGGGAGACTTCACCGGTAAACACAGCAGCAACCTCCTATCTGGTGATGCGTCTATGACAACCATCTCTAGTGTATCTGGAGCTATGTTTTCTAGAAACTTAGCAACAATCTAATACCAGTGGTCACGACAACAATATTGTCACTGCTCTCCAGCATTCTCGGCAATAGAAAGGGACTTCCAACGACTGACAATGGCGAATGCTGATATCGAGGAATTCATAGTTGTTATATTCTTCATTCTCCAGTAACAGGTCAGTGAAGAATGCAATTTCCTTCACAGTGAGCTTGAAAGCTTTGAAAGAATTTTCACACGATATGAAGAATTCTGAAGTATTGCAATAATGAAAAAAAGATGGGATACTTCACGGTGGGCAAGGGTTTTAAGATTAGAAACTCACGACAAAATCCAAACAAACATCAAGTAATAATATATGATCATATTAAGTTGAAAAACAAAATTCAACATGATACGCAAGAGGTTGAATTGAGATATACAAATTAATATTCAAGACTAGACTTTAATGCTACGTGTTAATCTTAGTATCTCAATTCTCATAAATCAAATAAGATTCAAGGATAGTGATGTGCATACTTGAAGAATCCATGGTTGAATGTGAAACTTCGATTACCTCGAGTATAGGTAGACGCACAACCCACTGGACCCCTATAGTCTTCAGAGAGTGCAGAGATAATGGAGCAAAAGAAAATGTATCGTGTGTATAGTGATTATCAACTGATCGACTTATAAGGAATAGACCAATAACCGCTTTATTAAATAATTAAATAATTATATTTCATTATCTCTGACTCAGTCAGTTAAGAGATATGAAATAACTGACGACTACTGGGTTGTAGATTAGGCCTCTGCCCATTGGGCTCACTTGTGTGGTCCACCTATCACGGTCCACACAAGATCATAAAAACCAATCTATTTGGGCTTATTAATTAATGTTAATCCATAAATAAATATTCCAACATGATATAGTAATTACCACCTTCTTTTGATGCTTCAAAAAATGACCTTAACTCCAAAGCATTGAAATGCCTGCTTCTTCAATGCTCTCTCTTATTCCATTAGAATACAATAAGCCTTCTGCTATCTACAATTGGATTAGAACATTCTTATCTATTGCATAATCTTTAGGAAAGATGGAACAATAAGCAAAACTATGCTTGAGATTTGAAGGTAAATAATGGTAACTCAATCTTAAAGATGGGATTCTATTGCTATCATCCTCTGATAAATTCCAAATATCACTCTCTAAAATCTTAACCCAATCCCGAGGAGATGGTTTGGTGTACAATAAACTTCCCAGTGTTTTAATAGCTAAAGGCAATCCTCTACACTTTTCAACAATTTGCCCACCAGTTATTAGAAGATTTGCATCTTCACCATGACATTGGTTATTAAATGCATGTTTCACAAATAACTTCCAACAATCTTCAAATTGTAATGATTTTTGCTCCATACATTATCAAGAACTAGGAAAAATTGTTACCCATCAACTTCTCTTTAAATGATGTTGTTGTAAGGTCAAATCACCTGATTTTTTGGTTGGACAATCTAGTTCTTGAAGAATTGATTTTGTAGCTTGACCAACATCAAATTCGTCAGAAATACAAACCCAAACTTTGTGTTGAAATTGATCTTTAATCCTTTAGTCTTCATAGACAAGCCATGCAAGGGTTGTCTTACCCATTCCACCCATACTGATAATAGAAATCACATCCATTAGCCGCAATTCTCACCCACATTGGGTGATAATAACATCCTTATTATTCTCTCTTTATTAGAATCTCGACTATATATACTCTCTTCATCAATTAATGACGTTGCCAAAAATCCTTTGAAATCTTTCCTGTTTACTCCCACTTGAGAGTGCGAATTAAAGCCTTCCTTCAAAACTAATTCGTCCCTTTTGCTTAATAGGAATTCCAAGTGAGCCACTAATTCTCTGATTCTCAATTCAATTCCTTTTCAAAATGGATTGACAATGAAAGTACTAAAATAGTTGTGTAAGTTACCTGTGAGGGGATGAAGTTGAAGTTGCAGCTTTCGTTGAGAGGCCTTAGTAGCAATCTCATCGAGCCAATTCTTCACATAATGGTCTCTGTATTGTCTTTCCTTAGCATCTTCGATGACTTTGTTGATGCACTTAAGAGTAATTTCAAGTATTTTCAGCAAGAAGCCATTCCGGTGCCTTCCTGCTAGAAAGAAGTCAAGAACGTCACCAGAAGCAAATCTCTCAAGAGCAACCTGAATGGAAGACGAGAGAAATACTCCAGCCACCAGCTCGGCCATGGTATTTTAGATCTCAGTAAAAGGAACACAGAAGGTGTTTGTTGAGATACAGCGAAGGGATAAGAAAAGTTAAAGGTGGCTTCACTTAATCAGTTAACAAGATTGAGATTATTAGTGTAACAAGTCAAAATAAAAATTGTCGGTATCAAAGTTCACATGAAAACTCAGCAAATACTAATTACAGCTATTATTAGGATCATTAGATTACAATAAAATTGGGTTGGCTTTGTCCAAACTTCTATATTGTTCTTGTTTATGGTAAAAGAATTCAAAGTTCATGCAAACTGAGAAATCCGTTGCTAATTACGAATTACAGTTAATATATTACATGTGTCCACATACTTTAGAAGACAAACAGGTGCTAAATAGGTACTTGAAATGATCCTCCTCCTCCTCCCCCTTTTTTTTTGCCCCTCTAGTTTAGATATGCTTAGGAAGATAAATTGTGAAACCTTTAGCTCAAATTAAGTGTGTGTTTGGATAAACATGTTAATCAATTTTTTGAGGAAAAAAAATTGATTTTTGCCTCAATTACCCAAACATTAAGTTTTTGGTTAATCGATTTTTGGAGAAAAATTAATTTTTTTCTGAAAGTTGCCAATCCAAACTTTTATGGAAAAGCTATCAAAAAGTGTTGGAAAAAATTATAAAGAAAGACCGAAGAAAATATTATAAAGAAAGCACATAATTTAATAAAATAAAACCAAACTCTCTTCTTTTCTCTTTTTTTTAAAAATAAAATTCAAACTTTGTATCTTCAAAAAAGTTACTAGCATTAGTTCCTGTTAACCGTCACCCTTCACTTAGTACTTACTATAAAACTAATTCAAATAAAATATTAATTAGTAGAGTAAAATTAATTTAAAATTTAAAGTCATGACAAAGATTGTTGCAAAGGTCCAGAGAAATTTTGTATCATTTGTGACATTGTTACATTTTTTATGTTGCCAAAATTTTAAGGCAGTGCTTAACATCTTCGTTAGATATGGCACTTATCCATAATGTTATTAGAGATCAATTTGTATATTATCATCTTTATAATAATTTAATTTGAAAAGCAATGTCTGTTATAGTAATTTATATAGTTAAAATTGATTCTGATTAAATTATCCAAACATCTTTAATTCTGTTAAAATTAATTTTAAGAAAATGATATCTAAACAGATTGCGTTATAACATAATCAACTATGATAAAAATCTATCATTTAATCAATTATTTTCATAATTTATTATATCCAACTGAAATTCAAACGAGCACTAAACTATTTGAAACACCAAGAGAGACATGCTCTCATTTGAAGAGCAATTAAAGATAACATGAGCATGTTTGAATTTTGTCTTATTTTTTATTTTTAAAAACTGTTTTATAATATAATTTTTATAATTATTTTTAAAAAAATTAAAATAAAAATATGTTTGACTATATTAATTTTAAAAAATTTTTAGAATTAAAAAAATAAGCAAATAGTAATGGCACCATGTGGTTAACGGTAATGGTTTATGATAGAAATTTGTCAAACTAATTACATTTTCTAATAATCAAATGTAGTATGTTTTTAAAAACAATAAAAATAAAATGAACACAATTTTAAGATGTTTTCATTTTTTTAAAAAAAATAAAAAATAAGAACAATTCTAAAAACACTTTTTAAATTAAATCCAAAATACTTATCCAAATAATTTTTTAATTTTTTATTATTAAAAACAGAAAAAAATTTAAAAATAAAAACCAAGCATATCCTATACTCTATTTCATCCTATGTGATGTGGTTGAATATGCGAGTATAAAAGAATCAATTTTAGATGATATTGTTTTCTATGCTTCTCAATCTCATAGCAGTTGCAAATAAGTCAGGAATTACCATTAAACTATTATCCATGAGGCATTAGGTACACTTCATAGTGCAAAATGCATATGACAATTGGTGGTTTGGAGAAATGGAATATACTTTGAATAAGGAAACCTTATTTTCTACTTAATTGTGTAGGTTTCCTACTTAATTGTGTCATTAAAGGAAAGAGGACGGTACCTCTGAATTTTATTAATAAACCCTCACTTATGGTGGAGGAATATCGTGGTTACATTAGATATTGCCAAAAAAGAAAAAACAAAAGAAAAGAAAATGTACAAACCACAACTTAGCATCGTTCTATTTATACACCTGACCTATAACTTCATGACCATGATCATAGAAACACAATTCTAATTCACAAAATTTTTAATCTTACAACAAGGTAAAAGAAAAGATTATAAAAACTAAAAGCAGAAGTAGAACAGAAAGAAATACCTACTCACTAAAATCTATCTTGCCTTCTAACAATAGGGAGACTCTTCTGATGTATAGTCATGTACCTTTTGACATTTGGCACTGTTGAAATTTCTGAAAATTTCATTTATTTTTCTTTCTCACTCCTTTGTTGAGTTGATGCTCGTCAACTGACTTCTTTCTTGTAGTAGTCATGGATCGCGAAGGCTTCCAAGTTATTACTCTATATGCCAAACAAAAACTAGGGTTGTAATAAGGAGAAACAAATCTTATGACAATAACAAATTTGAAAGGAGGATGCTTCCTCACTAAATTTCTTCTTCATTTAATTATTTAATTTACACTTCTAATTCATTCTTCCACTCATTTCTCTAAGATGTTCCCCTCTTCAACTCTTTGAAAATCTGCTTGCCACCTTGCAAACGAAACCCTTAATTTCAAGGAAGATTCATTGTTAAACACCAAATGAGATATGTTCTCAATTGAATATTTGATAAAAAAAAATATATTTGATTGTGCTTTTTCCTGAATATGTATGGAAGAAAACAGGGGATGTAATTCTTTCTAATGAATCTAATCTAGCATAGCTTCAATATATCACTAAAGATCAGCATCTTCAACATCCGGATGAGTCATTCATTTGTGTGATTTGTCAGCAAAATACTATTTCTTTTTTCATATATAAATGAAGCCAACATAACAATGTGAGTGTTAATTAATCTTGCCCTGTCTCTCTTTGGGAGCCATTGCCAAAGTAATTGACAATTGAAAGAAAAGTTAAAACACTAAATTTTAGTCAATAATAATTATAACAATAGATATTATCAAATAAGGAAGGAGGGCCATGAGAATGCCAAATAGAGCCTAGTTGAGACATTATGAATTGCACTAAGAAGTGATAATATAATTGATATGTTTGAGCAGGTCACTACCTCATAAGATATTTTTTTTTTTAACACGTACTATAACCACTAAAAACTGTTTATGTTCCAGCAAAAAAAAAAAAAAAATCAACCAATGAGTCCGTGTGCAATTCAAGTGACGCAGCATTGGTGAGAGTGAGAATAGAAGATGCATACAAATGGGCCTTCAAGTGATGTTTTCAAGTGTTGTCTCCGCAAAACCATGTTTATTTAATTATTAATAATTCTACACACTATATATATATATATATAACCAGAGAAAAGAAATGGAAATTCGAGAAGAATTAGGTCAATGGGAATAATGTAGGTGTAGGAAGTACCTTGACAAAGTAGCTCTTCGAATTTGCAAATTGAATGTAGGCTTTGAAATCTCAAACTGATGCAAGATTAGGCTGAATAAAAATCTTTTGATGTTATTTCTCAAAAAAAAAAATAAAATAACGATTAATAAAGGCACGCAATTACCATGCATTTGTTGTAAGAGGAGAGATTGACTTTAGCATATGGAAGAGAAGACAGGAATAGAAAATGACTTTTTATTCTTTTTATATAGATAGGATTATATTTAAAAATAAGATAAAATATTAAAAGGGAAATCAATATCAGCATTTTGTTGAGTAATATGTACAAGGCCATGCATGAGAGAACTAAATGTATGCATTCTAATCATGTATAAAGCCTCAGTATTTGACCAAAATGACCTTTATAGCCTTAAAAACCAGCATTGATGTGCCTTCACCCACAATATATTGAAATTTGAAAAATCTGGTCTAATTAACACCCCAAAATAATAATTAAAATAGCTTGGTTTGTTCTCATAATCACAGTATATATGTTGACAAATATGTACACATATATGCGCACGCTCTATCTCTCTCTCTCTCTCTCTCTCTCTCTCTCAAGAAAAAAAATGCTGAAACCTTGAGTCCAACATTAAGTGAGACATGTTCTCATCCGAATGTTTTTCTCCTGTCAAGCGAAATTGAATTTATGAGTGCTGAGGACACATCAGTTCAACAGAGCTAACTACAAAGCGGAGTGCTTCCATACATTGTGATTCAATCTTGACAGATTTTGATTTTCACTTCAACACCATTCATTCCTTAATGTAGAAGTATCCTTCGGCGAACCCAATGAAATCTGCACCGAAATTTAGAGCATTAAGCTCTTCACACAGGGCAGTACACTGTATGTAAGGAGAGAGTAACAAATTTCATTATGTGACCAAAATGAAATGGAAGGCTTTATTTTTTGGCTGCCTGTAAGTAACATATGACCCGATACTAGCTAGGAATGCGATGGCAATGCAAAGCATTTAAGTTTAATCAATGTTATTCCAATGAGAGGTTGAGAAGGACCCTTACAGCCTCAAGCCCCCCAACTTGGTGAGTTCACTCTCAAAAAATAACACGGTGTTGATATGCTTAAAAAGATAAATGGACCTTGAACAGCTACATGAAGTGAAAATTTCTTATCCAATCATTCATCCTCTTCCAGTCAGGAGAAAAGATTCAAGAATTGTAGTCACCTCCCCAGAAATGTGTAGAAAATTGTTATGTGTAGTTCCTACAAGCACCACTTGATAAGTTACTATTCTATATGCCAAACAAAAATTCAATTGTGATAAGGTGAATCAAGTCTGAGGTCAACGCTGTTTGAAAAGAGAAAAATGGCTCCTCACCAAATATCTTCTTTAATATATTTTTGTCTACACTTCTAATTCATTCATTCCTCTAAGATGTTTCCTTCATTGATCTCTTTTAAATCTACAATGAAAAGTAAAGAGGTAAATTTTGAGCTATAGGTAATTACACTATTGCACATCAAGTGAGACATATTCTCGTCTAAATGGTGAGTAGAGATTATATATTCACTGTGGGATGTTCAGGAATATTTAAGTAATAGAAGAATTCATTTCATTGTGGGATCAAATTAAACAACAATGAAGGAATAATCTCAACAACAGAGGAATCTCATAATAGGAATTTACCAAAAAAACACATGGGAAGGTCTTAGGCATGCAATAATTTGAAATAATGAGAAAATTCAAGAAGCATAATTACTCAAATGGAGAAATGGTATAGTTTCACAGGATAATGCAGTCAAGAAACCAACCTTACAGTAGCACGAGGTCATCACACCTCAGCTCCATCTTGTGGCATATGATATTGCAACCCCATTTCCTAAAGAAGCCTTTTATTGTTGGCTTGGCTTAAAAAAAATATGCCTTTTATCAATAAATGAGAAGATAATTAATTGGATAAAGTCAGGCAAGCAAACCTGACAAACATATGCAGCCCCATCAAATAAATTTTAATGGTAATGAAATCCATCTACAGACAATGAGCACCTCCTGTCCTGAAAAGAAAATACAAATGTGAAACATGAAAAGTCAAGATGATATGCCAATATATAAATTTCATAATTGTATAAAAGAAATTATACAAATTAACGGGCCAACTTAATAGAGACAGAAGCCCCATCAAGCCACTGCTCCATCACGTAGAATATAACGCTCCTACTTCATTTTCATGAATAAATTAAAGAGGACTTTTATTAGATATCAAGGAGGAGATACTGCTAGAAAGTTACCAGACATAACGGCATATATAGGAGTCATCTAGGGGCAGCGTCTACATCTTCACTCAGTCTTCATGACCAGATACTTATGGTTGGGATGTGATAAATTTTGGGTCGATCTTCTCCTTTCTTCTCTTGGCACCGCTGCTTAAGCAATGGACAATCATAACAGGTGCTTAATTCAGAAAGGGATCCCGGTAAACCATCTTCTGGCATGTCTTTGATACTCAGTATTGGACATTGACAAAAAGATAAGGATCTAAGAGAATGGAGGTGGAGAAGACCCTTGTAATTTATTCCTTTTAATTTTGAGCATTCGTCAAATGAAAGAGTGTGAAGATTGGGTGGAAACAATCCCTCCTCAGGGAATGACTCCACATCTTCAAAGTCATCACCAATGGTAAGTTCTTCCAAAGAGAGGATCTCATGCAATCCCCAATCCTTGCGAGACGCAATGAGTTTGGGGCAATTTATGATATGAAGATGTTTGAGGTTTGAAAGCATGCCTCCATAGGGAAGTGATTCTATCTCCGAACAATTTTTTTATGTCAAGTCACAAAGAGGTAAAGCCATGCTTGTCAAGCACCATGTTGGCATGTCTTTCGCTGAAATCTCCTTACATATCTCTAACCGCAGCTTTTCCATGGTAGAGGCCAGGGGAAGTGAAGTCTCTAGATTTGGGCACCCTTCAATTTCTAAAATTTTTAATGAAGGAAGGCGCTGAGGTAGTGACATCGTCAACCTTGGACAAAAGCATATAAAGAGTTCTTGAAGACACGCAATTACCATGCATTTGTTGTAAGAGGAGAGACTTCATTTGTTGTAAGAGGAGAGATTGACTTTAGCATATGGAAGAGAAGACAGGAATAGAAAATGACCTTTTTATTCTTTTTATATAGATAGGATTATATTTAAAAATAAGATAAAATATTAAAAAGGGAAATCAATATCAGCATTTTGTTGAGTAATATGTACAAGGCCATGCATGAGAGAACTTAATGTATGCATTCTAATCATGTATAAAGCCTCAGTATTTGACCAAAATGACCTTTATAGCCTTAAAAACCAGCATTGATGTGCCTTCACCAACATATATTGAATTTTGAAAAATCTGGTCTAATTAACACCCCCAAAATAATAATTAAAATAGCTTGGTTTGTTCTCATAATCACAGTATATATGTTGACATATATGGACATATATATGTGCGCTCTCTCTCTCTCTCTCTCTCTCTCTCTCTCTCTCTCTCTCTCTCTCTCTCTCTCTCTCAAGAAAACAAATGCTGAAACCTTGAGTCCAAGGTTAAGTGAGACATGTTCTCATCCGAATGATAAACGAAGATAATCAATATATTTGCATTTTTCGATGAGCTAAAATACGGACATGTATATGGAAGAAATCATTTTATTGTGTCCAAATTAAAACAACATTCACGGATATATACTTGCAGGAACATGTGAATTGGAATTGAGCCAGAACAACCTTACTTTAATATGATTCAATTCTTGATGAACTAACAGGCGCACTTGCTTACTTATAGAATTAACATAACCTATTTAAAAATGACAGATAAAATGTTTAAGCATCAGGAAATTAAAGTAATGCAAAACAAAATTTTGAGAAGAATCAATTACCAATAGAACAGAACAGCTTCCTATTTCTGCTTAAAATTGGGTGCGGTCCTTTGTTCTCTCTTTGACGAAATACCTTGAAGCCTTCAGGCAATGTTCCCAAGAGAAGAGAGGTCTCTGCAAATTATTTTTTTGTTTATATTTAATTGTGAGGGAAAATTGAATGGGACTTTTCGATAGACAATGAGGGAGCATCATGAATTCTAAACATACAGATCAAATGCAGAGAAAACAACTTCAGCAACATGTGACGTTATGAAGCAGTTCTCATGAGCCTTTGCTATTGGAAAATGCTTGATTGAAAAGCGCAGCAAGTTTCTGGAGCAAATTGTTGTCATTTGTTATGGACAAAAAATAAAGATAAGCGAGAAGTTGTTGAGTGAATAGATGAAGGCAGGAAATTAAAATTACCAAGTACAAAAATACATGGATGTAATTTACAAAACGTACCTTTAAACAGAGAATTACATATGTGTTGCTGTTTATCATATTTCGATGTGAGGGATGACTTTTGGGCCAATCTGGCCCTGTCTCCCTTTTACAGCGCTGTTCAAGCAGTAGACAATCAACACTAATACATAAATTACCAGATACAAAAATACGTGGATGTAATTTACAGAACGTACCTTTAAGTAGAGAATTACATATGCAATGCGATGTGAGGGATGTGAGAAATTTTGGGCCAATCTGGTCTCGTCCCCCTTTTACATCGCTTCTTAAGCAAGGGACGACCTTGATTAATATGTAAATAGGAAAGGGATCTGGGTAAGCCTTGCTCTGGCATGTCTTGGAAGCTTAGACTTGGGCAGCTAGAAATCTCTAAGGATGTAAGAGAATGGAGGTGGAGAAGGCCCCTGTAATTTATTGTTTTTAATTTTAAGCATTTGTTGAATACAAGAGAGTGGAGATTGGGTGGCAGCAATCCTTCCTCTGGGAAGGATTCCACATCTTCAAAGTCATCACTAACTTCAAGTTCTTTCAAAGATAGCAGCTCATGCAAACCCCAATCCTTGCCAGAAGCAATCACTTTTGGGCATTGCCTAATTTTAAGACGATTTAGATGTGAAAGCAAACCTCCTTGTGGAAGTGATTCCATCTCTGGACAACTATCTAAAGTTAGGTCATGAAGAGGTGGAAGCATTTCTGTGGAGCTCCATGTCGGCATATGCTTCATTGAAATCTTCACACACCCTCGTAAATGTATCATTTCGAGGACAGGGGACTTAGGAAGCGAAGTCTCAAGATTTTGGCACCCCCTAATATCTAGCTTTTTTAAAGAAGGTAAGTGTTGAGGCAGGCACGTTGTCAATCTTGGACATGCCGATATGTAAAGTTCTTCAAGGTATGGGAAACTAGCACCCTCATGACATATGTTCCATTCTTCCCATTCTTTCATTGAGTTAAAACTTAAATATGTAAGGGATGGAAATGGATCACTTAAGGAGGCATTCCCATAAAACTCTTGGCCGATCACCTTTATTCCACTAAATCTCGAAATCTCAAGTCTCTTGAGGATAGGTAGTTGCCCTAGCATTGGCAAGGTCTCACAGTTTGTACACGTCTTCAAACATAAAGACACTAAATTGAGTAAATTAGGATCACGAAGCTGGTTCGGAAATCGAATACCCTTATGGCATGCAACAGTGAGCTCTCTTAAGCTACAATTTGGCTCCAACACCTCCAAAGAACAATTTGGCTCCAACACCTCCAAAGAAATCTCTTCTAAAACCATATTTTTGAGGAAAAGGGACTTAGGAAGCAAAGTACCCAGCTTTGGGCACGCAAAAATGTGTAGTTTTTTTAAACAAGGAAGGTGCTGAGGCAGGCACGTTGTCAATCTTCGACATGCCGATATGTAAAGTTCTTTAAGTTTTGGGAAACTAGCACCCTCATGACATATGTTCCATTCTTCCCATTCATTCATCGATTTAAAACTTAAACATGTAAGGGATGGAAATGGATTACTTAAGGAGGCATTCCCATAAAACTCTTGGCCGATCACCTTTATTCCATTAAATCCCTCAATCTCAAGTCTCTTGAGGATAGGTAGTTGCCCTAGCATTGGCAAGGTCTCACAGTTTGTACACGTCTTCAAACATAAAGACACTAAATTGTGGAAATTAGGATCATCAAGCCAATTTGGAAATCGAATACCCCCATATTTTGTAATAGTGAGCTCTCTTAAGCTACAATTTGGCTCCAACGCTTCCAATACTTGCTCTTGTTTTTGTGACATTTCACGGTTTACCACTCCTCCCCAATTTAAATTCAATCTATCCAAACATTTCTCTTTCAATTTTGCTTCACTCCCTGTATCAAGATCATGTAGGTTTGCAAGATTTAAAATGGTTAGCATGCCCCTTAAATGATTCAAGGCTCCTATTTCACTTAAACGAAAACCTTCATCTTTTCCCACAAAAAAATGTGTCATCGTTTGGAGATGCTTCAACTTTCCCATATGTTTGGGCATCTTTATTATACCACTATTTTCCAAGTCCAAATGATGTAAGTTGATCAATTTGTGTAATTTTGGCGGCAACATTTTCAAACCAGAGCAACCTTTCAATTTCAATGTTTGCAGATTGATCATCGAGCACATCGAATTTGGCAACCTTGTAATGCTAGTCCTTGAAAGATCTAAATACCGCAAGTGCTTTAAATTGGTAATACCATTATTTAGTTTTCTGACCTGCCAACTTTTTGCCAAAGATAATGCACGCAAAAACTTGAGACGAGCAATTCTAGATAGCATACTGCCTTTTATATGATGAGAACCAAAGTTGAGAAAATTATGTAATTCATGGCACGTGAAAATATTCTCAATATTCTCACTCACTGTTGTACCATCACATGAAAGGTAACGAGTTTTTGCTGGAATTTCATGTGCCCTATCACCTTCTAGATGTAAAGAGAACTCTCCCATGATAGATTTTGCCAAGTCATTCAAAAGGTCATGCATAATGAAGTAATTACCACCTTTTTTTGATGGTTCCAAAAATGACCTGGACTCCAAAGCATTGAAGATTTCATTCCCCACTTCTTCAAGGTTCTCTCTTATTTCATTACTTGAATGCAACAAGCCATTTGCCATCCATAATTGGATAAGAACATTCTTGTCAATGTTATAATTTTTAGGAAAGATACAACAATAAGCAAAACAACGCTTTTGATTTGAAGGTAGATAATGGTAGCTCAATCTTAAAGATGGGATTATGTTGCTATCATCCTCTGACAAATTCCAAATATCATTCTTCAAAATCTTCTTCCAATCTCTAGGAGATTTGGTGCACAACAAGCATCCCAATGATTTTATCGCTAGAGGCAATCCTCCACACTTCTTGACAATTTCTACGCCGATTTGATCTACAACATGATGTTGGTCATTAAATGCATATTTTGCAAATAACTTCAAACAATCATCAAGTTGTAATATCTTCAAATCACGTATATAGGTATAGTGCATGACCTCAGCTACCCTTTTGCTACGTGTTGTTACAATAATTTTACTCCCTACAGCGACATCTTTAAAAGGAGTTTGGAATTCCTCCCAATAATGATTATTCTCATTCCAGACATCATCAAGAACGAGAAAAATTTTCTTGCCCGTCAATTTCTCTTTTAGTTTACGTTGAAGACCATCAAAATTATTTGCTAGTTCATCATGTGGATTAAGTTCTCTGAAAATTGTTTCCATAGCTTGATTGTAATCTGAATTTTCAGAAATACACACCCAAGCTCTATGCTTAAACTGGTCCTTGATATTTTTCTCATCATAGACCAGTCGTGCAAGGGTTGTCTTTCCCAACCCACCCAAACCCACAATAGCTATCAGGTCAAACCGATTCCCACTCGTGTTGGGTGACAATAAACGATCTATTAATTCCTTTCTATCAGCATCTCTCCCATATATACTGGATTCATCTATTAAAGATGTTGTTGGCGATATGTGGAGCCCTTTCCTGCTCACTCCTTGCGGAGTGCCAGGAGGAAGGCCTTGCCTCAATCCAAGTATCTTATTTTGGTTTATGAGATACTCTAGATTCTCAAGCACTTGCTTCATCCTTGACTCTATGCTCTTTTCGAGCAGCCTTTCATTAATGAAAGTAGTAAAGCAACCTCGTACCTTGCCGGTCAGAGTCTGCGATTCAGCATCCAGTTTCTGTCGCAATGCCTCAGTAGCAATCTCATCGATCAAGTCTTCAGCCTTGAAGACTTCATCCTTGAGCTCCGCAAGCCACTGCTTCACGTTACGATTTCGATACTGCCTTTCCTCGGCATCTTCAATAACCTGATTCACAGACAGAAGGATGATACGCAGCTTTTTCAGTAAGCCATCCTCGAGGTTCCTGCCATGGAAGAAGTCAAGAACTTCACGAGAAGCCAATTTCCCAAACGCCACTTGAAGGGAAGAGGACAGAAACGCTCCAGCTACCAACTCAGCCATGGTTTTCTCCTTAGCTAAGAGAAGGAATTGAGCAGCAAAGAAGAAAGGAAATGAGAGAAAGACGGCAGAAGAAACTGAGGGTGAAGGATATATAGGCGGATGTCGTTCACTTTGGTTCCAGGAAATAACTCTTAAATTGAAATCTGAGAAAAATATAATTCCAGTAAACTGTCTGGCTGTATATTATATAAAGTATAAAATATGTGATATATAAAATATCATCATGGCTTCGAAAGCAGTTCAAAAATTAATATATTCATCAATATCTATATATTAATATAAATAAAAAGAATCTATTAAGTGCCAAAAGAATTGATTGCCCACAATTATTGGGTATTGTGGGGCCAAACTTTTTTATAATCGACAAACATTGCACTGTTGTGATTGTACCTCTCATTTCTCGACTTTTCGTTTTCTTTTCGGTGGGCGGGGATGCATTTGATGCTTTTACAAAATCAAAAGCAGCAACGATGAAATTTCCTTTTTTTTTTCTGTTTTGAAAAAAAGAAACCCGTCAAGCTCGAAAGACGTCGGCTCTTATCAACTTTGTCGGATAAGGCAAGATTTCATATGCACCACCTCATCATGTTCTCTCTTCAATTATTTGACATTTTTGTCTTTGTGATTAAATGATATGTTGGTTATATTTTGTCATGTGTGGTATGATAATAAATTTTTAATAGAAATGAAGCCTCTGCTCACCAACTAATATTCTTAGGCCTCAGCTTTTATCTTAAACTAACAACAACAACAACAAAAACGTTTATTGTGCGTGTTTATGTGAGATTTGATAAAGTTTTATGTTCATTATTGAAAACTTGACATAACCTTCTTTCTTTATCTGGAGACCGGCAATAAAATATAGACAGTGTTTGCTTTTAATCTTTAACCAAAAAGGAAAAAAAGTCACCATGAATTGATAATAAACATAAGGTTAATTTAATCTTACAGGTGGAATTGACTGAACTCTATGAGCACCTTCTGTCATGAAAGAGAAGATAACAAAATTAGACTTGCCCCTGCACGTTGCACTTGATGTTTCAGCGCGTTTGAAAGGAAGAAAAGAAGCAAATATTGTTGTAAAATAAACATATTCAACCATTGTTTCTTTTTCATGCACTTGAAATGTCAATTTTTTAATTACGTAGTTATTATAAAATTGAAAATAAGTGAAGTTAAATATGAAAATTTACTATTACAGATAGTTATATATAGAGTTAAAGGGCAAAAATATTTCAAAACTTTTTAACAATAAACATCTAGTATTTTAATTTATTTTTTTTGTCAACACAGAATAATTCATGTATATTCTCATTCAACAAATAAGCGAGAGGTCTACCAGCTTAGTCAGCACACTCAAGGACGAGTTATGAAATTATTGGTGGTAGAGCTTCAGCGTGTAAAGATCCTAGCCAGTTCAATCCATAAATGGAAGTTTGAAATTCACTTAGAATATTCTATTTAATTTTTATTTCTTTTCATTTAAACAATTGAGCAACAACAATCAATCCAGCTAAATATCAATGTTAAATTGATCAATGATCAATGTTCACTTTGCTTTTCTTGGAAATGATAACGAAGTGAGTCAGGACATAACAAAGTGTGCGTCTGTTTTTCAGTTTGTTAAAAGTTCATTTAGTAAAAATTCATTTGATAAAAATTAATTTGGTAAAAATCAGTTGTTGTAACGAAATTTGTGTTTGAATATATTTTTTCAAAAGTCAGTTTGATATATTGAAAGTTATTTGATTTGTGATAGTAAAATGTGCTTTTGAATGTACAATTACCAAAAAGGACATTAATTTATAATAATTTATAATTTTATTATACAAATATAATATATTTAAAATATTTAAAAAATATAATAAAGATTTTTAATAACATAAATTTTGATCTATAATGCTAAAAATTTGATCTCTAGTTATTTATATTTTTTAATTTATAATTTTAAAAGATGTAATAAAGATTTATAATTTTTATTATACATTAATGCTAAAAATTAATATGATTAATTACTCAATTTATAATATTAAAAAATTGATGCCTAATTATTATTATTAAAATAATAGTTATATTTTTAATGAATTAACTATTTTTTAAATAAAAGAATAAGAGATTAAACTTAGAGTAATATGGTCAAATAACATTTTATTTTTCAAATTCACTTTTCAAAAGTTTCAAATAGTTATGTTTCAGAAATCCACTTTCAGTTACTATCTGAATGTACTTTCAGGATGTGCTTTCCTGTAAAATGTTCTATCCAAACAACTTTCAATTTTTTGAAAATAAAATTTTACTTTTCTGAACGTGAAACGAAGGAAAACCAAACGAACCCAAAATACTCTCCGTTTTCTTTTTATTCTTTTTAATCAAGTTTATAGTTTTGGATGATTGTATCTATTGATTAGATAAAACAATTTTTTATATGTTTTAAGTCTAATTAAGGCATGATGATTTTTTTCTTCCACCGATTAACAACATATTTTTAACTTTAAAATTACACATTCAAATTAAAAATAAGAGTCACGTTTTGGATTTGAAACTGCACCATATACCACATGTCTTTGAAGTCGAATAATGTGCCTGGTTATATATTTGAATTTTATATTGATATAAATGAAATTTCAATTATAAAAAACTTAAAACTAAATTAAAATATAATGCAATTTTTCATTTAAAAAATTTACACATGCATTTTTAAAAATAGAAAGCTATACAATTGCAATAAATTTTGAAAAACTGATAGTACACCTTCACTCCTTTTATTTCTACGCTCTATTGAAATATTTATATATATATATATATACACACGTACGTACGTACGTACGTATGTATGTATGTATAAATTCCAATACATGCATCCCAACATGAACCTACCCTTTTATTTTTGGCTGATCCATTTGAATTGTTCTTTTGACAGTAACAATATCATTTTCTAGCTCAACTCAAAGTGGCAGAGGCAATATCCAACCTATATCTATGCTTTACAAGAATCACTACTTAGATTCACTTGATTGGTTCTCTGAAATTAAATTCTTAACTAAGATATACTTCACAGTCCACTTGACAATTTGTGATTTGGAGAAAAAAAATAAGTTTTGAATAAGAAAATATCATTATCCACTTAATTGCATAGTAAAAAAAACAGAGAACGGTACCTTTAAATTGTATTAACAAACCGTCATTTATGGTGGAAGAACACTGTGGTTACAATAAAAATTAAAAAAATCACAAAACAAAAGAAAATGCACAAACTATGACCTAGGACCCATATACCTGGACATCCAACCTGTGACCTTATCATGACCATGATTCTTAAAAACACACAATTCAAATTATAACATCTTCAATCATACGATGACATAAGATAAAGATTGTAATAACCTACTCACTAAAATCTACTTTACCTTCTAACATTGGAGAGACTCATCAAATGTATCTTCATCACAGCTGGCCACCTGATTTCTTTTCTTGTAGTAGCCGCAGATGGCAAAGATTTTCACTTTATAAGTTATTATTCTAAAGGCCAAACAAAAATTAGGGCTGTGGTAAAGAGAAACAAATCTTAGGACAATGACAAATATGAAAGGAAGAATATTTAATTCCTCACCAAATTTCTTCGCTTAATTATTTCAATTTACGCTTCTAATTCATTATTTCCATCATTCCTCTAACACGTTTCCTGCTTCAAACTCTTGGAAATCTTCAAGCTGCTCTGCAAGTGAAAGGGGCAAGCCTTGAGTTCTAGGAACATTCATTTTTAAACACCAAGAGATATATTCTAAGTGATGAAATTTAGTAGAAAAAATAATGTATTTGATTGTGCCTTTTTTCCTGAACATGTATAGAAGAATGGGTTTCATTGTGTGACAAAAACAACATTGAATGATATTTAATGTTGGTCACCCCTACGAAGGAACATATAATCTGGTATTGACTACAACATATAAAAGTTACATCAAAGTGTAAGCAGAGCAACAAAACAGGGGATGTAATTCTTTCTAAAGATCAGCATCTTCAACGTCTGAATGAGTCATTCATTTGTGTAATATGACAGCAGAATACTATTTGTTTATTCATATATAAATGTAGCCAATACATAACCAGCAAAACAAAGTAAGAGATAAACAAACTAACTTGGGCCTTTTTTGTTATCGAATGAGGGTGCATGGACAATTAATATAATGAACATGTAGCCAGCAAAAAATACCTTTAAGTCACAATCTAAAGCCTTAAGGGCACACCTTTAAGAAAAACGTGCGCACACACACACATATATGTATATATATATATATATATGTATGTATGTATGTATGCATTCATGCATGCAATGCATGTATGTATGTATATATATATATATGTTATAGTTACATAGAGATTTGCATTAATCTGTGTGAGAGTTAATTAATCTCTACCCTATCTCTCTCTGAGAGAGAAATTTTTAAGTAGATCAAATGTATCACATCATTTATAATTTATCCAGCTAAAATCCCCCAAGTTATTTGAAAAAAATCATACATGACATTATTTTAGTTGATTTTATAATACATATTTAATTTTTTTTTGCTTTGTCCCTCTACTATAATTAATATTATAATCAATTTATATTTAATTATATTTGAATGTCATATTTTTATTGATTAGACCTAGAGTCAAAAATAAGTATCGAGCTTAAAAGTTAGGTTAGAGATTTTATTTAAATGAGGGTTCGAGATTTAAAAAATAAATTTTTTAAAATAATTAAGTTTAATGATTTGATTTTGATAAACTTTGTAAAAAAAAAAAAA